>NW_006408567.1:17272265-17391903 GCF_000296735.1 Chrysochloris asiatica | reverse complement strand
GGTTTCCAAGGAGCAGCTGGTAAGCTTGAACCGCCAACCTTGCAGTTTAAAGGGCTTTGCAGTCTGGCCCATTAACCCACAGCGCCACACCAAGACTCACTCTCTATATATCTATCTATCTATCTATCTATCTATCTGTATATACATAAATTGTTTTTTGTATGTAAATTATACCTCCACACAATAACATAATTTATCATCATAATTCTTTATCTCTATCCCCAACAAAGAAAAAATTTTTATAGTGCCTATGGATTTTAATACTGGAAAACAGTAAAATGGGTTCTTAAAAGATAATATGAATCACTGAAATTAATATTACAGCTATGTATTATTTAATGTCCATAAAGTATTCTGTGAAATAGGGCACCAAGTTATCTGACCATTTTACACAACCCTCAGGTAATTCCTGGAATACAAACAAGTTCTATTTGGAAGTCTGTTTAAAGTCAAATTTGTACATAAATTAGAACAATTAAGTACAGTTTGTGTCTAATGACAGTTACTCCAGTGTTGGTTTTGTTAATCAGTGAATGCTTCTATGAAAACACAAAGATATACATCGTAAGACTGTAATTAGTAATGTTAGGACACGGGTCACAAAGTAGTGCCCAATGGCTCTTATGAGTCACTTGTAGCTTCATAGGGATTAGGACCACGTCACGTTAGATTTGACAGACATGTTGCAAAATGTTTGTTCAACATTGGTTGTTATGCAGCAATGCTGTTGTTGGGTTCCCTTGAGTCAATACCAACTCATAGCAACTGTATGCACAAAAGAATGAAACACTGCTCAATTCTGCGCCAACTCACCATTGTTGCTATGCTTGAGGTCCATTGCTAATGCCACTCTACCAATCCATCTCCTTGAGGGTCCTTCCTCTTTTTCACCAATCATTCATTTTACTAAGTATGGATGCCCTTATCCAGGGACTGGTCCCTCCTGATAATATATATGAAGTATGAGAGAGCAAGTCTGACAATCCTGGCTTCTCAGGAGCATTCTGCCTGTACTTCATTTATTCCAACACAGACTTGTTTGTTCTTCTGGCCAAATGTAAAAATATAAAAAGTCCACTATACTTTTAATATTCTTCTCCAACACCGTAACTCAAATGCATTAATTCTCCTATGGTCTTCTTCATTCACTGTCCAAATTTCTCATGCATATGAGGTTTTTGGGTCAGACCCACCTTAGTCCTCAAACTGACATCTTTGCTTTGAACACTTTAGAGAGGGCTTGTGCAGATTTGCCTAATGCAATATATCGTTTGGTTTCTTGGCTGCTCCTTCTTCCATGACTATTGTTGGATGATTGATCCGAGCAAAATGGAAGTCTTTGACTTCAATCTTTTCACCATTTATCATATTATTATTTACTGGTCCAATGGTGAGGATTTTTGTTTTCTTTACACTGAGACTATATTGAAGGTTGTGGTCTCTGATCTTCATCAGTAAATATTTTAAGTCCTCTGCACTTTTAGCAAACAAGATTGTATCATAAGGCTGTTAACGAGCCTTCCGCCAATCCTAATGCCATGTCCTTCTTCGTATGACCCAGCTTCTGGTATCATTAGCTCAGAATACAGATTGAATAAATATGGTAAAAGAATACAATGCTGTCACACACCTTTTCTAATTTTAAACTATGCAGTGTTCCCTTTTTCTGTCTGAACTGCCTCTTGGTCTATGTACAGGGGTTCCTCATGAGTACAATTAAGTGTTCCGGTATACTCATGTTCCACAATGTTGCCCATACTTAGTCAAAAGATCCACAATCATAAACCTTTGCACAGTCTTTCAAGCACATCTTTCTGTATTCTCTGCTTTTCAGCCAGGATAAACAGCTTTCTGGTATTCTCTGCTTGTAGCCAACATCCATCAGATATCAGCAACAATATCTCTCATTCCACAGGCTCGTCTGAATCTGGCCTGAACCTCTGGCAACTCCCTGTCAATGTACTGCTGCAGCTGTTTTTTAAATTATCTTTAGCAAAATTTTACTTGCACTTAGTATTAATCATTCTGTTGGGTTATCTCACTTTGGAATGGGCACAAATATGGATCTCTTACAATCAATTGGCCAAGTAACTGTCTTTCAAATTTCTTAGCATAGGTGAGTGCCTCCAGTGCTGCTATAGTTTGTTGAAAGAGTTCAATTTGTATTCTATCAATTCCCAGCGGCTTGTTCTTTATCAGTGCAACTTGGATGTCTTCCTTCATTATCACTGGCTCATCGAACACAGCTTTTTGGTACAGTGACTGTGTATTCCTTTATCTTCTTTTGATACTTTCTACATCGTTTAGTATTTTGCCCATGTTGCTGTGGTTGTTAAGTGTCACTGAGTCAGTTCTGAAACATAGCAACTCTGTATAGCTTTTCCAAGGAGCAGCTGGTAAGTTTGAACCCCGACCCAGTAGTTCAAACTTACCTTAAAATTGAGTGCTTATCCTATTGGCACGCCACACCAAGACCCCAAAGAACCTTTCAATATTGCAAGCCATGGGCTTGAAATTTTTCTTCAGTTCTATCAACCTGAGAAATACTGAGCATGTTCTTCCCTTTTGGTTTTCTAAATCCAGGTCTTTACACAGTTCATTGTAATATTTGACTTTGTCTTCTTGAGCTGCCCCTTGAAATTTTCTGTTCAGCTCTTGTACCTCCCTCATTTCTTCCATTTGCTTTAGCGCTATGATAGGGAGCAAAAATTAAGTCTCTACATCCATCTTGGTCTATCCTTCTTTCTTGTTTTCTTAAGGACCTTTTGCTTTCTTCCTATACGATGCTCTTGATGTCATCCCACAACTCTCTGGTCTTCCATCACTAGTGTCTAATTCAACAAATCTGTTCTTGAGATGATCTCTAAATTCAAGTGGCATATGTTCATATTTTGGCTCTTGTGGACTTGTTTTAGCTCTCCAGCTTCATCCTGAACTTTCATATGAACAATTAATGATCTGTTCCACAGTCTGCCCTGGTTTTGTTTTGGTTGATGATATGGAATATTTCTACCATCTCTTTCGTTATGCAGCACGTGAGTATAAAAATTTATTTTTATACTCACTATGATTATGACCTTGATTTTGCATTATAAAATTACTTTTATTGTAAGACAAATAGTTTGTTTTTATGTTTTAAAACTTGTAATTCTGATGCTAATTCCTGGAGTCCTGGTGTGGTGCTGTAAGACAAGTACTAGACCACAAGGTCAGTGGTTCAAACTTACCAACTGCTTCTTGAAAACCCTATACAGGATCACTATGAGTCAAATCACTTCACTGGCAATCAACAAGAGCATATGAATTGCTAAATATAGCTAAGTGAAATCTCATAATTAATCTAAGGTTAGTTAATAATATGTATTAAATGTAGATTAAGATGTTGTTGTTAAGTGCTGTCAAGTTGATTCCTATCCATAGCAACCCTATATTAGACTTCCAAGGAACGGCTGATGAGTTTGAGCTGCTGGCCTTATGGTTCAAACTGACCTTGTCATTGCAGCACCACACACCCATATTCAATTTTAAAAGGGAAAGTTTATCCACCCACTCATTTCTAAAATGCTCCCCACCAAAATAATTATTAGTAATTATAGCTCAATTTGGGACTAATGTGGTCACCTTTCGTAATTGTTTAACTATGGTTTTAGAAGAGAAATTGCGGGAATGGAAGAGGGGAGAATAAGTAGGAATTTTATGTCAAAAATAAACTAAAGCAGGGAAAAATGAAAAAAGTTTCAGTGGAAAAAGAAGTGGCAGCCTTTAATGCAGAGAGAGAGAGAACTTAAAAGAGGTTTCTTATCCTTTATGCAAATTCAAATCAACTGGTAGGGCCTGCCTTGACTGTTAAAGAGATAAAGAGGATTCTAAAGGCCATGCTTGGGCTCAGTATGAACAGAGGCAGAAACTGACAAGACACCGCTTAAGGAGGGACTTAAGATGTATGCTTGGTAGTTTCCATCTCTTCCTCATGAGAAGTGAGCATAATTTAACTAATTTAGATTACGTAGAAGAATGGCATAAAAGTTATTAAACTAGTTTTGAAAAATATAATTAACATCTTTTTTAATATCCTGAAGTAAATCATTTGATATTCAAAGTGCTATAGCTATATTTGGAGGTGAATTAAAGCAAACCACCATCATCTTCAGTTCCTTAAAAATGACACCTGGTGGCAGTATCACTAAAAAGCCTAGGAAAAATAAACTGGAGCAAAACTAAAACCTCTTAAGTGTTAAAAAAAATCAAAACCACAAGTCACAAGGTGATGTGTGTATATATGACACATAGTCACATATTTGTTATATATATGTGTTTACAGATATATGAAACAAAAAACATATATGTTTGTTTATAGATACATGAAACAAAAATCGAGATGTACAATTATGATTTATCCTATAAAATTGAAATTATCTTGGTCTCTAAAAAGAGACCTTAGAAAAAGGAAATTACCTGAACAAATCTTAACATTTATTTTTAAAGATTTTGCTAATGCAAAATTACTGCTATCCAGGTCATTAAATTAGGAACCAGAAATCTATCAAAGGACTACTTAGTCATGTCAGATCTTTGAAATAATTTTAATAACAATCCTTCTACGATAAAATTATTTTCTTCCATATTCCATCAACTTATTAAACAAAACAGCCGTTTTCTGCAATTACAACGCCTGTTTGCAGTATTAACTGTGACTTCGCTATATGCACAAGCTGTGAGAAACAAGAGTCAAACTTATTGATTCTACTGTTGAAACAAGACATGATGATGATGATTTGATAAGCTGTCTTGGGGGGAAAAAAAAGACACTGTTTTCAAAATGAAGTCTTAAAAGGGAATTTCAGCCATTAAGTAAATAATGTTGCTGTTTTTAAGTTCTGTCAAGTCGGTTCCAACTCATAGCGACCCTGTGTAGGGTTTCCAAGGAGCTCCTGATGAGCTTAAATCGCTGCTGACCTTGTGGTTCAAACCAAAATTGCAGTCCAGCACATTAACCCACAGGGCCACGCTAGGACTCTAAATAAACATTGTCCAATACAAATAACTGTGGTCAAACTGTTGTTCAACTTTTAAACAAAATATATACCTAATTATCAATAGAACTGTTAACTGTAACATTGATTTCAAGTAAATACAAAATAAATTATAATAAGCTATCTTCAGTGAAAGAAGTTAAGACAGGCTCAAAAAACTGCTCCCTATTTTACCCGTTTTCCATCTTTGGTCTTCTTTAAGTTCCAAGTGCCATCTGGCAACTTCTCAAAGAACTTTCTTGCTTTTGGTGCTTGGTCAAGAATATGAGCAGGCGGAATACCCAGAACTTCCACTATTTTATTCATCTGATCTACCTGTACAAAACAAAACAAAACAACCCCCTGTAATTTCTAGTGTATATTCCTGCTTCAGTTCATTCATTTGTTCATTCAAGAATGCATTCAGTATCTACCATGTGCCAGATCTAGACAATAAGCTCCTTACTGGAGCTGAACATTACATAGAAGAAAGGAAAACAATTAACAAATGAACATGAAAATCTACAGTATGACACAATTACTATGGAGAAAAACAAAAAAGAACAGGAGGGAGTTTTAAAGCTTTAGTTTTAGATAATTTTATTTACTTAACCATCATTAAAATTCCTACAGGCTTAATAAAGTCTAGACCTAAATAAAATGTTTCTTAAAAGTGTAGAATCATTTGTTCATTCAATCAAATACTACCACCTAATGACATGCTAAAAACAATGCTCAGTAGCATAATACAGGGACTTCAGAAAGTTCATGAAAAAATATCATTGTCATTTAATTCCATTTTTCCAAACTTTTTGAAGTATAAAAGTATATAAAAAACAGGCAAAAATAATCCTTACCAAATACAAGTTTATATAATTGTGAGAACAGATCAGTAACAAACAAAAGCGCTAAATATATTGTGTCAGAAAATAATTAAGTTGTAAGAGAAAAGGGATTAGGACTGCAAAGGGCTCTCTGTAAGTTTAAAAAGGGCAATCATGAAAGGTTTCACTGGGAAGCTGTCATGAGAATTAAGAAAGGAGGCAAATGCTACCTGGGAAAGAGCATTTCAGGATAAAAGAGAACACATACACAAGGATCCTGGTATAGCCCTGTGTGGGGGTGGGGGTGGCAAATGGGCGGATGATGCCTGGTGTTGGTGTTTCCTAAAGGGAAACTAGAGAAAGTTACCTGCTGGATGGGAAAGGGAGTGAGAAGAATGAGGTCCAAGAGAACAGGGATCAGAAAGAGTAGTGATTTGTGAGCTACTCATAGATCTGGTTTGTTTAAAGGACCTATTGTTTAAACCCCAAAAAGGTACTAACATACAGGGCAGTATTATTTATATTTAAGCAAAAACAGCATTTTCTGCCAAATAGCAGTTCACTCACTGTAGCTAAAGTGAACCAAAAGCAGGAAGGGACACATTTCTGACACTGTATTATTAATAGCAACATAATCCAATACATATCATTTATTTGGTCTTTCTTTTCTCATTTGAGTGAATAGACTGAACAAAATAAGCACTGACCAAAAAATAAAAGAAAAAACCCCACAATTTTTAAATACCTGAGAGCTAGATTACTCAGACTAAAGGAGAGAGTGCATGGCCTCTGCCTGCCTCCCCCTCGTCTTTCGCTCACCACCACTCCCAGGCACTCATCTATCTCCATTCCCTCACAGGCACGGATTCTGAGCTTCACAAACCTCCCAAGAACACAAACCAAAAACTGGTAGACTAGAGAATTATGCATGTCTTCTGTAAACCTAAAATTCTCTAATCCTAATTTACCCTGAATTATTAGCACTGAGTATCTATTAAACCTATAGGTCATTAGTTCTTTACAAACCATACTCTCCAAATGTACAGTGACATTTACAGTTTTCTTCAAGTTGGCCCTTAACCCTTTGCTATCATCTTTACATTTTTTCTTATCATCTTTACATTTTTTCTATTATACTTAAAGTCTGTATAAATTATACCATAAAATATTTTACATTTTATAATCTAGGTCACTTCTCCCCTTCATTAGTAGACTAAAATATTTTACTTCTTATCTTCTTACTATAAATTCACCATTACATGACAATCGATAAAAATGAATAAAAACTTAATTGAAAACTGACCTAATATTTGAATAATTAAGTTGGTGGACAGACATTTTTACCCCTAAAAACAACTTTCAGATCATACTCTTGTAGACAAGAAAACAGAAAGGACATCTCTAAAGTGATCCATCATTTACCTCATTGGCACCACTGAAAAGGGGCTCTCCGGTGTGCATTTCAACCAAAATACACCCGAGGGACCACATGTCAATAGCAAGGTCATAAGGCATTCCCAGCAGCACCTCTGGAGACCGATAAAAGCGACTCTGAATATACTGGTATATCTGAAATATATTTTAAGATAACATTAATTCACAGTAAGCTTTATTTTAAATTTCAAACATTTGATTAAGAATATTCATCTGGTATTAACAGTGGAGGGGGGGTCATCAGAGTTTATGAAAGGTTTAAAGAACTAACCATTTTATGGTATTTGCTTATGACTGTTAATTGAAAAAAATAATAATGTAAAATGTAAGGGTTTAATTTAATCCAACCCTAACCAATAATTAAGCTGCATCTTAAAACAGGTATTACACTTTATTTTTAAAGGTATTATTGAGAATAATTCATTTCCCTGTTAATTATCCTCCCCTGCTATGCCTGACACTTGACAGTTTGTTAATGGTTTGCCATTAACTTGATATCTAAACTTAACCTGACAAATGTATCTCAGCATTAAGAGTCAGTCAGCACAGTACTAAGCTAATCTCACAGATATATCCATGAAAAGTTGCTACAGAAAGGTCCAAATGAGAGTTGAATCACTTTTCCTCTATCCTACCTCTCCATCTCAACCCACACCTTCTTAAATAAAGACCATCAGCACTGAAATGGATTGTTTTCAATGACATACTGAGAATATCTTAGATATTCTTGCATAGTCACTTCAAATTTAAATCTAGAAATATAATTAAAGCAGAGAAAGTTACATTAAAAGAGAGAAAAAGAAAAAAACAAAAGTCTCCTAATTAAACTCCTTGAAATTAATACCCAACCACAGAGCCAAATCAGTGAGGTGCTGCTCTGTGGCCCCACCTGAAAGTCCAGTCAGGCCAACTTGAATCTCTGCCTCCTCAGGCTGTGGAGTTTAACCTACACCACTGTGAGAAACTCTAACTCAAAAGAACCACAAAGTAGTAGCATATAGGTCCAGGCTTTTATACGTCAATACCAGTGTTAAGTGTCTAAGGCCCTAAATCCCTTACTGACTAGCTTATTCAAGCAAGTTTGTTGCCTGTGTATCCAATTTGGTTAAAGTACTGCTTGGGTCCTCTACAAGGCTGAGACACTTATTCTGAAAACACACTTGCTGCCCTGCCTCCTCCTTCTCTAGATCCAGGATATGTGGGTTGGGTAAGGCCACTGCATATATATTTTGAAAATGACTTCCCTTAACAATTCTGAAGCACGTACATGTTTAAAAAACTCAGCTAAAAGGATAGGTGTCTTGGTTAGGCTGGAGAAAGATTAAAGTTTGATAGCAGGATAGAATCTATGAATTTGGTTAAGGAAAAAAAAAAAAAATTCCAAGTTTAAAATCTATTTATATTACCATTAAGATGGGTATTTTCTCTTCACAACATACTTGAACCCATATACATATAATTATAAGCAGCTCTAGATTCAGAGGATTAGAACCTTTTAAACTGCAAACATTGTTTCCTAATCCTTAAAAGATTTAAAAATTTTATCAATGATCATAAACTAATTTTTTAGGGGAAAAAAGAAGACACATATTCCTGCTGTGTATAAATTTTCTTGATTTATAAGGCTGCAGTTAAAAGTTGGAAAAAATTTAAACAGCAATGGAAAAATCTCACTAATTTAGAAGAATCAGAAACACAAATTTCAACAGGAAATAGTAAAATCTGAATGTTAATTTTGTTTTGGTTTTGAGAAGTGCAGTTTTACTACTTTCAAGTAAATATAGCAGTGCTAAAAATGAATAAAATATTCTCGAGTGGTGATTCCAATATCTGTATTATATTCAAAAGTTGCTACAAAAATGTTAAGACAAAGTTTCCAGCAGTCAAATTAAAACCAGTCTGACACATGCTTAAACTTACATAAATTGTAAAGCAACAGAAAAAAAAACAAATCCAAAAACCCTTAAATGTATGTATCAAAACGAGTATGTCTATTAATTAAGTAACTTCTATTCTATACTATCCCTGATGGTGCACTTGACTGCTAACCGAAGCGTCGATATTTCGAACCCACCAGCCACTCCGCAGGAGAAAAACTAATGTCTGTTTACGTAAAGATTATAGCCTGTGAAACTCATGGGGCAGTCGTGCACTGTCATTATAGGGTTGCCATGAATTGGATTTGGCTTAGTGACAATGGATTTTTGTTTTAATGCAAAACTATCTATTATTATTTGCTTGTGTGTATGTGAATTTACATTTATTTATTTTGTTTTTTAGGAAAAATATCTATTTTGATCTGTGTTTAGAAAAATATTTTAAAGAAACAATTCACTATTTTTGTACTGGAATTCCCATAAATTTATACTAAGCCTCTATTTGAAAAATACAGATACAAATCACATAATAACTTAATTTTTTCTTATCTTATTCTCATTCTTTCAGTAAACATAAAACTTTAAATGTACCCCCTTTGAATAACCAATATCGTAACTCAAAGAATTACTATTTATACTTTTAGAAGATGCAGATCTCAATACAAGCAAAGAGTTTACATTTTAAAGAAAAATAACCATTCTGTAATTATTTCTAAATTGTCTATGCATTATTAGTAACATTTCATGTCTCTGCATTGTTTTATCTAATTCAACTTTAATTCAGAATCTATAAAATCATACTTACCCTCTGCCCCAATTGACAAGAACTGCCGAAGTCAACAATTTTGATTGCACTGCGTTTAGGATTACAAAGAAGGATATTCTCAGGTTTTAGGTCACAGTGAATGATACTAAGTTCTGGAGTTGCTAGGAAAAGCAGTGCAGTGCACATCTGTTGTGCAAACTTTCGTGTTAGATTCAAAGAGACACCTCGAAAATTGGTGTTCCTCAGTAAGTCATAGAGGTTGTAGGACAGCATTTCAAAAACTAAACACAGATGGTTTCGAAACATAAAGTGGCGTTTCAAATGCACTGAAAGAGAAAAGAGTTTCACTGTAAATTGTATATACCAGTAAAAATCAGAGCGATGTGTGCCTATGTTTTCAAACATCTACAATGTCAAATACAGTTAAAGCTTTCTGCAGTAACAGCACACTCTTTAATCAGTTCAGAACATCTGAAATGCTATTCTGCTGAACCTTAACATGTTTACTACTTATCAGTAAGAGAAACATTATGAGAAGTACCAAGCAAAACTAAGTCAGGTCTGAAAACACAAGTAGCAAACTTATAAACAGTACTGATGGCACTTCAGCAATTCTGCTGTCATTTATGAAAGAATGCTCATTTTACTTGCCCAGAGCCCTACTTCACAACTTGTACCTGTTGAGCCTCTGGTTGGCAGGAACACTCAAAGTATCAGCAGCCCTTCCTCTAAAGGGATACTGAATGCACAACTGCTTCAGTAAATTTCTGTAACTACAGAAAATATCAAAAGGAACCCCGGTAGCACAGTGGATTATGAGCTGGGCTGCTAACCACAATGTCAGCAGTTTGAATCCATCAGTCGTTCCCACAAGAGAAAGAAGAAGTTTTCTGCTCCTGTAAAGATTCATAGCCCCAGAAACCCTATCCAGAATTGCTATGAGCCAGAATTGACTCAGTGGCACACAACTACCATAACAAATATCAACGGAAGAAAATGTAATTTTTTCTTTTAGGCATATGTAGCAACTGTTTGAAAATCATGCTTTGTAAAGTATTTGGGTTCATAATCAAGACACTTAATTTTGTTCATTACCTTGCTAAATGGTAGAAAACTTGTGCAAAACTAGTGGGTTTGGAAAAAGTTCAAAATAGAGCTCAACCACAAGAAATGATAAATAAGCTTATAAATATCTGGAATAACCATCAGGCTTCAATGGGAGAGAGTGTGAAAAAGTTCACTGAGGATTGTAGACTACCTCCCTTAAAACAGCATCTGTCAACATTGTCTTGAGATTACTGAAGTTAAACATGATTTTAAATAAAGTTAGATGAAGTAACAGAATAAAAATACTACCTGTTTACACATAGGAGTCTAGAGTACTATTTGACATCGCAAATAAAAAATAACCCATAGAAGTTACCCAATTATGTATAATAGTCACTTAATGTTCCTAGTGATCAAAAAAAACAAAAACAAAAAACATCACTCCATGTACAAGAATGAACAAATCTACTGCAATTGAATTTCTTTGATAATGTCTTCAGTGGTCAGCACACTGTTTTTAAAAGTCAAAGACCATATAACTTAGAATAAATTGTACAAATTGTACCACTTAAAATTATTTACTTCATAAAAGAGCAATACAACCCACAGATAACCTTAAATTTAAAATATCAACTCAACTGTCATGGCTCTAATTCTCTCTTTCCCCCACCAAAATAACACCTGTTTCCAGATAAGTTAAAAACAACAACAACAAACAAACAAACAAAAACCCACATTCAAAAGAATGTAACAATTGCAATCAACGAAGGGAATACTTTATTTAAAACAAACATGATAGCTCCTAAGTTCTATATAATGGCTAACATTTATTACTACTAATCATAGTAATAAGGAACCCTGGTGGTGGTTAAGCACTTGGCTGCTAACCCAAATGTTTGTGCTTTAGACTCACCCAGTGGCTCTGAGGAAGACAGACCTGGCAATCTGTTCCTGTAAACATTATGGCCTAGAAAACTCAATGGGGCAGTTCTACTCTGTCACATGACATTGTTATGAATTGAAAATACCTTCAATGGTACTCCCACATCAACAACACATGTTCTTTCATAAGGCAGAATTAAAATGTCCCATCAGTATTTTCATACTATGTACCAACATTTCCTGTTACTTAAGGGAAAGTATGTAATAACACATGGAGTGGGGAGGGAATGGGAAAGCCTGTCCAGAACCCCCCTTATAAATCAAGCATCCTTAGAATGTCCTTCTGACACTTGTAAACCCCTTAAATGGATATGAGCTCATCTGTACCTTACACTACATTATACCTGACAGTGAGTAACAGTGTCAGTGAATGTGATCAAGAAAGGCTTTAAGATAAAATCCGGAGGAATAATGTTATCAGAAAGTACAGGTAAAAAAGTTAAATAGTACAAGCTCATTCTTATAGTAACAACAGAGAATGAAAGATGTCATATGAGTGAAATATAATCGGAATACTTGAAGTTTTTACCTTTAAACACCAATTATTTGTTTCAACTATACTGAAGGGACTAAAGAATCATATTTTAGGGGGAACTCCTGGTGTGGCACTGTAAGACCAGCACTGGACTGCAAACCACATGATCAGCAATTCAAACCCACCAGCTTCTCACTACTCAGAAACCTTAAATAGGGTCACTATGAACCAACTCGAAGGCTGATATGGCACTGTAGAATCACACTAGATTTCAAACCACAAGGCCAGCAGTTCAAACCAACCAGCTGCTCCTCGGACACCCTAAACAGGGTCAGCTTGACAGCAATTAACAATAACAACAAAAATTTATAAGGGGAGTCCTGATATGGTGCTGTAGGATAAGCAGTAGACCTCAAGGTCTGTTTGAACCTCAAGGTTGGTGATTCAAACCCACCAGTCAATCCTCAGAAACCCTATAGAGCGTCCTTATGAGTCAGAACCAACTTGACGACACTTAACACAACTCTATTCAGAAGCAACTGTTCTCCACAGTACTACATAAAATGATGTCATACAATCACTGACATCTTGAAATTGATTAAGACTAATATTTTAAATACCAGAGTATTTGTGTATATATCAATTGATCCTGGCTTTAGAGTTATTTTCATAATCTCTTTTTGTTTTTTGCTTAAAGAAGTAAGATTCTGTAACAATAAAACAAGCACAGGCTTTGGAATTAGGCACAGAACAGTTCTGATCCTAGCTCAAGAGCCCTCTTAACAATGGACACATAACTTGCTTGAACGAACTATTTATTAAGTAAAGGACACTACCAATCTTCTTATAGGACATGATTATTATTAGAGACAATGGAAGCAAAGACCAA
This sequence comes from Chrysochloris asiatica, assembly GCF_000296735.1. Classification (NCBI taxonomy): domain Eukaryota; kingdom Metazoa; phylum Chordata; class Mammalia; order Afrosoricida; family Chrysochloridae; genus Chrysochloris; species Chrysochloris asiatica. The sequence continues at coordinate 17,378,637 of NW_006408567.1, read as the reverse complement.
GGAATATGGTTGTTGTTGTTGTTAAGAAAAATCGAATCACTTTCAACTCATAGTGATCCTGTATAGTTCCTGAGGCTGTAAATTTTTACAAGGGAAGAAAGCCTCATCTTTCTCCCATGGAGCAGCTAGTGGGCTTGAACTCCTGACAACTGTGATACACAGTACAGTGCTTATCCTAAAGAGCCACCACATTCCCCAGGAACATAGTAGGAGCTCCATGAATGGTTATTATCTCTTTTCTGTTACAATAAGTCTAACAGCTTCTAATGCTGCCAAACTGGCATATTAAGAGCCTGGGAAGGAGCCAAGGTCTGGGCTTATACTTAAAAACAGTTCTTATAACCACTAGAAAACATACTGGCTTACTTCTAAGTTTCTGAGACATGATTAAAGTAACCAGGGTAGTACAAACGGTCAAATGGTTAACTACTAGCTGAAAAATTGGCGGTTCCAAGCCACATTGGAAGACAAGGCTGGTAATCTACTTCCAAAGGTCACAGACTTGGAAACCATTTGGAGAAGTTCTTCGCTAGGGTTGTAATGAGTCAGAATCAACTCAATGGCAGCTAATAGTAATGAAAAGTTACAAGAAAGACGATCCTCTGAATAAATGTGCAATATTAACAAAGGCAAAAAAAATGACACTACTCTTGTTTCTCTCTACACAGTATACAACACCTGGAATGCACATTCCAAAAGATTTACCATACTACTGTTAAATCACGTAACTTATATAAATTTATGCTTTACATGAGACCAAACAGTCAAGTTCTTAATTAAAGATAAAAATCAATATACTTTGATACAAAAAATAACCCAGTAATGGTCAAATTTCCAGTCTGGGTTTGGGTGCTATTGTTTTGTTTGTTTACTTACCTATGTAGTATTTCATTTCAGTGTCATGTTTGTTCATGAGCTCAAGAAGTCGCACTTCTATCTGGGCTTGGTTCAAAAAAGCCTTCTTGTTCTTTATTATTTTAATGGCAACCCATTCTTGTTCCACACGATCATAAGCTTTTACAACCTAAAAGTAAAAAAAGTGAAGAATTCTTTTTATTTCAATGATGATAGACAATTTCACAATTTGCAATTCACTTTAGTTGGGTATTTTTCCCACTGAGTTGGGAGTTTAACTGCATTTTCTAAATCATAATTTTTCTACCCTTCACATTAGAAGAGATCCTAACTCTGTTTTAGTTCACTAAAATATGCATTTGCTACAGAGTAATGTTAAGTGTGGCACTGTGAGTTAATGTGCTGGACTGCAAAGCCTGTTTGAAGTGCAAGGTCAGTGGTTCAAGCTCACCAGCTGCTTCTTGGAAACCCTATACAGGGGCAATATGGGTCATAATCGACTTGACAGCCCCTAACAACCATAATTTTTAAAGTGAATCTTTTTAATTTCCCTTTGCTTCCTTATAGTATATTTCTAAATACTACTAAACACGTAACTTTCTTATCAAAATTGAATTAATTTTTTTCCTCCATAAATAATGAATCTTAACAACTGTTTTGGTTTTACATTGTTTCTTACTAAATAGCGTAAGATAATTCATCATCTTATTGAGTATTAATGAGAGAGAAACTTGATTTAAAATCCCAATTATATATATATATGGAATGTTTAAAAAGTTTTGAATTCATCCCAGATATGTAGATAATTCTGATTTTAAATTAGAATCTCAAAGATAGTTTAAGAATATAAAGCATTTAATCTACAATAAGAGTAAGACAAATGTCATAAGCAAGGGGATTTTGATAGTTGTTTTTAAAAAAAAAAAAGAGAATTATTACTAAGAAACGTAGAGTGCATATAAGGAATCAGCATGCACACCTCTCATGTTAAGTTGTCCTCATTTAAAGTAAGTTTTATAATATGCAATAATTTACATAAAAAGAAATCATTGCATAAATAAAAGAAATCTAGATCTCTACTAGCCAGAGACAACCAAAGTAACTAATGTTAAAAACTCTAACAGTTTGAGTACACTTTCTAGCACAATCAGAAAAGTCGAAGGTCAGGGGAGAGCTTCTATTTTGCAGTATAGGTTGAGAACCAATGGACTGGTAAAAAAGAATGATACACGTGTTCCAAATTCTACCGTTGTTGTTGTTGTTAAGTGCCGTTGAGTCAGTTCCGACCCACAGCAACCCTGTACAGGGTTTCCGAGGGTGTAAATCTTTACGGGAGTAGAAAGCCTCATCTTTTTCCCATGGAGCGGCTGGTAGTTTCGAACCGCTGACCTTAACGTTCGCAGCCCAATTCGTAAGCACTACGCTTTAAGGATAAATATGTTGTGAATGATAAACGATTAAATGATTCCGCTGAAATCAAACATGGAAGGAAAAATGTTATTCCACTCATTTCAATACATAATCTGTTATCGTTTAGATCATAGACTATCCAGTTGGTTTTGACATTGCTTCGTTGAATACATTGACTGCACCAAGAAGTACAGTTCAATGTAGTTCAATTCAGTTCAGTTCTATGAGGGCTTCCAACTACGAATTACAAATTCAATGAGGAGTTTTAAAAAATACCAATATCTAATATCCACACACAGAGATTCTGATTTAACTGGTTTGGGGCCCAGGCATCAGCACTTTAGAGAGCTCTATAGTAAATCTGATGTAGCGCTGCAGGATATCACACTGGACTACAAGTGCCAGGTCAGAAGTTAACACTCACCAGCCGCTCCTCGGAAACCCTACACAGGGTCACTAAGAGTTAGAACTGACTGGACGGCACATAACAACAACACAGGCAATGTTAACATGTGGTCAGAATGGATAATCACTGACTGAGGAGATCATTGGACTGGATTTAGAGCAAGTCTGACTAACCTTATACACTGACAAATCATTGATTAGGTGAGTGGCAGGCCCTGAACCTGAATGTGGATGCAACACAGCACTTCAGCTTAGGAGGGACTACCTATTTGACCTGGTGAAAAGAAGGAGTTTGATATCAAACAGGCCTACATTTGTACAGGTTTACTATGTGGTGCTGTAGGATAAGCACTGGACTGCAAGGTTGGTTCTTCAAACTCACCAGCTGCTCATCGGAAACCCTATACAGGTTCACTATGAATAAGAACTGACTCGACAGAACTTAACAACAAAAACACTGTGCTCATCAGTTCTTAGGAACTAAAGTACAAGAGGTCTTTTAAAAAAAAAAGGGGGGGGGGGCGGCATTCTAATGTACAAGGAGACTTTTATTATATCTTTTAATTCTAATTTTTCAGCGAACTTTTTGAAGCCCTGTATATGAGAAAATTAAGGTGGCAAGAAGGAGGGAAAGAGTTGTCAGTATGAAGACTGAGTTTTAGGGGAGAGCTAAGTTATGCGGCATTGTAGGATAAGCACTGGATGCTAACCACAAGGTGAGCGGTTCAAACCCACCAGCTGCTCCTCAGATGCCATCTACAGAGTTGCTATGAATCGGACTAACTCGACAGCACTTAACAACAAGTTCCATGAGAGTAGGCTGTATGGCTGTCTACAATCTCCATGGTGGATGTCACAAAAGATAAAAAAAATGATTTGCTCAAAGTAATTGCTTCAATGTGCAATTTTTCCAAATTTGAGGAAGTAATCTTTAAGTCTATGGTGCATACTGCCTCAGTTAAGAGTTAATGACTCGGAATTTTTTTTATTTTTTATTTTAACAGGCTCAAATAGAGAAGCAGAAGTTACTTCTGACAAAATAGGATACCTTCATAGAGAGGATTCTCAAACCACTGAGAAACCCGATTCAGAAGGAAAATGGGTTATAAATCAAGAAAATGAGGGGGGAAATATCCCTAAATTATATACAAGTAACGGGAAATCAGGAGGTGCAGACACATATAAAAGTTGTTTAACAACCCTGTGCATATTTCCTTAAATGTTTAAGAGCTTCTATTTTTCTGGGTTAAGTAGTCCTATGGCTACTAATGATCCACCACAACAGAGACTTTGTCCAAACACAATTCAAGTAACATATGATAAAATGTTTCCACATAGCCTGAAAAGGGCTTATTATTTTACTTTCTCTTAGGCAATAAACAGAAAAGAACATGCAGGTTTCACAGTTGTAAAAGAACACAAACAAAGTCTGTCCAGGAGAAGTAATTTTTAGCCCCATTCTCTCAATAGTCCGAAGTATTTGGTGGCAGTTTACACAGCCAAGGGGTGTGTATAACTTACGGCACAAAGGTTTCAAGGCAAAGGAGACTAGGATTAAAATATGACATAAACCAAAAGTGAGATCTGTGCCGAAATAAGATAGGGAAGTGTACCAAATGGGAACAGGAGGAAGAGTGTAGGGTGGAGTGGATATGCTAGGAAGAAGAGAAAAAACCCATTGTGGAGGAGTCCCTTCCTCATAGAAATTGCCTGGCTAATGTTTTCCGTCAGAAGGACCCCAAAACACAACTAGCAGCACTATTGGTGGTGGTAAAAATCAGAAGAGGAAATCCCGTAGACTTGTCTGTCCAACTGGAGGCCTGATGTATCACGTCAGAAGATGAAGTGGGGACTGTGGAGTGAAACTCAGGTTCTGGGAGCCTCCAGACAAGTGGAAGGGCACTTGCTGTGCCAACTGAAAAGGGTAATTTTTCTCCTTTAGAAGAAGAGTATCAGACAGGATAGGGCAAATCTCTCTATATACATAATGAAGACAAATCCATACAGATTCCATTATATAAAGACTCTGTGAAAGGCAAAAGCCACAAAGACTCCAAAAACAGTCTGAGTTTTTATAAAGTATGCATTTTTAGTATCTTAAGCAAACTATGATAATCCAAATACTTAATACTCATTTATTAGATGAACAAATATTAAAAGTGTGCTAGTGATAAAAGGGTGTAACAATATGATTTACTAAGAAGTTCCAACTGAAATCCTTCATTTTCCATTACCTGTCCAAAAGAACCTTTGCCTATCAAGGAGTCAATTTCGTAACGATCCATCCACTTTTCTCCGTTTTTTACAATGTAATCATAGTTATCATCATCATAACCATCATTGTAAACCTTCCGCTCCTTCTTATGACTAGAATCGTCTCCCTGACCTTGTTGGTGCCTCCGCTTCTTTTTTGCATAGTAAACCTGAAATGAGAATATACAGTATTAACTGTGTGATTTAAATCACAGGGGGCAGAAGGATATAAAAACTATAGACTGCTAAGCAAATCTTTTATCCACAGTTAATTGTTTTGATTTTTGTTTGTTGGTATTAAATACAAAAACAGAAAATCTTTATAATTGATATTTGATTTATGAAAATAGCACTGATTGAATTAGTGAAATAAAAAATGTCTATAGGGAAATTCACTTTTTAGTTGTAACAGTATTCAAAGGCAACAAAGACTTAATTTTATACAAATGTACTCATTGTATAAACTGGGAAACCACACCAGACACTTTATAAAATAGACACATAAGTTTCTAAGACTGGCAAAAAGTAAGAAGAAAATAAAAGTCTTAGGTATAGGTACACTAAATACTTTCAAGTAATTGGTATTGGGAAAAGTATGTTAGTTACATTGCATAAAATACTATCAGAAAAACACTAGTTTATAAGATAGCAAGACTTTTTTTTCAAACTAGCTATAAAAAAAACCTACTTTAGACAACACTTTATCTACTATTTTCAGATTATTAAAAGCTAATCTGGTGAGTCTAAAACATTAACATGTCCAAAACTCAACTCAGAAATGTTCATTAGGACACTCCCAATTTTATCTTACCACTTGCCAAAGGAATATGATAACATTGGCATTCAACAGCTTCAAACTACTATAAAATTCAATAACATTAGCATTCAACAGAAGCGAACTGCGCATGAGCACATCTTTTGAGCAAAATGCTCTAAGACTGGTAGATGCAAAACTTTCAAGGTGAAAGGTTCAGGGCTACCATTGGAAGAGGGGAAAAAGCAGGAGCATTTCCACTCTCCCCCCAGACAGCTCACCTACTATATACAGAAAGCCTATAATAACTAGAACCTGGGTAAGGCGGAAATCTGTCAGAGAGGGAAAACACAAATCATGTCCGCAAATAGAAAGCAATAAAAAAAAACTTGTGAGACCTTAAGTACCATCAAGTTCCAACGCTCACAGACTTCACGGTAATTAATCACTGAGTTAAGAGTTGAGGTCAAAAGCAAATGGCAATCAAATCTATTAGGAAAACAAAATCATTTTTGCTGGTACAGAGCCAAATTACGACACATGTAATCCAAAGTGCTGTCTGTGCCTTTTATTTTACTTACTGCCACCAAAAAGGGTCCCTGGTGTGGCGCGCTATAGGATAAGCACTGGATTGCTAAATGTCACGTCAGGGTTCAAACCCACCAGCTGCTCTTTGAAACCCTATATAGGAGTCAGAATTGACTCCATTGCAAGGTCCTGGTGTGGTGCTATAGGATAAGTACTGGACTGCTAACCAAAAGGCTGGCAGCTGCCACCCACAAGTCACACCTTAGGAATCCTATGATTCAGAACCAACTCAACAGCATATCACTATCACCACAAACACCTTACAATGATAGAAACAAGCACAAAGACACACATATAAAGATTAAGAAAACGATTTAATCACAAAAACACAGAAATCAAATAAACTAGCCTATATGACTGTAACAAATTTAAATGTATCTCTAAGCTTCCTGGCATCCAAGGTAAAAACAGAATTAGGTATGTAAAAACTTTAAATTTCTAACATATGCACATAGTTTTATAGTCTCATCACTTTCCCTTTTCTTTGGGGGGGGGGAGGAAGAGTTATTACAAAAATGGTAACAGCATATTTGGGAGGGGGGAAGGAAGTTACCCATAATAATCTCTCTCTCTCTCTCTCTTTTTTTTTTAAATCCTTGTTAATATACTTTATTTTACATAGCTGTAAATTATGCTATCTGTGAATCATTAACTTACCAGTTTTCATGATTTCTATATGACAATCAATAGTAATTTTTAAAATTTCGAATGTTTAAGTAGGTCAGGAAATCATCCCTCCCCCCACCCCCCAATCTACTGTAAGACAGATGCTGGTAAAACATATCAACAGGCTTACCTCATTAATATGCTTATATGTTTTGATCAAGTCAACAGAAAGTTTTCTTAGGGGAGCAGTCGCTGGATCACGGAAGGTTTGGGGCATCCGCCTCTGTAACATGACAATATCAGGCATCACCTTAAATAGACAGAAAAGACTAGCACTTTAACTACATAAAATGGTATAAATTCCCTCTTTTGTGACCTGTGCATTAGCTATCAAAAAAAGAGAGACATCTGTATTAAAATATTACACATTCTCTTTGCAAGTTTATCTCTGTCACCTAATTCCAATGAATATAACCACTGAAAAAAGAAATTAAAGTGATAATGTGCCTAGTTGTTCAAGGTCCCAACCCTGTTTGCCCAAATTAAGCAGAGATATTATAGATACACCTTAAAACCAGGCAACAGGCACAATGCTGCCTAAGGGGACTCCCTCACCATAACAGCTAAGACTAAGGAAAAGTTCTTCTAAATATATTCCTAAAACCTGCTCTTATTTATAACAGATAGGAAAAGCCAAACCCAGCTATTAAAGGCAACTTTTAGCTTCCTTAAGACATAATTTCAAGAACCAGTTAGCACCAAAAAACTAATGGGCAGCACAGCTTCACATCCTTGAAAAGTTTGGTGCTAAAGAATTCAACTACCTACACCATGCACTACCAGTCCCCACCAGCAAGCACCTGCCCCATAAGAAGCAAGGCTGACTCTATAACTAAGTAAAAATCAATCACCCAAGCTAACACCTCCAACTTACCCCCACCCACATGTATTTCTCCTTCTGGTTATTTTTTTAATCCTCCAAATCACTTATCACTGCCTGACATACTATGTATTTATTCATTTCACTGTTTTACTTTTTATCCCCCACCTTCCACTCCAATGTAAACTCACTTTTGTATTTTCTTTGCTTAAAGCAGTGCCTGAAACATAGTAGGGTGCTCAATAAACATTAGCTGAATGAGCATGAACTCACAGTACCAATGCCCGTACACTTAAGGTAATTCTAGGAGATGATCATAAATAAGGGCTAAATAAATAATCTATGACCATAAATAAGTTCAAAAATAATCTAATATCATTTTCTGCAACCCTCATTTCAATCATACTCCATTAAACTCTACTGCTGTCAAACTCAAAACCGCATTTCCTTCATCATCCAATAGATAGTAGGAGGTGCAAAGGAGAGCTTCCTGTTCAACCATTTTCATTGCAGATAGAGCAGATGCACAAGTAGCCTCTATGCACCAACCTAGGACTCCTGCTGCCAAAGATTCTGCTTTGAAATTCAACCTCTACTCTTCCAAGTGTCTTGCAGTAAAAGGGGTCCCAATGGGACTTCATACAATCAAGAGATTCTCAAAACCAATTAATTGCATCAAGGTATCTGCAGTCATTACCACCATCTCATCTTTGTGTTCTTGCCTAACTTTGAGACCTTTAAGATAGTGAAATCTTAAAGCCAGACTCTCCAAAACAAAAAAGCCCACTCTCAAAGGGCACAGAAAGCAATTGGAGTGGAAAGAGAGTTCATAAAATAAATTTTAACAAGGTCTCACAGAAATGTTTGGATTCTTGGGATAATAACTAAAGTAACCCACACTAACAAATAAAAAGGTGAGAGTTAACAGACAGGAAATAATCATCTATGTGATCTGAAAAGATGGAATGATTATAGCAATTAACTAAATGCACTTTCTCTTAAACAAATATAAAAATTACTTCATATAGTAAAATGTTATTATCCTGGGGTCATCACTGTATTAAGTTAACAATATCTTTTCTCATGCTCTTTTGAAGTTCCAAACACAATTTTAGGGGAGAAAAAAAAAATCAATGACAATTTGTCTGAAAAGATAGTTGAAATAAGTAAATTACTTACTTTAAAAAATATATTTTACTTCATTTTTAAAAAATAAAACAGCATGTACAGCTAAGTTATAGACTACTTCATGTTTTATACTATTCACTGGAAATAATCTAATGAATAATTAAGTCAGTAATAAGCATGTCAATTCTTATGAGAATGGTTGCTTTAAGCATTCTATTCTAGGCAATGAAAGAGGCTAGCCTTAGTGTGTTTTTTGTTTTGTTTTGAAGTCTAATGAAAGTAATGTACTCAATGAGACCCTTCTTAGACTAGCAGAGCACTGTTTAGAAGTGAAGTTTCACGAAGTCTGAATCAGTGAAATGTTTCATTACCAGCGTAAGACAAACTGATAGAAAATGTATCATTGATAGAATCCAGTGAATAACAAAATAATAAAAAATAATGGCAGTGGTCCAATACTCTCAATAACCTTTTAAGTACCATCATTGTCACTAGTTTACAAATGAGGAACTAGAGACTCTTGGCCAAGGTCCTAGCGCCTGGGAAGAGCACAGCTACAATGAGAACGAGGTATTCTCACAACGAAGCCTACAGCACTCACACTAAGAGTTCCAGTCAACTTTAGGCCTCAGGTGAGTAATTTTCAGGCTAAAATAATGGAAATATATATAAGTACCAGTAAAATAATAACTGAGTTATTATTTATTTCCATTTTAATTTGCCTATGCACAACATTACTGATATCTCAAATATCTGGAAGAAAGCTTAATGATAACTTTCCAGTAGTAATTGTGATCACTCAAAACATCAAAATCACACAATGAAGAAAACAATTTTAAATGTACAGTAATACACACATGAAACTGCTTAAGTGTAACTTTAAGAAGCATGATCAAATTTCTATAGTCACTATATGAGTATGCTGTGAACTTAAACTTTCCCACACTAGTTAAAACTCGGCCTACAAAGGCCAAATCAATTAGCAAATTCTCAGTACTTTACATCTCCTAGATACTTCTGGCAATAGAAGTTACTATTTCAGGGGATACCTTGCTTTACAAAACAGAATCATTCTGCCCCGCACCCCCACCCCCATCTGACCTTTAAAAGTGTAAAGGGCTTAAAATAGTACTTTGAACAATGCAAACACTGAAAATACATGGAAAGAAAATAGAATTTCTAGCAAGTAAGACTCCTTTTGCAGACTTTCATTGTGATTTTGTGTTAAGTAACCTCATTTTATGTTTACAGTATTATGCTGCCATAAGCACAAATTCAAAATTAGAAAACAACTTTTGCAAATATCCATTGACAAATATACACTAAGACTCAAGGGCAGCCCTAAACATCTGGTAATCTTTCTACTTGCTGCCTTTCTAAAAATTAGAAGAACGCATAATAATGCAGCAAGCTCTCTTCACCTTCAGTGCTTGCTGATGGTGCTCAGAGGATCCAGGAGTTCACTAAGCTTCTCCCTTTCCTGTTGCTTCACTACACACACACAAAGTATCCTCAAAGAAAAGTTGATGAGAATGGCATCCTGCTGCCTAAGTTATCTGGCTCTGAGAGCTGGAAAAAGCTGTGGCCTTACTGCTTAAACTCTTACCCTTTCAATTCACACAGATTACAGCACAAAAGAAGAACAAGAGTGGTTTGCACATCCTATTTAGATCCATTACAAGAGTTAGAACAATCAATATTTCCGCCCCCCTAAAAAACTTCCATTGTAAAAATTTCAGGATTTTATTCAAAAAACTATTTTCTAGTTTAATAAGGCCTACTTCATTCATTCTGGTTATGCTTATCCTGTTGCATCTTCATATACAATAAAAAATTAAGATATATATGAGAAGTGCCTTTCTTGCTACTTTGACAGACATTAAGACTTTTTGGATGGATAACATCTATAGCATATATCTAAAGTACAGATATAGTTTAAGAACTATGTAAAGTACTATGAAAACTATGAAAGTCCAAAAAGACTCCACATTCCAAGCATCAATCATATTTTCCCACACTTCTACTACATTTCTCATTTTCTAAATTTCATGGTTTTGAAGATTGTTCTTAAACTTCTACAACACCAAATACTTTTATAAGAAAGATTATACAAAACTAAATGTTAAAGTTATCTTACTTGAATCTACTTCACAATAAATCTTATTTTAAAAGCACTGAAAGTGATAATTAACAAGATACAATGAAAATCGAATAATGAAACAACAGAAGCTCAGAGCTAGAAAGTACTTTAGGAAATCTGGTCTGAGGCTCCCATTTTTTATGAAAGTTACAAATATGAAGAGTCCATGTGAACTGAGCCAACATAAAACCAGACCTTGATCTCCTATCTGCTCACCTGTAGACCATTCCACATCAGCACACAGATTTTTTTGTGTTTTACATGGCTATGAGACAACTATATCCTCTAATAAGAATGCCCTACTAGGTTCAGAACTCTGGTAGCGTAGTGGTTATGAACTGGGCTGCAAACTGCAAGGTCAGCAGTTCGAAACTACCAGCTGCTCCACTGGAGAAAGATTAGGCTTTCTGCTCCCGTAAAGATTTACAGCCTCAGAAACGCTGTTCAGAGTAGCTATGGGTCGGAACCGACTCAACAGCACTTAACAACAACAACTAGGTTCCGAAGCTTCTGGATTTAGGCAGAAATATTTGGCTGAGCATTATTACTTAAATATCTTTAAAAATCATATGTCCCTTTAAAAATATTTCAGTTTAAAATGGAAATACTAAGTAAAATATTTTATTTTTTATCTAAAACTAGTACTTCGCTAACTAAACTACCTACTAAAATTTTATTACTATAAAAATATCTTAATAAGGGACTGGATTTTTTGCCCCTACCTAGCCCTTCATAGCTGTGAGGCATTAGAACCCAAAGAGCACTGCCTCAAGAGAGAAGCCTGGGCTGGAACCAAGTGCTCCCTGTGCTCCTGCACGTAGAGAAGTCTCTGGGAGAGTGCAGTCCTTTCAGCTGTGCCCAGAAAAATAGCACCCTGCCTGACAGACGGCTTTTGAACAAGTGGGAAAATGAACCTGAATACAAATAAATTTTGTTTATTAAAAGCACAATGCAATTATACCATTGTGCTGTCATTATTTCCTAAATTATCTAATAATGTTCTCTGGTATATACTTTTCCAACTTAGTGAACTTTCTAACAACTGCTCCAATTATCACACAGACCTACATTTCTCTATCAATGGATCAAACAAAGTACAAGATTTCTCAGTCCTGTCATAACTTACTAATATGACTATTTAACTGAGAAGCATTTTATAGATACAATGCCAGCTTATGTATTGGTAAAACCTTACTTACTACAACATACACAGAGGCAAATCCTAACAAAAAGATACTTAACAGTATATAGCCAATTTGCTTATGAAAACCTTATATTGCTGAATTCAGGAAACACAATTATCTCATACAAATAATATAGTACTCAACCTCTCTTTTAATTTCCAAAAATTATGACCATCACTTAATATATTAAAATCCCTAAACAAAACAGTGACAATCCAATTCCTAAGTATATGGAAGTGCTGCTATGTTTGTGCTTGTTATATGCTCAGTCACCAGTGGTAAAAGAAACCTCACAATTACAGCTAATCAAATTTCCTCCTAAACCCAAACTCTTAGGACTATGTATAGTTAATTCAGAAAGATACTAAACACACATATGATACATACATCATGTATTTGTGTGTGTAAGGGCACGTATCAAAGGATTTTCAGCATTCATTACAACTACTGAAACTCTGGTCTGAAAATTCGAATGACTAGTAGGGCTAATTTGCAGGCCTTTTCCTTTGGAAGGAGCCTGGTGACGTTGTAGGATAAAAAAAGGACTGTTAACCACAAGATCGGCAGTTCAAACTCACCAGCTGTTCTTCAGAAGAAAGATGAGGCTTTCTGCTCCTGTAAAGCATTATGCCTCGCAAATCTCACACAGGGTAGCTATGAGTCAGATCCAACCTGACTGCAGTGGGTTTTTTCTTTAGAAATTTAAGGAGTTATGTACTTTTTTTCCCAGCAATGTATACTAGTTTATAATAGCATAAAATCAGCTCTATAAAGTTTGTTGTAATGCAATCTGATTTACTTTAATATAGTTTTTATTTTTTTAATTAACCACCTGTCTATGAAAATAAGTTTTTCTTGAATTTTTTTAAACCAATATTCTTTAGATGTTTTCACTTTCTACTCCAGAATGAGAATGCAGCTATGCTTATGACTAGTTTTTTTCTAATTAAGTGAAATAGAATGTTTAACAAAAAATTTTTAATATAAAATTCTTAATTTGTTTTCTCAGTCTGAAATTCTGTGAATATAAAGCTAAAAGCCATGAAAGCATTTTGTCTATCTGATATTCTTGAATTTTAATGAATAAAAACTATTCTTCAAGCAATGGTTTCTGATACACATCATGAACTTACCTGGTTAGTTAGAGGTTGCTGGATCTGGTCAGAATAAGATAAGGCAGAAACCTGTTGGTCACTTATGTTTGGCTGGCGACGGTCACTGTACTGATGTGAATGGGGCATCTGTCCAGCCATCTGAAGGCCAGCAGCATGGAATGAAAATGACGGTGCAAGCCGAACAGATGAAGGTTTGCATGCTGAAGTCTCTCCTCCTACGAGAAGATAATAAGTGCCCTTTAAGGAAGTATTCACATGCTAGTATTTATATTTAAATCATTGGAGATACTTGCTCATTCTTTCAGGAAGGACTATAACGGTGTTCAATAATAGCATTTAAATCCTTTAGAAACACAAACAGGAATATGTCACTCACAACAACTGAATAGTTATAAATATATATATAAATTGATAAAATTAAGTACCTATAAATCTGTATTAAGAAAATGTTAAACACTTTTTGTAACGCAACAGGAACAACTTTTAGTACTTATTTCACATGAGACTTTCTTCAGTTGAGAACCATGACGCTGTAAGAATGGTCTGTGAATTCTTGAGAATGGCCTCTCCCATAGATCAGGTCTTTACAAATCAACTGAAAAGGACACTACTGAGATGTTGCTTCCCTCCTGCCAGTTATAAGAAAACCAGTATTCCCAGCCCTCGCCTATTCAAGCAACTGATGTGTTTTAATGGCGTTTGTCCACCACACAGAAAGAAACTCAAACGGTGTTGCAATCCTCTGGATTCTTCTAGCATAATCAGCGTAGCTCCTAAAGAGGATTCCCGCCAACCCCGCCCCCGGTCTATAAAATAACCAAACTTGTAATACTGACTAAAGGCAAAGTTTAAATCCTGGTCAACAAACAGTTGACTTAATATTTGTAGTAGCTGTTCCCTGAATGTACCACCTAACTACTGCCATTCAACATACCGTTCTGTTGAAGCAAATCAAACAGCCAAGCTGCAGGATTTGAAATCCCAGTTCCACTACATCTAGCTGTGTGGCTCTATATACCTAATTTCCTCATATGATTTTTTAAAAAAAGAGGGTTATCATATCTGAACTTCAAAGAGTTCTCAGGAAGGTTAAGTGTTTTAATACATGTAACTAAAGAGCAACTCTGAAAATTTGTAGCAAATGGCTCAATGTTAACAACAATGACAGTACAGTACCCATTCTTGTATTTGGATGTTTCAAAGACTTTACAAACAGAACAGCACAAGGAGCAATGTCCCCAAAACATATTCTACTTTTAGTCCTATTAATACTATTTTCTATTCAGTAACGAATCTAAGTGAGCTTGGTGTTCTTTGTCTCTATAGTCCATCTCAAAGTCACCAAATCTTACAGATTCCACCTCTCTGAAGAAAACTTATATACAACTTCTGTTTTCATCTCCATTGCAACATTTCTCACCCGCATTAGTAATATTAAATTTCCAGAAGATCTTTCTGTCTTTACTCTGCTCAATTAAAGCTCCATTACTTATTTGAAAAGATGGTTGCAGCGGTCTTTCTAAAATGCAAATCTCAAGTACCCCTTTCCTATTTAAATTGGAATATTATCTGTCCCTTAGCCCAGCTACCATGCCCAACTTGGGTCTCCATTATAGCACAGGGCCCTAAATGACCTAGTGGTGGTGGTGAACTGCCATTGAGACATTTCTGGCTTGAAACGACCATGTACAGGGCTTCTAAGTTTGAACCACCAAACTAGCAGTTAGCAATCCAGTGCTTATCCTACAGTACCATACCAGGAATAAACATAACCACTGAATAAATAAAAGGGTAGTGTACATAGGATGAAAGATGGGAATAACTTTTTAAAAACAAGACCCTACTCATGATGAAAAATAAAGCCAGTCAATGCAATTACATAGAGCAATTCTGTTCAGTTAAAAAAATAATAATAATAACCTAGGAATTTATGCTATGGAAATAATGTGCACAACAATGGTTATTACTGTTTGTAATAACAAGAAATCAAAAAACTAAACAGTCAAGTAGAGGTTGTGTGTGTCACACACACAAATACAAACTAGGAAGGAATATAAATAAACATCATATGTGTATGAAACAAACTAAGGTCATGTAAATAAAATAGTAAAAAGACTCATGGCTATGAATGGCAAAGTATTTAACCACTCACTCTGGGCTGTAGTTTCCCTATCTATGAGACACAAATGTTATACTAACCCTATCCATCATTGCCCCACCGCCAGGGTTGTTATTTGGCTTAAATGAGATACCAAAAGTAGGCAACTATACAATGTTGTTGGTTATTTTTAAGTATCTTTTGAGTCAATTCCGACTCAGCATCCAACTCTGTACACACTTTCCAAGTAGCAGCTGGTGGGTTTCAACCACCAAAGTTGAGGTTAGCACACCCCAGTGCTTATCCCATGGCATCACACCAGCACTTTTTACATGTTACCTGTTATTTCTATTATCAATGTAGTCATTATACACTATGTTTACACAAATTTACTTTAATGTAAAATAACCCAAAAGGTGCAAAACCATTTCTATAAAGTGAACACCCTGTTATGGCAAAACATAAAAAAGCATGACAAACATCCTAGACAGCCCTACATAACCCTGACCCCTCCCAGTCAATACCTGCTTCTTCCCCCAAAACTTAACACTATCCTGACCTTCAAAACAGATTTGTTTTGGTTTTATATAAATGGTTTTGTTCCCATAATATTCTACCTATATGCTTCAGTTTGTTCATTAACACTGCTGAACGTACGTACACCATTCTATAAACATATGACTTATTAGTTACCCATTCTATTTTGAGTTGACACTTGATTTTTAAATGTTATCTAATTTCCTATTTTAATAGTCTCATGTGGCTACACAGTTGTTGTTAAGTGCCATTGAGTAGCTACTAGCTACCATTTTTAGGCAGCACAGCTACAGAGCAAACTGGCAAAAACGAAAATCTTCGTGATACTGAATCCTCTAATATATGAATACAGTTTTAGAAGACCTTTACTTATTTGCTACTGTTAGCTGCTTTGGGGTCAGCCTGAGTCATGGAGGTTGACCACTCAATGCAATGAAACATTTTACTGGCCCTGCAGGCTTGGACCATTGTGATCCATAGGGTTTTCTCATTGCCAGGCCTTTCTTCCTAATCTATCTAATTCTGGAAGCCTCATTGAAACCTGTCCACCATTGGAGACTCTGATGTTATTTGAAACATCAGTAGCATAGTTTCCAATACCACAGCAACATGCAAGCTATGACAGTACAAAAACCTGAGAGACATAGTGGTAGAACAGCATGTTTACTTCATCAAATTTTAAATGAACTGATATCAAGTAATATCCTCTCTTGTGAGCTTTTCATTGTCACAAAATTATATTAA
Organism: Chrysochloris asiatica; assembly: GCF_000296735.1. Taxonomy (NCBI): domain Eukaryota; kingdom Metazoa; phylum Chordata; class Mammalia; order Afrosoricida; family Chrysochloridae; genus Chrysochloris; species Chrysochloris asiatica. The sequence goes on along the minus strand of NW_006408567.1, from coordinate 17,361,940 downwards.
TACCCAGTTCACCTCAAGATTGGTTACTAAATCCTCTGGCTCTTTTTTGTGATGAGGTCTTGTCAAGGGTTTATCAATTTATTACTTCTATTCAAAGAACCAACTGTGGCTTTGTTGATCCTCTCTTATGTATGCTTTCTATTTTTGTACTCATCTTGTTCTATCAGATACCCAGAGAGGTATATTAAAATGGCCCACTATAATTGTGCATATTTTTTCTCCTTTTGTTGTAGATTATACAAATATGAAAGTTGTTATATTTTTCTAATACAACATCTTTTAGTTATGAACTCATGCTCTTTTATCTGCAGTAATGCTCCACATCCAAGTATTACTTGTCTAATATTAAAGACTACATCAACTTTTGCTTACTCAATCTTTGCACCATACACCTTCTGTACATCCTTTAACAGTATGTAATATGCTTTTATTTATGTGTAAGGACTAACAAACTACCCTTCCATTTGTTCCAATTCTTTTATGTACCTTTCTTGCCTTCTGCTGAGTTGATTTTCTAACACTCCCAACATATCACACATTATTTTATTATTGTCTTATTTATCTTATAGTATAGTAGAGATTACACAGTCAGTTTCAACTCCAAGGTCCATGATTTAAGCTTACCAGCCACTCCTCAGAAATATCTATACAAGGTCACTGTGGTCGGAACCAACTCGACAGCACTTAATAACAACAAAATCCTTGATACAGCAAAATCTAATAAAATTAGTAACTCTCCTTTAATTTATATGTATGATTGTTAACTTGTATCTCAATTCTCTCTGCTGTTAAGTGCCATCAAGTCAGTTCTGACTCACAGATACCCTGTGTAGGGCTTCCAGGGAGTAGCTGGTAAGTTTGAACTGTTGACCAACTCGTACGTAGTCCAGTGCTGATCTACAGCGTCACACCAGGACTCCTAATTTTCTATATTTAAATTCACAACCCACTATTATTATTGTTTCATACTGTTACTATTCATTTATATTTACCCTTAATGTGGTTGGTTGTTCTACATCCTTCTCTTATCTTCAACTTCCCACCAGAGACCATTTTCCTTCTGCTTAAAAAAGATGCTCTTTAGTACTTCCTTTACTATAAGTCAGTTAGTGGAAAATTCTCTGCTTTTATCTAAAATTGGATTTTATTTCTCCTTCACAGATGAAGGCTATTGTTGCTGGGTATAAAATTCTAGATTTAACATTTTGAAGGTATCAATTCATTATCGTCTGGTTTCTGTTGTTTTACTCATGAAGGCAGCTACTCAGCTCATTGTTTGTTTGTTTGTTTGTTCCTCTTAAAAGGGTCTCATTTACCTCTGGTAGTGGATTAACCCATTCACTGGATTCTTTGTATTTCCTGTTCTAGAAGCCCCCTAATTCTCTACCAAAATTCTCAATTTCCTAGAACATTTCACATATAGTATTTTTAAGTCTCTGTCTGATAGTTTTATTATTTGGGTCTCTGACATATCTTTAGCATTTATTTTATCTCCTTATGCTTTATTCTTTAATTAAGGATAAAGATGGCATAAAAATCATAAACATAAATTTTTATTATTTACCAAAATTAGTTTGTGTTTTTTATACTTGATAGTTTGGGGTTCCAGCAAACAGGGATTCAAAGGAGGGTTACAGTCCCTTTGAGGCAGACATATTTGCAGTTAACCTGTATTATTGGAGTCCTGTTGTGGAGCTGCGGGGGTTGGGTTAATGCGATAAGTTGCAAGATCAATCTGAACTGGCAAGGTTAGCAGTTCAAGCTCACCAGCCACCCCTCAGAAATCCTATACAGGGTCATGGTAAGTTGGAGCAGACTTGAAGACGCTTAACAACAACAACCGGTATTCTTATGCTCCCAGGGGTCCTGACAGAATCATTGGTGTTATTTCCAGTCTGCCTTTCTTTGGTAGCCCTTGTCAGATAATCTTTGTATCTGCAATCTCATGAACTGTAAGGAAGGCTATGCTCCACTTATTAGCCTTTCAGGTGCTTTTTGCAGAATTAGCAAGCACTCTTGAAAGGACTCCTGGTGTGGCACTGTAGGATTAGCACTAGACTGTGCACCACAAGGTCGGCAGTTCAAACCCACCAGCTGCTCCTTGGAAACCCTATAAAGGGTCACTACAAGTCATAACCGACTCAATGACACTCAGTAACAACAACCTGAAAGGAAATGTGCTCCTAAATGAAAGGTCTGCCTCTCTTGAGTTTCTTTCTCTGGCATCCTGACCCCATAATACCTCACTGCCTCGTCAACTCTCTCATGCCTTCAAACAGTTTGTTTTAGAGTTTCTTGTCATTCTAAGGAATAGGATTAGTACAAATTACATCATTAATGGAAGCATATATATTTTTAAAAGAAAAAATATGTATGTACATATAAATAAAAAATATATTTGTGGGTCACAGAAAAGCATTAACAATGTTTAGCTTTGGATGGTGAAATCAAGAGTAGATTTTTTTTTTCTGTTGTGATTATTTTTTTCAACTGTTTCATATGGCTTCTGCATGAAAAATTTTTCCTTAATGACACTCATCCTATGATATATTCCTAATCACAAATGATTTCTTCTTTCCTATACTGTATACTCTTATTGCACTCCATTTTTATCATCCATCAGTCATGTAGTATAAACTTACAATTATGTGAGGACACGAATCGGGCTACGAACCTTAAGGTCAGCGGTTCGAAACTACCAGCCGCTCCGCGTGACAAAGATGAGGCTTTCTACTCCCGTAAGGATTTACACCCTCGGAAACCCTGTACAGGGTCGCTATGGGTCGGAACTGACTCGACGGCATTTAACAACAACAACAACAACAACAACATTTCATCTTCATTTTGAGAGAAATCTTCTTGAGAGCAAACTGTTTCTCCAAACCCACCTTAACCAATCAATCCCTGTCATGAAAGGAGCCTGAGAACACAAATTAATGGAAGCAGGTAAATTTAGCAAACTAAAGTGCCATGGTTCTACCCTTTCCTTTCACATCAGATTAATAATGTGTTTTTTCTTGTGTCCATGCCCTGCTCATAATCAAGTATTTTCACTTTGAAAATATTCTTAAAATTTTTACAATTTTAGATAAGATACATGCATCTTTTCAAAAGCTGCTTTGATGGTCATGGAAATTGGCAACCATATCCTGTTTGTTGAAGTGTGTAACTATTGAGATACATTAGGCTGTTCGCTAATGCCAGCTATCTGATTCTGAAAGTTATAGTTACCACTGATAACAATTCTCATTTGGCAGAGTTTGAGCCAAGGAGAAAGAAGGTAGTCATCTAAAAATAAGTCTTATTAATAAAGTGTTCTGTCACTGAAAAAAGGGCAATCTATGAAACTACCAATTTCTCTTAATCCATTTAAAAGTCTTATTTTTCCATTAGCAAAAAATTCCTTATTAATCCCCACCTTCCTTCCTTTCCCTTTATGACACTATCTAATCTGCACCAAAGTCAAGGTCATTATCATCTCCTGCCAAGATTACGTGAAAATCTCTTCCCAGATTTCATTTACTCCCCACTTCTTAACACAGCCCATTCATTCATCTCCACCAGCCTGATCTTAGAGAAACACTCCTTTACCATATTTTCCCGAAACTCAAGAACCCAAAAAGAATACTTCAGTATTCACCTTTCTGGCTATTCCTTCACTATACGATACCACAGTTAACCATTTCTTTTCAGAAACTTCTGGCAACCACACCTTTCAAGGTAATATGCTAGAATCTTTTAGGTCACCGTGTCTCTTTCAAGCCTCTATTTCTTAGTCTAGCCCAGGGTATTTCCACCCCGTCTCTACCCAGGAACAACTGCATCTATTCTCATCTTTTTAATAAGCAGCCCCAAGGTAAAAGCTCTCATTTGCAGTGAATATACACTGAGTGCTTACTATGCACTAGGCACAATGCTTAGGTTTTGTATGAATTTAATTCTAAATAACTTCCATGAGATAAATACTATTACCCTCTCTCCTCAAGCTGTGTACTCTTCCCACCCCCGAGACTGCCAAAACAAACCTCCCAGACAGTATTCTCTAACCAGGTTACTGGTTATCATCAAAGCACTCTCGGAATATTTCCTGCTTCCCAGAGTTTCTATAACTGCCCCATCCAACTGAACAATAAGGGAAGGGATCTTTCAAGTCTTACAAATGACCAAACAGGAGTTCACAGAAATTCAGTGATTTGCTCCACTCACTGCTAATCACAGAGCAAACCAGAAAACCAGATCTTCCTGATGTCTCCACAGTATATTTTAAGAAATACCATCCTCTCTTATTACCAATATAATAAGCAAAAGGATATAAATATGTACTTAATTTTCTGAAATCTACATTTAGTGGAATGTTTGCATTAACTTTTCTAAGCACTTACGGAAGGGCTTACTATAGCATTTTCTTGTAGAGATGACAATGTGACTCACATTATTATAGTGCTTCTCAAACAAACTATTTTGTGCTTGTGAATAATCTTGTGACTCCTTTTTTAAAGAATTTAGATTCCAGTAGGTTTATGCTGATGCCATATTTCTAACAATTCATCAGGTGGTGCCAATGCTTCTAGGAAAAGTACTGAAAAGACAACTTAACTGTTCACCTTAATAGAAAATTATTCTTCAAATGATGTAAGTAGCAAATAATCTTAAATTGTATTCTGACTACACAATATACAACAGAGCATTCTTTTCCATAATCTACATTCCATCCGTGGTGTGTGTGTGTGTGTGTGTATATATATATAAAAAGGAGCCATGGTGGTGCAACAGCTTGACTGTCAACTGAAAGGTTAGTGATTCAAACTTACCCAGTGGTTCTGTGTGAGAAAGATGTGGCTACTTGTTCCAATAAAGGCTACAGCCTATGGGGCAGTACTATTCTGTCATATGGGGTCGTTATAACTTTAAATCAACACAAAAGCATATATTGGCAAAGACTAAGACACATCCCTGTGCTTAAAGTTGCTTTGTCAGATAACAAAGAATCTATTCTATGTTCTTTCATAATATGTGTGTAAATTATATGTGATTTAGGAAACAGCTTCTGATATTTCACTAGTTAGACTTTTTCAGCTATTTAGTATACTATCTCAGGAAACAGATGAGGCTTTCTGCCCACTGCAGTACATATTTAAAACCTTGGGAATGCTATGTAGGGTCACTATGAGTCAGAAGCGACTCCACAGCACATAACCACAACCAACACCATTGTTGTTGTTGTTGTTATGAAGTACTGTCAAGTCAGTTCCGATGCATAGTGACCCTGTAAATTTATAAAGAATCTAGAAAGATAATTAGTTTCAGATCCTCTCACAATGCCCAAGATAAGCATTTATGTTACACATACATTCATTCCTTTCCTATGACAGCACCCTAAGGAGAAAAATGAATATAGGCATTTCTACTTGTGCACTTTAAAAAAAAAAAAAAAAATCACCATTTTTTTTTGTGTATTAATAAACTAAGACTGAACCATATGACCATGAACCATTTGTTATGTGATCATCACTTGCTTACAAAACAACCATTTCATACAGTTCATATATGCACAATTTATTCCAAACAGAAAGAGTTTAACATGTCTCTGTAATCGGTGGGTAGCTGAAGACAAGTTCTTTTAGTAAGATACTTGTCTTAGTCTCTTTAGAGTGCCTTCAAAATATGATCATCAAATCACAACAATGGCTTCCAAGGAATGTGCTGGGTGGGTCAGTTAAATTCAAGGCAAGGAGATCAGTTCAGAAGGTTATGACCATTGTTTTGGGGGGATTCCAAAAGAATGAACAAATTTGTCTTAGAAATAATACAGCCAGAATTTTCCTTAGAAGGATGTAAAGACTTTCGACATGTCATCAGAAGCACCAATCCCTGGCAGACATCAGGCTTGTTAAAACAGAGGTTCAGTGAAAAAGAGATGGACTGACACACTGGTTACAACAATGTATTCAAACATTGTGAAAACACAAGACTGGGCAATGTTTTGTTGTACATAGGATTATTGTAAGTCAGAAAAGAATAGTCAATTACAAATTTAATGATGAAAGGAAAATAAGGCAGACAGACCGCTGAGAAGATAACAGATTAAGTTATTGGGGAAGTTTTACTTACCACTTCATCAATTAGCACCCAAAACAATAGCACACACATGGTTTCCATTCAATAACTATTAGCTCAGTGAAAGAAATGAATTGAATCCATCAGGAATATTTAAACTTGGAAGGGAGAAGGATGGTCAAGGGTGGAAGGGAGTTGATATGCATAAGGTTTAAAGAAATATCTTAAAAATTAGCTTAAAAAAATAATAAAACACAGAATTATAGCACAGACAAGATTACTGCTTGACAATCTCTTAATAATTTTTCTATCCCTAGCACATTTCAGTGCTTAACTACACAGTGGTTGGTTATGGTTATGTGCCATGGAGTCGGTTCCAATTCATAGCGACCCTGTACAGGCTGTAAATCTTTATGAGAGCAGAAAGCCCAATCTTTCTCCTGCACAACAACTGGTAGTTTCAAACTGCTGACCTTGCGGCTCGCAGCCTGATTCGTAACCACTACGCTACTAGAGCTACACAGTAGGTTTTAAATATTCATCAGAATGAAGCAATGCAATGAATGACTAAATAAATAATGATAAATGAACTGACATGGTACCCTCTAATGGTCAACGAGTGTCGTCACTACAATATGCATGCATGTGACTGCACGTGCCCACATACAAACCTACCACTCAAAGAAGCATATTCAATTGTCTACAGACACATATGGGCTGCCAAAAGAACCAATAGATCCGTTTTGGAAGAAGTGCAGCCAGAGTGCTCCTTGGAGGCCAAGATGGCCAAACTTCGTCTCTCATACTTCGGACATATTGTCAGGAAGGACCAGTCGCTGGAGAAGGATATCATGTTTGGTAAGGTGGAGGGTCAGAGAAAAAGTGGAAGACCCTCAACAAGATGGATTGGCCAACTGGCAGCATCAATGGACTCAAGCGTGGCAACAGTAGTGAGGTTGGCCCAGGATCAGGCAGTGTTTCATTCTGCTGTGCTATGAGTCGGTATCGACTCGATGGCACCTAACAACAGACTCTAAGGAATTGTTTTGCACATAGATCCAAATAAAAACAAGTTTTTAAGTCTGTATTTTTTATTAAATTGGAATATTAAATTGGTAAGAATAACAACAGAATAAAGGTGAATTAAAACATATATCTTTAAAAGTCTGTATTAAGACTTCTCTCACTGCCCATTTTGGAGTTCTAGTTTATCCACCATTAACAACTGTAAAACTAGTTGAAATACGGGGGGCTGTTTTGGTTTGTTTTTATATTTTCCTGGGGTTTTTTGTATTGTTTTAAATTTTCATTGTGAACTGAGTGATAGTTTACATGGGAGAACATCGGCTTTACACCATCGTTTCATCGCAGTGATTACAATCTCCTCTGTGCATCATCATTCAACAATATTTGCTCCCATTCCTTCTTGTTTTTGTAGGTATACAGTGGGGACAACAACACTAGTACGGTATGCTCACCATAGAATGGTCAACCATTCAAGATCAAAAGGGCATCCTTGAGAATGGCTGGGAAGGAGGATAGAAGGGAAATAAGAACCACAAGGAGGAAGTGGAATAACTGTTGTTACAGGGAAGGGATTGTACTCACTGAGATAAAACAAAGTGTATGATTTGTTGAATGTAAAATTGATGATCCTCTCTGTAAACCAATACTCAATTCACAATAAAAAGTTTTCTAAAAAACTGGTCAAAATATATGACATAACTATTTTCACAAAATGGAAAATAGGCAGTGCAGAACTGTAATCATTGAGAGACGTAGGTGAGCCTCACAATCATCTTGGCTTTCTATGTTGTTGTTAAGGGCAGTAGAGTTGGTTCTGACTCAGCGACCCTGTATAGGGTTTTCAAAAAGCGCCTAGTGAGTTTGAACTTGTAGTTCAAATGACCTTACAGTCCAGTGCTTCATTGCACAGCACCACAGCACACTTTTCAGAGCTTAAGGTAGAACCTAAGAACAGAAAAGGACCGTGGAAGTCCTGCAGCACTAAGGCAACAAGAGATGAAAGATCAAGGCTACTGAGTCGGCTAACATTTGTGAGATAGGCAGCAGAAGGAGCCATGCAGAGAAGTTCCAATAATTGTATATTGTTGTTGTTAAGTGCCGTCGAGTAGGTTCTGAACCATAGCCACCCTGTATAGGGTTCCCGACAAGCAGCTGGTGAGCTTGAACCGCCGACTTTGCAGTTCAAATGGCTTTACAATCTGGCATATTAATCCACAGTGACACACCAGGACTCGATAATTGTATATAAGGATCCTTTTAACCCTTTGGTCAAATACTAAGCTGTACAAGCACTGGGTGATACTTCATGGGGCCAAGAAAAGAACACCATAAAGAGAATCAAATGGAAATTCTAAAATTGAAAGATAATATAACTGAAATGAAAAACTTTACAGATACAACCACAGCAGGCTAAACATTGCAAAAGAAAACACCAATGAATGTAAAATAAATTAACCAAAAATCAAAAACAAGGACAAATATTAATGGGAAAAAAATATATACACAAGGCATTCAAGATTTCTGAAAAAACGCTAATATTTCCATTTGGAGTATCAAAAGGGAAAGAATAAGTGAGAAATGAAAAGAAACTCTATGAAAAGAATCAACCACAGACATAAGCTCAATGAACCCCAAGCAGTTCAGACATACACACATCCCACCAAGCCATTAGCTAAACTGTTAAAAAAAAAAATCAAAAAGGAAAAAAAAAATTTTTTTTTTTTTTAAGAAGGGAAACGGGAGGGGGGGGGAAAGAAAGACACCTTATATATATATGGAATCTGGTGTGGCTCTGTAGGATAAGCACTTGATTGGAAGGTCATTTGAACCACAAGATCAGAGGTGCAAACTCACCAGCCACTAACTGGAAACCCTATATGGGGTCACTCAGATTTGGAACGCACTAGATGGCACTTAACAACAAGAACATATACAGGGGAGCAAGTATGTTCTCATAGGAAACAATGCACTAGAAGAAAATGAGACCTGTAAACTGATATAAGGAAAAGACTCCTACCAGCAATTCTATATCCAATGAAAACATCTTTAAAGACTGCAAGCAAAAGACTTTTCCAGACAAACTAAGATAACATGTCAGCAACAGAGCACTGAAAAATGTTCATAGAAGTTCTTCAGCAGAAGAAAAATGATGCTAGGTAACAACTGGTATCTATACAAAAGATTAAAGAGCACCAGCAGTGGTAAATATGCAGATAAATATAAAAGGTATTTTCTTGTTTCTTAACATTCTTAAAAGATACTGCTTAAAGCAAAATAATAATGTACTATGGAGTACATAATAATGTACTATAACTATAGTTATAACTATAGTAATAGGCACAAGGGACCCAAAAACCCACAGTCTCTGAGCCAATTCCAACTCATAAGGACCCTACAGGAACAAAGTACAACAACCTCATAGGGTTTCCAAGGCTTTAAAGAAGCAGACTATTAGGTGAATTCAAACAGCTTACCTTTCTATGGTTGGTTGAGTGCTTTAACCATTGCACCACTAGAGTTTGGGGCACAAGGGACAGAAGTAACAGAGAAGTACACTGATGTGAGGTCCTTATATTATGAGAAGAGGCATATTATTACTTAGTTAAAATGCAGTAACTTAAAACACATATTATACACCCTATGTTGTTGTTGATAAATGCTGTCAAGTCAGTTTCGACCCATAGCAACCCTGTATAGGGTTTCCAAGGAGCAGATGGTGCAATGATTAAAAAGCAGATACTAAAACTAAGTCAGTGGAGGAGAATGTGAAATACTAAAGGCTAGTATGCATGCATTCTGTACCTTCTGCATTTAACAAATAATTGTTGTTAAGTGCCATCTAGCCAGTTTGGACTCATAGCGACCCTGCATATTGTATCCAACGAGCAGCTGCCAACCTTGTGGTTCCCAATACAGTGCTGATCTGACAGTACCATACTTAATGGCTCCTTAAACCTTTCAATTACAAAATCTACTGCTTATCTATTAAACTCTGATTCATAGGGACCCTGGTACAGTGTTTTTGAGGCTGTAAATCTTTTCAGGAGCAGAAAGTCTCATCTTTCTTCCATGTAGTAGCTGGAGGTTCTGAACTGCCAACCTTGTATTTAGCAGTCCAGTACTTATCCTACAGTGCTACCAGAATTCCCCATGCATTACAAAAGGCAACCAAATTTATACAGCTGAAATAATCAAGCAATAGTTTAATTTTAATAATAGCATCTGGCTTTCTGCTCCCTCAAAGATTTAAAGCCAGGGAAATTCTATACAGTGGTTCCTAGAAGTGAGAAACAATTCAACAGCACTTAACGATAGCATCTGGAAACAGAAGGGATTATTAAAATAGTCACCCAAAAGATAGCTGCTGGATTCCAAAAATTCTAATGCTGTACACAGCGTGTAATATAAGTACATTTATATTTCCCTATTTAGTGCTGCAGGATAAGTATTGGGGAGCAGCAAGTTCAGTTTGAACCACAAGTTTGAGAGCTCAAACACACCAGATGCTCCTCGCAAATGCTATAGAGGATCGCTGTGAGTCTTAAGGAGTTCTAGCGTGGTGCTGTGAGCAAATGTGCTAGACTGCAAGGTCAGTTTGAGAAACAAAGTCTGGCTAGCCTGCCTTCCAAGGAGCATTCTACATTTGTACATTCTAGTTCAACACAGATTGGTTTGTTCTTTTGGCAGTCCATGGTATCTTTGATATTCTTCTTCTCCAACACCATGATTCAGATACTCGATTCTTTTACAGTCTTCCTTATTCATTATCCAATATTCACATGCATATGAGGATTGAAAATACCACGGCTTGCGTCAGGCACACCTTAGTCCTCAAACTGACATCCTCCTCTTGAACATTTTAAAGAGATCTTGTGTTTCACCTAATGCAGTATGTCATCTGATTTCTTGGCTGCTGATTCCATGAACACTGATTATAGATCCAAGCAAAATGAAGTCTTTAACAATTTCAATATTTTCCCCTTTATCTTGATGTTATTTATTGGTCCGGTGGTGAGGACTTCTGTTTTCTTTACATTGAGGTGCAAACTATAATGAAGGCTGTGGTCTCTGATCTTCATCAGTAAATATTTTAAGTCCTCTTTGCTTTCAGCAAACAAAATTGTACCATCTGCATATTACAGGTTGTTAATGAGTTCCTCCAATCCTGATGCCACACTTTTCGTCATATAATTTACCTTCTCAAGTTATTTGCTTGGAATGCAGATTGAGTAAGTATGGTGAAAGAGTACAACCTTATCGCACATCTTGCTTAATTTTAAACCATTCAGTGCTCCCATGTTCTGTTCAAAGAACTGCATCTTGGTCCATGTACACATTCCTCATGAGCACAATTAAGTGTTCCAGAATACTCATACTTCTCAATGTTGTCCATAGCTTGACAAAATCTACACAGATGAAAGCCTTTGCTTAGTAAATAAAACACAAGTAAACATCTTTCTGGTATTTTCTGTTTCAGCCAAGATCCATCTGACATCAGCAATGTCATGTCCTCTTCTGAATTTGGCTTGAATTCCAACAGTTCATTGTCAACGAACCGTTGCAGCCAATTTTGAATTAATCTTGAGCAAAATTTTACTTGCATGTGATATTAATGATGTGGTTTGATGGTTTTCATATGCTAATTTTAGGTATAATCCGGGTGTAGCGCTGTTGGATAGGCACTAGACTGCTAACCACAAGTTCAGCGGTTCATACCCACCAGTCTCTCCGTATCAGATAAACGAGTAAAGAACAATTCAACGGCACTTAGCAACACCACCAACTGATCACTGATTATTAAGTTGCTTTAACAAAACTTTTATTAAAAAGTTGACAACTAATATTTTGCTGGAAAAATTCCTTATTAAAGAAAGCAAGCATATCTAATGTAGCAACTGACATAATGGTCTCTTGTACAAAATGCTCACAAACACTTTACGTTTGAGGCAAATAAAAATTTAAAAATATATTTATCTCCAAGTCCTTGCTTACTTAATTAGGTACTTCATCTGATGTTCCAAAAAAATTATGAATAAATTTTAAAATTTATATATATTCTCTAAAACTCCCACTCCCAGTCCTTGGGTGGGGAGGGCAAGAAAATTCCTAGTAAAAGTTTAATTTTAGATGTCGTTTCACAGGAGAAACCTGATAAGGGGTAGAAATGGATGCCTTGTAAACAACCAGAAACCTGACAATAACACAGGGAAGAGAAAACTGACGAAGATGCTGAAGTTGTCACATCAGGCAGAACCACCAGTGTCTTACTATAAAAAGGGTATATTTTATATAGAAATCAAAGGATTATCATTAGGCTATCATTTTTCATTCACCAAGCAACTAATCAGGATGAAGTGAAACCTTGCCCATTTGTAAAAACAAAGATCCAACAAAAACTATGAAGACACCCAAAAGACCAACATAGGACAATGCTGGCTGCGGTATCAGGCATTCAGGTTTATATAAAACAAAAATAAACCCAGCAATTTATCTATGTCCTGTCTAGATTGCTAGAGTTAATGCTAACCACTAATTTAACAAAAGTATTTACACTTTCACTACAGTCACTACAGTCATCAATAAAGTTCATTTTCAAAATACACAGGACTCCTGGTGTGGCACTATAGGATAAGCAGTGGACTGCTAACCACAAGGTTGGAGGCTCAAACCTACTAGCCACTCCTCTAAACACTATTCAGGGTTGCTATGAGTCAAAATTGACTCAACAGCACTAACAACAATAACATACATGTTTCATAAATTATATAAAGATGGCCTAAGTCATTCAAACAGATATATTAAGTTGGTTACAATCAAGGTACTAATTATTTCAAAAGGAAACATGGTGGTGCAATGCATAAGTGACCAGCTGCTGACTGCCAGGCTGGCAGTTCAAACCCACACAGTGGCTCCACAGAAGAAAATACCAGGTGACCTCACTCCCAAGGACATCACAGTCTAGGAAACCCTATGAGGTAGTTCTGCTCTGTCCTACAGAGTTGCAATGAGTCAAGAACATACAGTAATTCTTTAAAGTAGCCTAATATATGAGCATCCTTCAGGCTAGAGGTCCCCAAGACTCTGGAGTTGTCTTTCAAGAGAGATAAATGATGACAGTGACCACAAAACTTCTACAATGTAGTACTGATTTCAAAGGTTCTCAGGTGAGCTGCCTTGATTTACTGCTTAGCAAACTTGTAACCAAAATAATCTTGGATGAGAAATGGCCATCATTATATAAAACAGTTAAATTTCAAACTAGCAGTGGCAGGACAAGTACATTCAATAACTGCCACTTCTTTTTTCCCATCTTCCTTCACTTTATCCCAGGAAAATGCCATCTGTGGGAGGTTAAAGGAATGCTTCAGAACGCTCTAGGCAGAAGAATATGTCTGCAGCAGTTCAAAATCACCCTTGTAAAGCTCTGTGTTCCTGAATCCTGCTTTTGCGATTCCACAGTAATGTAAATGTAGGCTGTTCATTTACACACACCCCCCAAAAAAACAATAAAAAACACAACAGTGAAACACAAAATATAGTGGAAACATCAGTTTGCAAAGGTAGAAATACACTGAACTAGGGCAAAAGAGCTTCCTGTCTCTAATCTTGTTGATGTACGCCACTGAGTGGGTTTCAACTCATAGCAACTTTCTACAGCGTTTCCAAGACCAGCTGGTGGGTTTGAACTGCCGAACTCATGATTTGCAGTCTAGTGATTATCCATTCTTAGTGCAGCATATATACAGCCTGGCATCAAGGATGTCAGCACCCTTATACCTAAATGAGATAATTCAGCATTATGCTCAAACATGTAAATCCAAAGTCCCCTCATAAATAACATGGATCTGAAATGTTTTAGCCAGATTACCGAAAAGTTGATCCTCAAAAGGTAATCAATCAGGAGTCTGAATTTAGAGCTGAAAAGACATATTTTAACAAATGATGGTTATGAACTTAGTTTTCATATAAAGACTAGACTGCTAACCACAAGGTCAGTAGTTCAAACCCACCAGTTGCTCCTTGGAATTTATATGCAGGGTCGTTATGAATCAGAACCAACCTGATGACATGTAACAACAACCAAAAACACACTATCTATATAAAATGTTTTAAAGTGAGTGTATATGTGTGTCTTCCCTTCTTTAGAGTACTTGATAGTAACTTTTCCAGGATCCATAGCACACTGAAAGTACAGTAAGATCAAGGAAAATTTATTAAAACACATCTAAAAGGAGAACTATAATGAAGCCGTTAAAAAGCTGAACATTGAATGTTTAGCTGCTTTCCCCCTAAGGAGAAAAAGGTTAAAACGCAGAAAAAGGCAGATGGAAAAACAATGTGGGAAGAAGCATTATCTACCAAAGACTGTCACATGACCTAGAACTGTGCCACAAACATGTTCCTTTAAGAGGTTATCAGAAAAGACTACTAAGTTTCAAGCATATGAAGTTTCTTTGGAAAGAAATTTGCCTCAAGCTTTTTGCAGCTGTGGAAAAAGAAGAGGAAAGCAAAACTTGTTTTCCTCCTCCCTATCTAACGGAGACAAGAAGAAAGGAGAAGCATACCCATAATTCGCCCAACTTGTTTTTAGTTCTAAACTTAACAACTGTAAAGAATACAGAGTATTTTTAAATCTAGTTATAAGGACTCAGGTACCTATAATGAACTTAAAGTACTTAAAATATCCAATCACTTGGCATTGTGATTCCAATTAAAACACTGTATAATTAAAACACAAAATACCCAGAAGGCAAGATATAATTTGCCAGAAACATTTTAAAAGTCAAGCATTGGACAAATTAATTCGTTAATACTGGTTATACCACTTAAAAACATAAAGAATATCCATGCATTAAAAATATATTTATGGGAGGCGGGGCTTGATGGTAGCTAGGGTAGACCTGCAGTGAAGTTCTCTTGTCAGCAATACCACAGAATACAAGGCAAAGCAGATTCAGGGCAGAGCTCCAAGGCTCAGAACCACATAGGCAGGAATAATTTAAAAGTCTGAAGGCTTATAACTAGTGGAACTTGAAGCTAAAGTAAGAAAAAGCGTACTTCTGAATCTGCCAGGCTCAGAGGCCCAGAGATGATAACTTGGGTAAGACCAAACGGCAAGCAGACACACCACGGAACACCGCTGCAGGAACCAAGGAGCAAAGGTGGACAATGTACTTTGTCAGGTTTTGTTCTGATTTTCTTTCTTTTTTTTTTTAATTTATGTTCATTGGGCCCCCCACTGTTTACGCACCTCCATTCTAGTGACTAGAGGGAGCTCTTGAGCGAAAGGACACCCCCAACACCCTGACTACTGGTGGGTTCTTCTCTCACCCATGCTCACAAATACACTCAGCCCAAGGGCCAGCCCTGAACTGTTGTTGTTTTTTTTAAAGATACAGAAAAGGCCAGAACAAGAGGTTTAGACAGGAAAAGAAAGTTTAAAAACAAAACAGGCTGAAAATTAAATTCTAAGGTATAGCCTAACAACCAACAGTGGCATCTTAAAATCTATCCGGCAGCTTTGAAGGCAAGAAGCTAGCTGAAAGAGGACATTAAAGTCATGCTCACATTAGGCCACAGATTTTTTTTTTTTTCTTCTTCTCTCCTTCCTCTCCCTTTTCTGTGGATATAGATCCAGTCTAGGTTTTTGTTGTTGTTGTTTTGGTTTTTTTCTTGTTGTTGTTTGTTTGTTTGTTTGTTGCTTTGCTGTTTTAAACTCCTTCTTCCACCTTTGGGGTACTCTTTCTCTCCCGATATTATCCAAGAAGAGTCATCAACTGCTTCCATATAGTCAAGCTACAATCACACTCTATAAAACGTGAAAGTCCAGGCAAGAATAAATACCAACTGCCATATATCATGCAGGCAGACAACACCTGTGAAAGTTACTCTGCGTTAAGCAATAAGAAGAGAGAAAAAGGAAGGCCACATCCTGATCATAACCACCTGGAAGCAATTAGAAAGCATTAAAAAAATACCAAAACACATACTCATTTAAGTATTAAAGCCACAACACTAACCATGTCCAAGAAGCAAAAGCAGATGACCATATCAGCACATCTCCAGAAATAAGATAAAATGTCTGAGACAAATGCCTAGAGGTAGACCTGGACTACACTCTGAAAGTAGGGCAGGCCTTGGAAGTACCTGAGAAGAAATTCAGAAAAATGACTATAAAATGTTTAAAAACACTTTACAATGGAGTTGAGAAAATAAGGAAGAAGTCGGGAAAGCGCTACAGGAACAAATAAGATAGATACAGCATTGGAACCAATTCAAAACCTTCAGAAAGAGCTCCAAACGATCAATAATAAAATATCAGGAATAGACAATACACTAAAAGGGCAAAGGAGTAGAACAGAAGAGATGGAAGGCAGAACCACTAAGCTGGAAGACAAATCTCTCAATACCACTAAGATAGAAGAGCAAACAGAAAAAAGGATTAAAAAATTCTGAAGAAGGTCTAAGATTCATGTTGGACAACATAAAGAGGAATAACTTAAGAATCATCCGCATCCCAGGAACAAGAAAAATCACACAAATCCACAGAGGAAACAGGTGAAGAAATGCTAGAGGAAAATTTGACTAATATACTGAAAAGAGTAAAGATAAACATTCAAGAAATTCAACAAACCCCAGGAAGGATAGACTCCAAAAGAAAATCACTGAGTCATAGCATAATCAAGTTCTCCAAAATCAAAGATAAGGAGACACTCCTGAAAGCAGCTAGGGAAAACAGAAGTGTTACATACAAGCGCAAGCAAGTCTGATTAAGCTCGGATCTCTCAGGAGAAACCATGCAAGCAAGAAGGCAATGGGGAAACATATATAAAACTCTGAAAGAAAAAACTGCCAACCAAAAATCCTTTATCCAGCAAAGCTAACAATCAAATATGATGGTGTAATCAAAACATTCCCAGGATAAACAGAAGCTAAGGGATTTTGCCAAAGCCAACCCCGCACTACACAACATCCTAAAGGGAGTTCTGTGGACTGAGAACAAGAACAAACAACAACCAGAGATTGGCATACTTGGCAGCACCTCCCAGAACTAAATCTATAGAAAGAAGATTCAAGAACAGAACAAAACTATAAGGACAAACTCAAGAGAATCTTGGAGGTCAGTCTGTGATCAAAACAATTACAATGTAAAAGAAGGTAAACATGTAGGGAGATCCAGATTGTATGAAGGTCAGGTGGATTACAGGATAAAATAGACTGCAGTAAATGGAGGGGAAAGTTAATGGACTATAAGGTAACCTCAAAGAAAATTAACATTTCACAACATAACAAGAAAATGAAAATCCAAGAAGAACACAGAAACATTAAAACTATGAGGAAACTCACAAGAAAGAATAAAAAAGGCATAAAGTCAGCAATGAAAGACACACAAAGAACGCGGCAACACCACAAAAAAACATAATGGCAGCAATGAATCCATACCTACAGATAATTACACTGAATATAAATAGATTGACTGCACCTGTTAAGAGACGGAGAGAGGCAAAATGGATAAGAAAACAAGATCCTTCAATATGCTGTCTGTAAGAGACACATCTCACACACAAGAGACAAAAACAGATTAAAAGTCAAAAGATGAAAAAATATATATACCAAGCTAATTGCAATGAAAAACAACAGGAATGGCAGTACTAATCTCTGATAAAATAATCTTTAAGCCAAAAACCAGCATAATAGATAAAGATGGACATTATCTCATTAAAGGGACAACTGAACAAGATGACATAATCATAACAAATATCTATGTGCCCAATGAAAGAGCTCCAAAATATATAAAGCAAATGCTAATAGATTTGAAGGAAGAAATAGAGGAATCTACAATAATAGTGGGTAATTTTAACACACCACTTTCAGAAATTGATAGAACAACCAGAAAGAAACTTGACAAAGACATAGAAGAACTAAACATAGAAGAACTAAACAACACAATCAGCCAACTGGACCTCACATTCTTTTCCAGTGCAGATGGAACATTCTCCATAATAGACCATGTCTTAGGCCACAAAACAAGCCCCATAAATTTACAAATATCAAAATACTACAAAGCGTCTTCTCAGACCACAATGCTATCAAATTAGAAATCAATAATAGGAAGACCAAGGAAATCAAGTCAAGTACTTGGAAACTGAATAACACCCTGATCAAAAGTGACTGGGTAGTAGAAGAAATTAAAAGTGAATTCACAAAGTTCCTAGAAACAAGTGAGAACGAAAACACAACATACTAAAATATTTGGGATACGGAGAAAGCGGTGCTGAGAGCACAATTTATTGCAATAAATGCACACATCCTAAAAGAAGAAAGAACCAAAATTAACACATTAACACAGCATCCACAACAATTAGGAACAGGCCAACAGAGGGAAACTACAGCCACCAAGAGACAAGAAATAATAAATATTAGAGCAGAAAAAATGAGGTAGAAAAAATCTATAGAAAGAATCAACAGGACAAGAAGCTGGTTCTTTGAAAGGATTAACAAAATTGACAGACTACTGGCAAACCTAACAAAAGAAAAGAGGGAGAAGACATAAATAACATGCATTACAAATCACATGGGTGATGTCACAACAGAACCAAAGTAAATCAAAAGGATAGTAACAAAATACTATGAA
The DNA here is from genome assembly GCF_000296735.1 of Chrysochloris asiatica. Classification (NCBI taxonomy): domain Eukaryota; kingdom Metazoa; phylum Chordata; class Mammalia; order Afrosoricida; family Chrysochloridae; genus Chrysochloris; species Chrysochloris asiatica. The sequence goes on along the minus strand of NW_006408567.1, from coordinate 17,343,222 downwards.
AAATTGACAACAAATTTGAAAACTTAGAAGACATGAATATATTTTTAGAAAAACACGACCTACCTAAACTTACCACACAGTGAAGTAGAAAACCTGAACAGACCCATAACAAAAGAATATATTGATCAGGTCATCCAAAAACTCCCAACCAAAAGAAGTACAGCCCCAGATGACTTCACTGGTGAGTTCTATACCGAATTATAGAGGAGGTTGGAAAACTTCCTAATACATTTTATGAAGTGGGCGTGCATAACCTACATACCAAAACCAGGGAAAAGATGTCACTAAAAAAGAAAATTATAGATCAATATCCCTCATGAACATAGATGCAGAAATTCTCAACAAAATTCTAGCCAACAAAATCCAGCAGCACTTCAAAAATTTAATACATCGCCTTTTGTCTCTCTGAGCAGCACCATGGCGGTCAGCAAGAACAATCGCCTTACAAAAGGTGTTAAAAAAGAAACCAAGAAAAAAGCGGTAGATCCATTTTTCTAAGAAACATTGGTATGAATGTATAGGCACCAGCTATGTTCAAGTTAAGACACTAGTCACAAGGACTCAAGGAACCAAAATTGCATCTTATGGACTCAAGGGGCGTGTTTTTGAAGTGAGTCTTGCACTGCAGAACGATGAAGTTACATTTAGAAAATTCAAGCTAATTACTGAGGCTGTTCAGGGCAAAAACTGCTTGACCAACTTTCATGGCATGGATCTTTCCCGTGACAAAATGTGCTCCATGGTCAAAAAAATGGCAGACCATGATTGAAGCTCATGTTAATGTCAAGACTACAAATGGTTATTTGCTTCGCCTAGTCTGTGTTTTACTAAAAAACACAACCAGATTCAGAAAACATCTTATGCTCAGCACCACCAGGTCCATCAAATCCAGAAGAAAATGGTGGAAATCATGACCTGAGAGGTGCAGAGAAATGACCTGAAAGAAGTGGTCAAAAACTGATTACAGACAGCATAGGAAAGGACACAGAGAACCCTTGCCAGTGTATTTATCAAAAATATATGACGAAATGTTCACAATCACTAGCCACTAGAGAGATGCAAATCAAAACAACAATGAGATATCATCTCACACCAACAATAACAGCAAAAATCAAAAAAGTACAGGACAATAAATGCTGGCGAGTATGTGGAGAGACTGGGACACTCCTGCACTGCTGGTGGGACTGCAAAATGGTCCAACCTCTCTGGAAAACAATTTTGGTGCTTCCTCAGAAGGTTGGAAATAGAAATACCTTATGATCCAGCAATTCCTCTACTTGGTATTTACTCACAAGAAATATGAGCCATAACACAAGTAGATATATGCACAGCATTGTTCAAAGCAGCACTATTTACAATAGCAAAAAGATGGAGACAGCCAGTGTCCATGAACTGAAGAATGGATAAACAAACTGTGGTACATACACACAATGGAATATCATGCTACCTTTAAGAATAACAGGGGAGCTACAAGCTACTGCATAATATGGATGAACCTTGAGGACATTATGCTGAGTGAAATTAGTCACAAAAGGAAAAATATTGCATAGGAACACTATTGTAAAAGACTAAGAAAAAAAACCCATAGTAAACTGGGGAGAGAGGGAATTCTTTTGCTGGTTATCGGGATGTGGAGGGTGGGTGAGAGTAGGGAGGGGAAGGTGGAGCACAGGGTAGGGAATACACACAGGATAATTTGGGTGCTAGGGAGGAGGGCGGCAATACACAAGAAGGGGGAGGAGAATGGAAGAACAAAGCAGACGGGGAAACAATTGGGCAGGCTGGCATGGGCTAAGTGGGACCGAGGTAAATAATAATGTATGCACAACCTTGGAACAATAGAGTTCTGGGATACAGAGATTGAGGCATGGTTGGAATGGGCAAAAGGGGGGAAATAATGTTAAGATGCTTGGTTGTTTCTTGAAACTTTGTTTCCCTGGCATACCATTATAAAATAGACACTTAAGGGGGAGAGAAAGGAATAGCCAGGTACGTCACCATAGAAAGCTTGTAAGTCCGTCTTCTGCCTATAACTGATTGGAATACCTAAAATGGGGCTACAACGTGCCCAGTGAAGGAGGCTTCCTGCAGAGCCTCTACATTACATAAGACCACAGGTGGAATCCTGCACCCCATCCAGAATCTTCAGAGGTGGGAAATTTCCACTTGAAAGGACAAGCAGACCAACTTGGAGCGGCTAGCAGAACAGAAGATACTTCTTGAAAGAAAGAACGACAGGAAAAATACAAAACAATATAGGCAGTCCGAATGATTACTACGAGAACCACCAAGTTGCTCGTCCAGGAGACATCAAGGCAAAGATGTCAGCTTGAGGACTAACGTGCGCCTGACCCAAGCCATGGTATTTTCAATAACCTCATATGGATGCGAAAGCTAGACAGTGAATAAGGAAGATCGTAGAAGAACTAATGCCTTTGAATTGTGGTGCTGAAGAAGAATACTAAAAGTGCCATCGGCTGCCAAAAGAACCAATAGATCTGTTTTCGAAGAAGCGCAGCCAGAGTGTTCCTTGGAGGCCAAGATGGCTAAATTTTGTTTCTCATACTTTGGACATATTGTCAGGAGGGAACAGTCTCTGGAGAAGGATATCATGCTTGGTAAGATGGAGGGTCAGAGAAAAAGAGTAAGACCCCCAACGAGATGGATTGGCCAGGTGGCAACATTGATGGACTCAAGTGTGGCAGCGGTATTGAGGCTGGCCCAGGATCGGACATTGTTTCGTTCTGCTGTGCATGGGGTCACTATGAGTCGGTGCCAACTCGATAACACCTGACAACAACAACAATGCTCTAGACCACAAGGTCAGCGAATCAAGCTCGCCAGCCACTCCCCACTCTATATAGGGTTGCTAAGAGTTGGAACCAATTTGATGGCACTTAACATGTTCTAGACCTGTGCTGTTAATATAGTAGCCATTAGCCACATATGGCTACTGAACAGTTTAAACATGACTAGTCTGAATAGTATACTAAAGTAGAGTCAATAAAATATCTCAATATTTTTCCATTTGATTTCAAAGTTAAATAACATACTTTGAATATGCTAAATAAAATATTACAAAAATTAATTTCACTGGGTTGTTTTTGTTTTTAAACATTTTTAAAAACATGTTTCAAAAAAAGGATTTACTTACTTACATGACATACATTCTATTTCTACACTATTTTAGCATTAGGACACAAATGAGAAGATGATGGACAACGTCCCCAGCCTCCTGGAGTCTGTCTGTATTTGAGTGGTAAGTGCATGTAGTATCAGAAAATGACAAGCGCTCTGAAGAAAATAACGCAAGGGAAGAAAAGACAGGGTAGAGAGTATGTTTCCTCTTCCCCTTCCTGCCCTTTTTAACAGGGAAGGTAAATAGGTTTCCTTTCAACTCAAACAGACTGGAAGTTGTTGTCTGGAAAACTAACTGCTATCGGAAAGAGGTCAATGCTAATAACTTCAGCCTAGCTGGAAGGCATAACATGTTGTTATCATGTCTACATGGCTTGGGAGCAGGCAGCGGTGCCAAGCGTGACACCCTTCTATAAATGGCAACACCAAGCACCACCCAATCATCCATTCAAGCTAGAAACCTCAGTGTTCTGTTCATTCATTCACTGCCACCTCCCCAGCCCTTTACACACATACTATCTAACTAAATTCTGTGGCTTTTTTACTTTCAGGAAAGTCTCACAAATCTGACTGTTCATGTCCGTCTCCAACCCTTAAAAAATGTCTCAAAATCACTGCGAACTATCCAAAGATTTCAGGTATAAGAGTAAACTTTCATTTTGCACCATCCAAAACCAAATCCCCTCTTCTGTGTCACTTCCTATCATTTTACTGACATATACAAACTTTTTACAACTCCACACCTGGGCAGAATTGTTCAAAACCCAGAACAGGGATGTCTTGGTTCATCTTTTTAATGCTAACACATAAAAGACCCTTAGTAATATTTCTGCAGTGAGTGAATGGTTGGACACTGTCAGTCATCTAAGTACACCACCTGAATTTACACAGAGCAGTTGCAACAGGAGAGGTTTAATAACTTGTATAATAATACCAGTAGCAATATCAAGACTAAAATAGTCTTTTTACACACAACTTTTTTCTCCTTATGAAAATAAGGTGCACCTTATTCGTCAAACTGACATCTTTGCTCTTGAACACTTTAAAGAGGTCTTATGCAGCAGACCTAATGCAATATTTTGTTTGATTTCTTGACTGCTTCCATGTGTGTTGTTGCTTACTTCGAGGCAAAATAAAGTCTTTGACAACTTCAATCTTTTCTCCATTTATCTTGATGTTATTTATTGATCCAGTGATGAGGGTATTTGTTTTCTTTACACTGAGGAGCAACCCACATGGAAGCCTGTGGTCTCTGATCTTCATCAGCAAATATTTTAAGTCCCCTATACTTTCAGCAAGCAAGGTTTCATCATCTGCATATTGCAGGTTGTTAATGAGTCTTCCTCCAATTCCTGATGCTACATTCTTCTTCATATAATCCAGCTTCTCAAATTATTTTCTCAGCACACAGACTGAATAAGTATGGTGAAAAAATACCATCCTGGCACACACGTTTCCTGATTTTAAACTATTCAATGTCCCTTTGTTCTGTTCAAATAACTGCCCCTTGGTCTGTGTACAGGTTCCTCATGAGCATAATTAATTGTTCTGGAATACTCATTCTCCACAATGTTGTCCATAGCTTGTCATGATCCACATAATCGAATGCCTTTGCATAGTCAATAAAGCACAGGTAAATAAATAATCAGGTGGCCAGGTAGCAGTCTTGCAACTCTTGGCACAGATGAGTGAGTGCATCTAGTGCTGAATCAGTTTATTGAAAGATTGCAATTTGTATTCTGTCATTTCCTGGAGCGCCTTGTTCTTTGCCAATGCCTTCAGTGTACATTGGACTTTCTCCAGTATCATTGGCTCTTGATCATATGCTACATCTTGAAAAGGTTATCAACCATTTCTTTTTGGTACAGTGAGACTCTTGTGTATTCTTTCCATTTTTTTTTTTTTTATTTAAGTTTTTATTGTGAACTCAGTGATAGATTACATGGGAGAACATTGGCTTTATACCACCATTTAATTGCAATGATTACAATCTCCTCCATGCATCATCATTCAACAGTATTTGTTTCCATTCCCTCTGTGGTTTAGTTTGTTTGGGGGGGGGGGTGCGGGGACGACACAAAAATACCCAAGAATATATAATCATTTAAAAAACCATTCTGGAGAGAACAAACAAGATGGCGGATCGGGTGGAAGTGCAGTACAGAGCTCTGTCAGCAATAACACAGAATACAGAACCAAGCAGGGTCAGGGGTTAGTACCAGAACTCTGAACCACATATAAAGGAATATTTAGAAGGTTGGAAGGCTTACAGCTGGGGGAATTTGTAGCAGAAGCAAGAAATCCATTGCTTTCTAATTCAAGATGCTCAGCTGCTCCAGGAGCCGCCATCTTGTGTAATACCAAGTAGGGGAAGGATCCGAGCAGCCACGGAGCAGCCATTCTTTTCTTTTGGTATCTGTTCACTGGTCCCTTGCTGTCTGTGCACCTCCATTCTGGTGACTATAGGGGTGCCTGAGCTAGTGGATACCCCAGCCCCACCCTCGGAGGGTTCTACTACGCATACGCACAGATCTCCTTGAAATTTAAAGTGAGTTTCCACATAAAACCAAACTGCCAGAGCTGACCCTGAACGGTTTATAACTAGAAAAAAGGCCTGAACGAGGATTATGGAGCGAGACAGGCTGACAAAAAAGGAAATAGTCCGAAAATTAAATCCTAAGTTATATCACAACAACCAACAGTGGCATCTTGAAAGTTCTCAAGAGTGAAAAGGGAAGCCCATTTCCTGATCACATCTAACTGGAGGCAATCAGAAAGAAGAAAAAATACCAAAATACATACCCATCTAAGTATTAAGGCCACAGATAACCCCTGAATATGCCCAAAAAACAGAAGCAGATGACCATATCTGCACATGTCCAGAAACGAGATAAAGTGACTGAGGCAAACGAGCTGGAAGTAGACCTACACTCCATACTGGAAGATGGGCAGGCTTTGGAAATGCCTGAAAAGGAATTTAGAAAAATGATTATAAAATGTATCAAAACACTATATAACCGAGTTGAGAGAAATAAGGAAGAAGTCAGGAAAGCGTTACAGGAACAATCAAATAAGATAAATACAGCATTGGAAACTATTCAAAACCTACAGAAAGAGATCCAAATGATTAATAATAGAATATCAGAAATGGACCTTGTATGGGGTTTCCCAGGAGTGGCTGGTGAGCTTGAACAAATCTAAAATGAAAACAACCTATTAAGAGTCCATGATTTAAAAAAAAAAAAAGTTTTTAACATTTACTTGATATTTTTTTTTTTGTCCTATTCAATGAAGTACTTAATGGGAAAATTGGCACAGCTTTCTAGCTATTAAAATACTGCTATCCTAACATTTGAGAAACCACAACATAAAGGTAGCTTTCTAATCTTTCATGTCTGAATTTGTGAAGTGTTCTAGTTTATAAAGTGTGCTCACATGTGCTATCTCTAGTGTGCCTCTCACAGGAACTGGATTATGTGTCACTCCCACTTTACAGGCAGGGCAACTGTGCTCTGGTGAAGGTCAAGGTCACATAGTGAGTTAACAGAGCTGAGGCTCAGGTTTCTTTATGCCTTTGAATGCTCTCTTTACTGAGTGCCTATTGAGTGTCAAAGGCACTGTGTAGAGATCAAAATGAGTAAGATGTCCTGAGCCTGCACCCCAACTTCCAACTGTTGAAGCACAATGTCCAGAGTAGGTGGAAGCAAGTACTTCCTACTTGTTGCTCTCTGGGTTATAAGAGTTAACTGTTCTATCTGGTGATACAATTCTTGCAGCCTTTCTTGTCATTAGCACTTGTTCTTGTCAGCGACAGTGATGGCTTGGAAAAGGGAGGAATGATGGCTTGAAAGGAGAAGGAAGGGCACTTAACCATCTTACTACAAAAGCATAATTTAAACATTACAGTTTCCTCTACTCTCCTCAAAGGAGGATTTAAGCTCCCTCTCGTCCTTGTTACTCTGTGTTTTGGTCTCCTGTAGTGAGATACTTACTCAGTCAAAGATATTTTTTTGACTACCTGTACCATGCCAGTCACAAAGTATCTGTCAGTACATGAAGCAGGAGCTTCATTCTCCGGGGCCTTATGCCAAAGAGCCTTCAAAAAGTACGTGGAAAGAATAAAATTAAGAGAGAATGTAATTTTTCCATGAGCTTTTTGAAGCCCTCTTGTATTATAGTTGGTGAAAGAGACAGTAACTCAAACATATATAATATATAAGTAAGACAATTTCAGCATGCGTCACACTAACTTGGATTCTAAAGACTCAGCAAACAGTTAAATCTAGTCCATTGCCCTTTAAAGTTTTACTGAAACACAGCCATGCTCAATAATTTATGTACTTTCTGTGGCCAACTTTGTGCTACAATGACAGAACTGAATAGTTGTAACACATTGCTTCTCAAAGACACAAACTGTCTCTCTCTGGCCCTTTAAGAGAAGTAGGCTGATCACTGCTCAAGACACCATGCCAGCCAATACAATTGAACATATGGTTCAGACTCACAGCTAGAAAATAAATTTGATTTGAATATTCAACAGAGATTATGGTTTCTAACCTCTAGATTATGGTTTCCACCTTTTAAAAAAGTCAAAAGGTGGAGGTGAGTAAGTAATCTCTATTTTGAGGTAAGGAGCTCTAGCTGTTACTGCTTTTGAAAAAGCAATTAATGTTGACATTTTGTAGTAATACACTGTTTCTTACCTCTGCTCCAAGCAAAAAAAGTCTACCCTCTCAAAACCAAAAACCTGTTTCTTCATTTGGGGAATGTAATCCTGTATTGTATTAGTCTGTTGTCAGGTGCTGTCCAGTTGGTTCTGACTCCTAGAGACCCTATGCATAACAGAATGAAACACTGCCACCCTCACAATTGTTGTGTTTGAGCCTACAGTTGCTGACATTCACTGTGTCAAGGATCGTCCTCTTTTTCGCTTACCTCCAAAACTTTACCCTCCCCTAAATGTCCAAAGTACAACAGACCAAGTTTCCCCCTCCTCACTTCTAAGGAGCATTCTGGCTGCATTAATCTAGATCATTATTAACGTAATAGTAAGTAGCATATTATGTGATCAGTGTTTTCAGACTGAAAAAGAAATATACTTCTTTTAAATAAGCAGATTTTAAATTCTGTATTGCTTAAGGTAGGCAGCTGGTATAATGAATTTAACCACCATTTCTGTGGCTTTTATCTATGAAGTTTAGTTCATGCTCATGCAATAGCTTAATGACAGATCAGGGGAAAACAGTTTTACTCAATTACTTGCTGTGGACACTTTCACTATTTTAAACATATGTTAAGGATTCCCTGGGTGGCACAGTCAGCTGAGAGGCTGGAGGTTTGGACTCACCCAAAGGCACCCTGGAAGACAGGCCTGGGAATCAGCTTCTGAAAGATCACAAGCTTGGAAACCTTCTGGAGCAGTTCTACTCTGCATACATGGGGTCACCATGAGGTAGAATCATTTCAAATCAAGGGCAATTAACAGTAACAATAAACATATGGGCATCGCAGGAGAGTAATTGTGAAGGCTGTGAATCTAAGCATTTGACAGAAAACTGGCACAAATAAATCAATAAACAAACAAGTCATGATCACCTTCCAGTCCCCCAGCCTCTTTCACTCTTTCTTAGGACAAAACCTATTCAAAAGAGCCGCACTCCTAACGATCTTGTTGACCTGACCCCTCCACCCAACTGCTCAGCCTCTCCGTAGTAAAGCAAGGTCTCATCTCCACAAAAAAATCAAGACCAACACGTATCAATTTACCATTCATTTTTCAGTTATCTGGAATGTTTACATAGGTGTTATACTCACCCCAGAACTCATTAAATATTTTTACCACCTCGTTATGGTGTTGGAGGAGAATACTGAAAGTGCCATGGGCTGCCAAAAGAACCAATAGATCCGTGTTGGAATAAGGGCAGCCAGGGTGCTCCTTGGAGGCCAGGATGGCCAAACTTTGTCTGTCATACTTCAGACATATTGTTAGGAGGGACCAGTAGCTGGAGAAGGATATCATGTTTGGTAAGGTGGAGGGTCAGAGAAAAAGGAAGACCCCCAACGAGATGGATTGGCAAGACGGCAGCATCAATGGGCTCAAGCGTGGCAACAACTGTGAGGTTGGCCCAGGAAACGGCAGTGTTTCGTTCTGTTGTGCATAGGGTCGCTATAAGTCGGTACCAATTCGATGGCACCTAACAACAACAACAACAACAATTCTCTAAACCTGGAGTCCTGGTGTGGTGCTGTGGGTTAATACACTGGACTGCAATGTCAGTATGAACCACAAGATCAGCAGTTCAAGCTCACCAGCTTGAAAACCCCTATTAAGGATCCCTATGAATCAGAACCGACTCAATGGCACGTAATGACAACATTCTCTATACCAAGCAGAGTTCTTAACTTAGTATTTGTAGGTTCAATAAACAATGCATTAACTAGTACATGCCTGACTTACTATGTAGTTGTAAGTGCCATCGAGTTGGTTTCAACTCATAGCAACCCTGTATAGGGTTTTCTCTGAGATGCAGCTGATGAATTTGAAACACAGACCTTGTGGTTCAAATCAACCTTGAGGTCAAGTGCTCATCCTATGGCACCACACCCTAAATGGCTTCCCTGGCTTCAGATTACTAAGCTTCCAATTCTTCCTAAAATTATTACTTTTTCTCAAAATGCTTCATTCCCACAACCTGTCTTTTAAGACACATTTACTAATGCAGCATTCAATCCAAATATCCACTACTTACAAGGTACTACAAGTGATACTGGGCATGAGCAAAGAAATGAGGCACAAGACCATCTCCTCTCCAATTCTTCAAATATGTTCCAAGTAAGTGTGGGAAATGCCAGTGTAAATAACTATAATAAAAAGACAACAAAGCATCTACTAAATATGTTGTGCTATAGGATAAGCACTGGACTGCCAACTGCAATGTCAGTAGCTCAAACCCACCAGCTGCTCTTTAGAAACCTTATACAGGGTCACTAATGAATGAGAACCAAACTCCACTAAACAACAACAACAACAGATTAATTTTGATAAGTAGGTGATTTCTTTTAAATGAGAAAGCTGGAGAAAAGATATTCTAAACTCAGGGAAGAACTTTAGTATGATCCTATGAACATAAGTGGCATGTCACAGGGAGAAATCTGATTTCATGAAAAGTAAAACAGTAAGAATGGAAAGGTTACAGAAAACAGATAGATCAATTGTTGTTAAGTGCTGTCAAGTCCGTTCCAACTAGTTCATAGCAACCCTATACAGGATTTCCAAGGAGCAGTCGGTGGGTTGAACTGCCCATCTTATGGTTCACAATCCAGTGAGGATCCTACAGCGCCACACCAGTAGTCCTAAACCCCAAATAATCATAAAGAAGTGAGTTCCACAAAACCATCAATACCTAAATGTAAAGGAGCCTTCTAAATGTAAATCAGATCACATCATTCATTAGCTTGTTATTGTTACGTGCCGTCTAATGGATTCTGACTTATATCAACCTTGTATAGGGTGGTTTCCATGGAACAACAGGTGAGTTTGAACCATACACCTTGCAGTTCAAACTGACCAATTACTCTCCATCACAACTGGAATAAATTCCAAACTCCTTACTCGTTAACCTACTTAGAAAGACAGACCTTGTCAGAATCAGCTTCATCCTATCTCACCAACCTCATATGGTATCAGCCTTCCTTGCCATCTACCATAGGCCCCACTGGCCTACTGTCTGTTCCAGAAACATTCCCGGTAAGCTCCTGCCTTAGGCTCAAGTGGATCATTCACATTCAACTTTCTTATTTTATACCACCTCATCCTGTCTCAAACTCCTAACATCTTTTACCCCATCCTCAGTTTTCTACTTCAAAGAAAACTGAAGCATAGAAAACTGTATTACTACTTCTACTTACAAGTCTACTAGCATCTACACCTACATATTCAGCCTTCTCATAGTTATCAACGATGACCTTTTCAAGTGTCTACCTAAAGAGAATCTTTCCATTTGCACATAAGATTCTTGCCATTCTTACTTTCTCAAGGATAGCACTAATTACTATTCAGTTGTTCAAACCCACCAGCCACTCCTCAGAAACCCTATTCAGGCTATGAGTAAAAACCAACTTGACAACACAACATCACCTAAACTCACTTTTTACTGTATTTCTCTCAGATTTAAAAAAAAAGAGATGGTGGACTAGGCAGAAGTGGGCTCTCTGCAGCAAGCATAAGGAAAGACAGAAATGGAGGCTTGTTCTAGAAAGAACTCCAAGCTCCAGAGGAAGTGATAGAAAGTGGATCAAGTGCTTACTGGGAGAAAAAGCTGAATAGACATGGGAAGAGAGGAGGGAGGAGCTGACTGACAAGCAGCAACAACAGAAGGAACCTGCTACAGCCATCTTGAGAGTTCCTGTACAGCTTTAGAAGATAAGAAAACAGTCACGCTGCAGAAAACCTGTGGCTCAAAAAGACAAAGGTAAACTTTTATTTTTTTCCAACCAATGTACAACCCCAGGGAATCTCCCACTTTCCAAGTGGTTGGAGCCATTTGGAGGTTGTGAGACCCTTGGGAGGATCTATAAACAATAGCCCCAGTAGGGCAGGCTATAATCCAAATCTGTCAAGTCGACCCTGGCCAGCCAAGGACTGAATCTCACTAGGAAAGGGGGTGGAACGGACTCATGAGGCAGAGGGGGAAAAAAAACAAGGGGGGGGGGGGGAGGCAATCTATGTGGGCCCTCTCCAGGTACAATGTGGCCTTTTTGAACTTTCTCAGGCAGCTGTGGTGGCAAGAGGCCAGTAGGTGGCGTCATATACTGCATATTGACAGAAAGTCATTTACTTTCATTTTTGGCTGTGTGGGCTGTTTTTGTTTGTTTTCCTTTGGAGTACTGGTAGCGTGGTGGTTACGAATCAGGCTGCAAACCTTAAGGTCAGCGGTTCGAAACTACCAGCCGCTCCGCGGGAGAAGGATGAGGCTTTCTACTCCCGTGAAGATTTACACCCTCGGAAACCCTGTACAGGGTCGCTATGGGTCGGTACCGACTCGATGGCACTTAACAACAACATCACACAATAGGAGACAGCAACTGCAGCCATACAGCCAAGCTACAGCCATACCCTCTACAATCCCACCAACTGGGCATCAGCCAATATCAGTTGCTACATACTACAGCAGCGACTACAACCAATATTGGCTGAATGCCCTCTTAATTGAAATCCACTCTAAATTGAACTGTATGAACAGTGAGCAGAGACGCTCATGTCCTGATCACAGTCACCAGTAGCGAATTGGTGAGTGCCCAAGAATACACCAACATGTATGCATCAACTTAAAACAAATATAATGCCTAGACAGCAGCAAAAAATGTCTGCTAGCATGAGGGAATAAGACACAGTAAGTACTTAGCTTAAACAACCAATCAGGAGGCAGAGCTAGAAAACACTTTTTGAAGATGAAAAGGTAATAGAACTACCTGAAAAAGAATCCAGGAGAATGATACTGAGGTACATCCAAATGTTTCACAGAAATGTCAAGGAAAACAACGAAGACTTTAGAAAAGCACCACAGGAACAATCAAATAGAACAGATATAGCACTGGAGACAATACAAAACCTGCAAACAGAAATCCAGGAGATCAATACTAAGAGAATTCAATCAATGGAAGCCAGAATTAGCAAGCTTGAAGATAAATCTCTCCATACTAGTAAGATCAAAGAACAATCAGAGAAAAGAATGACAATATCTGAAGAAAGTCTAAGATTCACATAGTACAACATGAAGAGGAATAACCTCTTAATTGAAATCCACTCTAAATTGAACTGTATGAACAGTGAGCAGAGACGCTCATGGAATTCCAGAACACGAAGAGACAAAGAAAACCACAGAAAAGGTAGTCAAAGAGCGGCTGGAAGAAAAACTTCCCTAATGTGATGAAAGGTGACATGGTACATATTCAAGAAGTTGAACGAACCCCAAACAGGATAGAGCCCAAGAGAAAACACCAAGACATATCATAATCAAACTCTAAAAACAAAGACATGGAAAGAATCTTGAAAGTAGCTGGGGGGAGTTGAAATGTTAGCTATTAAGGAAAACCAATAAGATTAAGTTCTAGCTTAGCAGAAACCATTAGGGAGAAAAGGCAATGGGGAAAGACATATACAAAACTCTGAAAGAAAACATTAAATATGACAAGAGAAATTAGAACATTTCCAGATAAACAGAAATTAAAAGAATTTGAAAAACCAAGCCAAACATACAAAAATTACTAAAGGAGTCCTCTGGACTAAGAACCAACAATAGCAGACAACAACCACAGACTGACATACATGGCAGCACCACCCAGAATTCAATCCAGATATTGAATTATCCAAAGTAAAACAAAACCACAAGACTAAAGATAGAGAACCAAAGATACCAATCTTTAATGAAGACAACTACAGAGAAAAAAAGAGAGGAAAGTCTAGTTACAGAATACCAAATGATGAGGAAGTCAAGTAGATTTCAAGATAAAACATACTGTTTTAATCTGTGGAAGAAATTAATAAATCACAGGGTAATCTCAAACAAACATAAAGCACCTTCACATTAAACCAAGAAAAGGAAAAGCCATGAAGATTTTATAAACTTTAAAGCTATACAGAAACTGACAAGACAAAGTACCAAAAAAATGAACTCAGCACAGTAAACTGCAGGACAAATAAACCAGCAGCACCACTAAAAGAAAACACACACAGCAAAATGATGACTGCAATCAATTTATAACTATCAATAACTAGGTATGGGTTGTAAATTCATACCTATCTCCTAAGCAGCTCCCTTTCTCCAAATCAAACTATTTCCAAATAATGTAACTGTATGTCAGCACAAAGGTCAAGAAAATTGATAGTAATAAAAAAAATCCACTATCCAACAAAATAAAAGTTCACAAATGTCTAACATACAATAAAAAATTATATAACATGCAAAATAGGAAAACAAAATCCTAAGTATTTTATTTAAAAAAAAAAAAAACTATTAGAATAAGCAGACATTATAGTAAGTATAATAACTGCTGTGTTCCATATATGGAGTCCTGGTGTGGCGCTGTGGGCTAATGCATTGGACTGCAAGGTTGGTTTGGACCGCAAGGTAGGTCAGCAGTTCAAGCTCACTAGTTGCTCCTTGGAAACCCTATACATGGTCACTATAAGTTGGAACCAACTAGAAATCACTTAACAACACAACAATAAACAAAGTGCTCTGGTATGGCGTTGCAGGATAATATGCTGAACTGCCAGGTGAGTTTGAACCACAAGGTTGGTGTTTCAAACTCACCAGCTGTTCTGAGGAAACCCTACATAGGGTGGCTATGACTCGGAATAGATTGGACAGCACTTAGCAATAACAACAACAACAAAAAAAAACAATTAACAACAGTTTGGCCTTAAAATAATAATACAGCAGTAGGTGTGATGCTATAAGTTAAGCACTGGATTGCTAACCAAAAGGTTACTGGTTCAAACCCACCAGTCATTCCTCAGAAACGCTATACATGGTTGCCATGATTGGAACCAACTGGATGCCACTAACGACAACAAGGTTTCTAGGGGTCCTGGTGATGCAGTGGTTAAAGTGCTCGGCTGACACCTTAAAGATCAGAGGGTTCAAACCCACTAGTCACCCCACAGCAGTTTACTTCCTTAAACATTTACAGCCTTGGAAACAAGTGACTCAATGGTAATAGATATGGGTTTCTAACATATATACATGTAGAATCTAAGTAAAGTAGCAAAAACACAAGAAGAGGAACAATATGGTAGAGTCAATATATAAGTGATACAGAAAGAGACAGCAAAGAGTCCTTGGAAAAATTCCATTATCTTTTAATTCCATTTGCCCATGAACTCTTTTGAAGCGTCCTTGTATTATCATTTGATGGTAGAACGTGATGAGACAAAAAGAAGAGTAATCACTAAAAAATAAAGAGCTGAAAGTTAAAATGAATAAACTTCTTCATTTCTTAAAAAAAAAAATCATTTAAAAATGTTCAATTACTAACAACATGAGGAGGCAGAAAAAAGTTGAAAGGGAGAATTAAAGAACAGATGGGACAAACAACAGAGACATGATATATTTCAACTAAACACTATCAATGCTATTGATATTGTTTTTGTGTGTCACCCACTCAATTCCAGCTTATAGCTTATAGCGACTCTTTGCATGGTTTCTGAAAGAAGCTGATGGGTTTAAACTGGAGACCTTGTAGTTACCAGTCAAGTGCTTATCCTACAGTACCCACACCAGGGCTCAACTATACCAATAGCTACATTAAATCTGATTGGTCTAAACACCTCAATGATAGGCAGAGGGTTTCAGATTAGGGGTAGGGAGGTAGAGGAATAAGACCTAATTGCTCTGGTAGCATAGTGGTTATGAGTTGGGCTGCTAATCCCAAGGTCAGCAGTTCAAAACTACCAGTGGTTCAGCAGGAGAAAGATGAGGCTGTCTGCTCATGTAAAGATTTACAGCCTCGGAAACCCTTATCACTATGAGTTGGAACCAACTCCACAGCACATAAGCACCATCAACATACAGTTGCGACCTACAAGTAATACATTCCTAACATATTCCTACCATGCTCCACCAACACTCCAATGAATAGGATAAAAGTAAAAGGTTGGAAAAGATAAGTCATGCTAATACACATCAAAATAAAGCTAAAATGGCTATCTTAATATAAAATAAACTATATTACTGTTTCAAGAATAGTACTAGGAATAAAGGTCATTTTATAAAGATAATAAAAGACAGAAAATCAGAACAGATTATCAACCAAATTGACCTACTTGATATTTATGGACTAATCCAAATCCACACACACACAAAAAGGCACATATTTTCTAGTACATTTACCAAGATACATGACAGAACAAATCTCAAAATTTGAAGGAAGTTAGTCATACAAAGGAGTCCTGGTGCGATATTGTGAACTGCAATGCCAGCAGTTCCAGTTTAGCAGCCACTCCTCAGAAATCCTATCCAGGATTGATATTGGTTGGAACTGCCTGATGGCACTTAACAGTCATACAAAGAATGTTCTCTGATAACAATGAAATCAGATTAGAAAGTATGAAGAAAACAAATAAATAATAAGTACTTAAGTATTTAAAAAGTAAACACTGTACTTCCAAACAACAACGATTCAAAGAAGAAATTAGCCAGCAAAATTGCAATGTATTTTGATTATTACAAAAATTTGGTCAGAAATTTAGAAATTCAACTAAAGCAATACTTGGAGAAAAATTATAGTACTATCCACCAATATTAGACAAGAAGATTTCAAATCAATGACTTTAGCTTTCCATTTTAATAAACTAAAAACAGAGCTAATGAAATCCAAACTTAAAGAAAACATTAAACATCCAGAGTAGAAATCAATTAATTACAAAACAAACAAAAAAAGACTAATCAATGAAAGCAAAAGCTGGTTGCTTTGTGAAGATCAAATAAACTAACCAGACTAATCAGGAATAAAGGGGAGAAGACACAAAAAAATGAGATGGATACACGTATTTAAAGGCTCACAAGAGAATATAATGAACACTTTATGCTAGTATAGTATATAACTTCAGTGAAGTAAAAATTCCATAAAAACTCACTCAAGAAGAATTAGGTAACTTAAGTAGTTCTATCTCAACTAAAGCCTTGAATTGTAGTTAAAAACCATCCGAACAAAACAAACTCCAGGCCCAAACTTACTGGTGAATTCTACTAAATGTTTAAGATATAAGTAATACTAATTCTACAAAAATCTTGCAGAATATATTGAGGAAGAAAGAATACTCGCTCTACGAGAGCACCAAAACCTGACTTCTATATAAAACTATAGTTTCAATATCCTTCTCGAATATAGGCTGCAAAAAAAAAATCTAAACAAGATTATAGCATATATTGAATCTACCAATCTAAAAAAGGTCAAACTATCATGACCAAGAAGGCTTTATTTCAGTAATATAAAATTTAACATTCAAAATCAATGAAATTCATAAAATTAACTATAAGAAATAAAACCCGCATGATAATCACAACAGATGCACACACACCCAAAGTCATTAGACAATATCCAACAGTTAATCCTGATTTAAATTAAAAATAGAAGCTATTTTCCTCAACCTGATAAAGGGCATTAATAAGCACTCTAATGTAATTAATGGTGAGTGAATGAATGAATGCCCCTTCTCAAAATAAGGAATAAGGCAAGCCCTGGTAGGGTAGTGGGCTAAAACACTGGGCTGCTATAAACTCAAGGTCAGCAGTTCAAATTCAGCCTCTACACTGAAAATACGGTTCCTGCTTTTAAGATTTACAACCTTGGTTGGAATCCACTCAAAGACACGCAGCAACAGGAGGACCCTCTCTCGCCATTTCTATTCACTGTTATGTTGTTGCTGTTGTTAGGTGCCATCGAGTCGGTACCGATTCATGGTGACCTTATGCACAGCAGAACAAAACACTGCCTGATTCTGGGCCAACCTCACTACTATTGCCACACTTGAGTCCATCGATATTGCCACTTGGCCAATCCATCTCATTGGGGGTCTTCTGTTTCTGTGACCCTCCATCTTACCAAACATGATATCCCTTCTCCAGTGACTGCAGTACAGTAAAAAATAACTAAATACCCACACAGGAATGCAGAAATTATCATTAACATAACAGGCAAATAAAATTTTGCTGAAGACAATTCAGAAACAATTTCAACAGTTCATCGACAGGGAACTTCCCGAAATTCATGTCAGATTAAGAAGAGACTGTGGAATGAGGGATATCACTGTTGACATGATATGAATCTTGATTGAAAGCAGAGAATACTAGAAAGATGTTTTTTGCTGTTGTTAAGTACCATCAAGTCAGTTCAGACACATAGTGGCCTTGTATAGGGTTTCTGAGGAGTGGCTGGTGGGTTTAAACCACCAACCTTGCAGTTAGCAGTCCTGTGCTTACCCTACAGTACCATACCAGAAAAATGTTTACTTGAGCTTTATGAATTATACAAACGCATTCAACTGTGTGGATCATAACAAATTATGGATAATACTGAGCAGGATGGGAATTCTAGAACACTTCATTGTGCTCATGCAGAACCTGTACCTAGACCAACAGGCAATCATACAAATAGAACAAAGGGATACTGCCTGGTTGAAATTCAGGAAAGATGCACACTAGGGTAGTACTCTTTCACCATATTTTTTCAACCTGTATGTTGAGCAAATAATCGGAGAAGATGGACTGTATGAAAAAAAAAAATGTGACAATCAGGATTAGAGGAAGACTCATTAGCAACCTGCAATATGCAGATGATACAACCTTGCTTGCTGAAGGTGAAAAGGACTTGAAGTGCTTAATGATGAAGACCAAGAACTATAACCTTCAGTAGGGAGTACATGTCAACATGAAACAAAAATCTTCACAATTGGGACTAATAGACAATATCATAATAAACAGAGAAAAAATTGACGTCGTTAAGGATTTTTGTGTTACTTGTATCCACAATCAGATTGGTGTGGCACTGTAAGATCAGCACTATACTGTGAACCACAAGGTCAGCCGCTCAAATCCACTAGCTGTTCCTCAGAAACCCTGTACAGGGTTGCTATGGGTTGGAATCGACTCAATGGCACTTAACAACAACAATCCAAGCCATGATATTTTTAATCACCTCATACGCAATTGAAAGCTGGACAATAAATAAGGAAGGCCAAGAAGAACTGATACCTTTGAATTATGATGTTGGTAAATAATAATTAATTTATAATATGCTGCCAGTGAACGAACAAATCTGTCTTGGAAAAGGCACAGTCAAAATGCTCGTTAAAAGCAAGGATGGTAGACTAAGACTCAAGGGAAATACACAAGCAGACATGTGCTCTGGCTGCTGACCACGTTGGTCACCGATTAAGGTAAAGTGAGGGAAAAACAGCAATGAAGTTGCGAGCTAAGTCCTAGCACGTTCAACAGACTCCTATGAACCCGGGTGGAAACCTGGTTGGCCAGTAGTACGTCAAAACCTGAGGACTCCTGGACCCAGAGTCAGTGACATAGCCATAGAGAACTAGAGTGCAGAGTGAAGTGTCCAGCTGATAGATATGCACAAGAACACCCACGCTTGCAGATAATACCCACTTGACCTGGCTTTAAATGGCTGGATTGATCAGAACTCAACTAGAAGAAGAAAAGAAGAGGAAAAAAAGACTAATCTGATACAATTTGATGAACTTGACCTACACCTATGGATGCAGTAGCTCAAAAGAGGGAACGAATCTTTACAACAAGGATCATTCATTCCCATCCCCTCGGTACACAGGGTAGACAGGGATGGGCAACTTGGACACTGGCTATCCAAAATGGGGGAGCTACAAAGGCAAGAAGTGACTGGCTTACAAGCTTTCAAGAGGGAGCCTAGACAAAACCCCTTCCCAAGACTAAAACTCAAGGTGAATACACAAGCAGGCATGTGGTCTTGCTACTGACCAAGTTGGTCACCGATAAGGGGAAGTGGTGGGAAATCAGCAATGAAGTTGTGAGCTAAGTCTGACCACATTTAATAGACTTCTGTTAACCTGGATTGAGACCTGGTTGGCCAGCAGTATGACTAGACCTGGGAACTCCTGGGCCCTGCGGCAGGGACATGGCCCCAGAGGACTAAAGCTAGTGTGAAGTATCCAGCTGATATAAAGTAGGGGAGATGCACAAAAACACTCACACTTGCAGATAGTACACATTTAACCTGGCTTCAATGGCTGGATGATCAGAACTCGACTGGAGGAAGAAAGAAGAGAAAAAAAAGAGTAATCCACTACAATTAGATAAACTTGACCTATGTTTGTGGATGCAATATAGCAAAGGAGCTAACAAATCTTCACAGTGAGGAAGTGGTACACACAGTGAGGAAGTGGTACACAGTGGTACACACGGTCCACAAGGATGGGGAACTTAGACATTGGCTACCCAAAATGAGCGGGCTACAAAGGCAAGATGTGACTGGCTTACAAGCTTTCAATAGACAACCTAATTCCAGAGGGTACGGGGAAAGGTAGAATCGCCACTGAATTGTTTCCAACCTGTCTGGATGGGGCTGATAAAAGGTTATGGGGATGAGACTCTTGTGGTTCAATAGGGAATGATATCAGGACTGTGAATGTTGGAAACGTAAAGATAGATTTTTTTTTAACAAAAGGAGGGGAGTGGTTGATTTTGCAGTCCAGGAGCAGAGGTCCCTGGAACCATCAAGGGAGAAAACTGAAGTGCAGGACCCTATCCAAAGAAGCAGGGATACAGGCAGAGAAGATGATCTGGAGAAAAGGAGCGGGGCTGGGGACTCCAGACTCAGGAAGAGAGAGGGGCTGTGTGTTGGCGATTGGGGGCAGGCTTGCGGGGTTCAGGGTATACCCTTTGGCTGGTTGATGATGCATGGAGAGTACTATAACCATGACAATGAAACGATATACAATAGGATGAATGTAAAGCTAATGTTCTCCCATGTAAACTACTGCCTAATTCACAATAAAACATTTAAAAAAAGCAAGGATGGTGAGACTTTGTCTTGCTTAGTTTAGACATGTTATCAAGAGGGTCCAGTCCCTGGAAAAGGACATCATGCTTTGTAAAATGGAAGGTCACCAAAAAAAGATGAAAACCCCTAACAACGGATTGACATAGCAGATGCAACAATGCGCTCAATCATACCAACTGTGAGGATGGCCCAGAACTGGTCAGTGCTTGTTCTGTTTGGCATAGGGTTGCTAGGATAAGCATTGGACTGCCAGAAAGGACTCAAAAGCACTTAACAAGCTAAGAGTAGGAACCAACTCAATGTCACCTAACAACAACAGCCACACTGGAAAGAAAGAAGCAAAATCATTCTTTGTCATGGCACACTCATCTATGTAGGAAATCTGATGAAATCTAGCAGAAAGCTATTAAAGTATTAATGTTGTTATTGTTAAGTGCTGTCGTGTTGGTTCTGACTCATAACAACCCTGTATAGTTTTCAAGGAGCTGCTGGTGAGTTTTAACTGCCGACCTTGTAATCCATTGTTTATCCTACAGCGCCACACAAAGACTCAAAAGTATTAATAAGTGACAATTATCAATACAAGATAAACAGAATGTAAGAAAAACAGAGGTATACCTTGGTGTATTATAGGTTTAATTCCTGATCACCACAGTAATGAGACTATCACAATAAAGAATCACATGAAGTTTCTGGCTTCTCAGCGCATATAAAAATTATGTTTATACTATACTATACTCCATTATAGGAGCTTTGGTAGCGTAGTGGTTACGAATCGGGCTGCGAACCGCAAGGTCTGCAGTTCGAAACTACCAGCTGCTCCGCGGGAGAAAGATGAGGCGATCTGCTCCCGTAAAGATTTACAGCCTCTGGAACCCTGTTCAGGGTCGCTATGGGTCGAAACCGACTCAACAGCACTTAACAACAACAACATTACTCCATTAAGGCATAGTATTAAGAAAAGATTTAAAATATTGTAGGAATTAGCAAATGTGACACAAAAAAAAATTAAAGTGATAATTGGAAAGAATTGACATCTCACAGGACACAACAGAGTTACTTAACACAGGGTAACCATAAACTTTCAATTTGCACAAATGCAATGGGCCACCAGGTCGGTTTGAACTACAATGCGAGCAGTTCAAGCTCACCAGCTGCTCCTTCGAAACACTATACAAGATCACTATGAATCAGAACCAACTTGACGGCACTTAACAGCAACAATCAGAAACTTAAAATAAAATTTAAAAAATTACAGCAGTATCACACAAATAAATACTTAGAAATAAGTCTGATGAATGAAGTGAAAGAGCTACATACTAAAAATAGAGAACTGCTGGAGAGACATGAAAGAAAACCTTATATAAATGGAAAGATAAATTATTATGTATGGGTTCAAACAATCAATATTACTAAGATGTCAATTCTTCCCCAAATTATCTATAGATCCAATACAATCCAAAAACCAACATTCCAGTATGCTCTTTTTTGTAGAAATTGACATAAAAATTCTACACTCCACATGAACAACAAAAGTGGAAAACTAATGCTTTAATACTTAACAGAAGGTGATAATACAGAATTGGCATCAAGACAGACAAAAAGAAAAATGACACCGAATTTTAAATTCTAGAAACAGGCCCACACACACGGACAATTGATCTTTAACAAAGGTACAAAGGCAATTCAATGAAGAAAGGATAGTCCCATCAACAACCGGTTCTAAAACAATATTATTGTATGCAAAAAAGATGGTCTTTGATCTAAACTAAGTTACATTTACTAAATCAGACTTTAAATATAAAATCTAAAGCTATAGAAAGGAGCTCTGGTAGTGTAATGGTTACGAATCGGGCTGCAAACCACAAGGTCAGCAGTTCGAAACTGCCAGCTGTTCCGCGGGAGAAGGATGAGGCATTCTGCTCCCATAAAGATTTACAGCCTTGGAAACCCTGTACAGGGTCACTATGAGTCGGATCCGACTCCATGGCACATCACAACAACAACAAAGCTATAAAAACACAGGAAAAAAATCATAAGGAAAACATATATATTTTTTTACCTTAGGACAGTTAAGCAAACTTTTTCCAAAAGAACATATAAATTTGACTTCATAAAAATTACAACCATCTACTCAGGGTCAGCAGTACAAAACTACCAGCTGTTCAGCAGAAGAAAGATGAGGCTTTCTGCTCCTGTAACGATTTACAGCCTCGGAAACCCTATAGTACAAGGGTTACTTGACTAGGAACCAACTCCACAGTACGTAACCACCACCACCACTCTTCAAGAGTTTTTAAAAGAATAAGAAGATAAACCACGGACTGGTAGAAAATCTTTGCAAATCATCTAATATGGGATTTTGTATGCAGAATATATAAAGAATTCTCAAAATGCAGATATTAAGAAAAACATGTGGCAAAAAAAAGGTTTGAGCCAATAATTTACAAAAGATGAGATACGGAGGACAAACAAGCATATAATATATGCTCAACATCAATAAAATTCTCACACACTGCAGGTGAGAAACCAAAATAGCACAACTCATTTGAAATTAGTTTAGCAAATTTTTATAATAAGTATACATTTACCATCTGATCCAGCCATTCTATTGCAGGGCATTTACCCAAGAGAAATAAAGGCATAAGTCTATACCAAAGACTTGTATATTAATATTCATGCTATTGTTGTTGTTGTTAGGTGCCATAACAGCTTTATTTATAGTAGATAAAAACTGGAAACAATCCAAATATCCTGCAAGTAAATGGACAAACTGTGATAGACTGACATAATGAAGTATTACTCAGCAATAAAAGGAATGATCTACTGGCATACACTATAATATGGATGAATCTCAAAGTAATTATGCTGAGTGAAAACAATCAGTTCGCAAAGAGAATACATATTGTATGATTTCATTCATATAAAACTCTAGAAAATGCAAACTAATGTATAGTGACAGAAAACATATCAATAATTACCTAAGGATTGGGAGATGGAGGATACAAGGGAACTTTTAGGGGATGATGTATCTGTTCATCAGCTTGATTTTAGTAAAAGTTTCAAATTGTACAGTTTAAATATATGAAGTTAATTGTATGCCAGTTATAATACAATAAAGCTATTAAAGTTTTAACCCATCCAAAATTTGACCTTTGACATCTTTCAAAAAATCAGCTTCTCATAGTATACCCCATCTCATCTCAGACCGATGACAACTCAAATTTTCCAGTTGTTTTGACCAAACATCCCTGAACTACTCAATAATTCTTGTATTTTAATAAACAGCTATATTTTCACATTGAAAAATCACCCAGAGAAATGTCGATTTTTTTAATTTCCAACATTTTTGGAAAGCATACATTAAAATATATATATATATATGGAACACAGTTAAAATAATTTACAAATGCTCCACTTTCTACAAGAAAAATTTCAAAGTCTATGCTGTCCACTTTTAAGGCCCTTAGCATTTGTCTTAGTAAACTAAGTTTTCAAAACACGCCTCTCCACCTTAAGGATGTTTTTCCTCCAAGGGCACAGTATCCTCTACACTGGGCAGCTTCACAGCATCACCTACTGAAATCCTCTGTCTTATGCCATGTGAAATACCACCGCCATCAAGTATCTTTTTCTAGTCCCAATCCAAAAGAACTTCTACCCCTCTTGCAGCATGGATACTCCCATCATGTTATATAAAAGCAAATCTCCTCAACTATCTTCAAAACTACATATTCTTCTGAGGTGGGAGTCCAGATTCCTTTGGATATGTGACTGAATAAAATGCTTCTATAAATATATTTTAGAATACATCTTTCACTATGTATGCCTGAGTTCTGGTTTGGCACTGTAAGATAGGCCAAAGATAACTAAAACTGTTAACCGCAAGGTCAGCAGTTCTAACTCAGTAGCCACTCTTAGAAACCCTGAACAGATGGGTTATCTAACATGTTATTTAATAATAACATGTATGCCTAAGAAAAGTATAGTCAATGTTACAATGTTACAATTTATTTTTTATCCTTATTCGTTCCAAAGCTGTAAAACTGTCAAATTAGCTTGGTAAAATAATTTAAAGAGTCCTGGTAGCGCTATGGTTAAGCATCTGTTACCCAAAAGATTGGCAGTTCAAAACTACCCAAAGGCTCCATAGGAGAAAAGACCTGGCCATCTGCCATCATAAAGATTACAGCTTAAAACATCCTATGAGCGCAGTTCTACTCTATCACAAGGGGCCAGTATGAGTTGAAAATCAACTAGACAGCAAACAACATCATTTATTAGGCCCTTAAATAAACAAGACTAAAGGAATAAACATTTAGAAAACTTAATGAAGACATCTAAATTCACATGGATTATTTTTGGTAGATGATTATGCTTTCACCAATAAGAGACAAAAAGTGAGAAGCATGTGGTTGCCATATAACCAAGTGAAGTTAAGCCAACAAAAATGATTGCTAGCTCTTATCTAAAGGGGTAACAACAACAACAGCCTGTTTGCCAACTCAGACAATGAAACAAGACACTGGAGGTCTTGTTTCATTGCAACCACCTATATTTACTAATTGAGTAAGTCCAGAAGCCTTACTTACTTATACAACTCTTAACTACTCTCCACTGTAAGACTCTCTTCCCTACTATTGTTGTTGTTAGGTACCGACTCATAGCGATCTTATGCACAGCAGAACAAAACACTACTCCCGAGCTATTTGAATCCTAAATCATATTTAAAACATAAACACAAATTCTATGGACTTCCTTTTTTAAAAAAAAAAATCTTTCTCAGACTACTCAAATCCACCTCTCATGCCCCTATCAGCAAGCAGCAAGTGATTTCCTTTTCATAACCCTACCTTATGGCACTTTCTGTATGATCCTCTTATAATTTTGTCTAATTCTGCATGTATTTATTCCTTAATTCTTATGTTCCCTGAACAAAAAACCTGTATTTTGTGTTTCCTAAAGAACCTCCCACTCCCACCTAGTAACATCCAACAAAGAAAACAGTATAAACAATAGTTAAAACATCTAACTTAAATCAGAAAGGTACTATTGTAACAAGAAGCAGTGAATAAGAACAGGAACAAGCTTCTATTTCTATTTGCTATACATTTTATTAGGCAGTAAAAGATAAACTCTGCCCAAAAGCTTGCACCAATTTATTGGAAACAAGCATGCATCTTTATGAAAGACCAAAATCATGAGAAAAATCGAGTATGTATAACTTACTGCAACGGCACTACTCCAAACGGGGGAGTGGGGGGAATCAATTTTACTGAACAGAATTTTAGCAAACCTGTAAATAGTTTTGCTACCTGAGTTAGAGTTTAAGAGACAACGCCACAGTATTTGCCTTTTATGTTTTAAGTATTTAATTAAAGATTTTATATAATTCAATTTTTATAATTTAATATACGTATTTTGGTTACAAGTATTTAACAGAGCAATTAAATCCTTATTTCTACTTCTGTTCTAAAATCCGCCTGCCCGCAGTGAGTGGGAACTGCTGCAGATCATTAAACACTCATTTATCAATGTCTCCCACCAGGCAATACAATGCAGCAGAATAGCACACAGAAACCATCCTGAACCCCAGCAACAGCGGCTAATTAGCATAGCCTACCACTAAACTGACACCATATGATTGGAACTGTTAGTTGGAATGCTGGCCAATCAAACTAGGTTATGCAAATAGCCTATTTTAGTTGCCAGGGTAAAGCTACTTCCAATTGTCCAATAGGAAAACAAGCTATAAACAAGAAATGAAATTGAGCTTTGTCACATTTTTAAGTTGCTGTTAACACTTTCAGGTTTAGAGTAAATTTAACAGCAACTAGTAAAGAATTAGATTCATATTCCACACTCTGTGTGTATTATAAAACACACAATACAGTTAAGTATACAGTGATAATTTTAACTTTGTACTTTAGAATAACGTGAGTTTTTCTAGCACAAATTGCCGTCAACATTTCAACTTTTTTCTCCACCTACTCAGAAGCATTATGTAAATGTCTGTCGATACATTCAAGTACTCTCAAACATTACATTTTAGAGAAATCCCACAGCATTTTTATTCTGGAAAAAACAAACTAAATAAATGGTTAGCATAAGAGCACAGTTCACTAAAGTTTCTCAAATATGCCTTTAAAAGTTGAAGAAATACTTTGTCTTTGTTAACACGGGTTAATATATAATTTCAAAAATAATTTTAAAATAATAAAATCCAAACTATCTAGAGACCTTAAAAAAGGCATACTGGAATGAAGTAAATAATACTCCTATCCTTGGACCCAAATTCAAGTAAGATCTAAGAATAACATAAACACATTATATTTCTAAGTAAAATTTCTGATACATATAAAACATAAATGAACTTCAACTGTCAGTATATACTAACAGCTACAAAGATATTTAGAGAACATCAGTGTTCTGACATTTCTCAGTGACTGAGAGAATTTCTTTAATCTCACAATTTTCTCTGAATAGAGAAACGTTTTGAAACATGTCAAGGAGACACCGTTCCCATTTGTGCCTTATAAAAGATACTATTTTATTTTAAAACAGATCAACGTGTCCTATCTAGTCTCACAATTATCTCCTTATAAATGGAGCACAGGTTCATAACATGAAAAATTTTAGTGACTTTTAAATACATTTTTCCTTAGACTATTGGTAAAGTCTCCAGAAAGACTTCTAGCATTGGCAAAATACATACTGAACTAAAAGCGAGCAGCCTTCAAAGCATTATTCTATGAGAACATCATGCTGGAGGTTTTTCTATTACTGCAGTCTATCTTCTCCCTTTAAGGAAACTGAAAGCCACTTTTCCACTATCTCCAAATATCCACCACCCACACTTGTTTCCTAATCCCCATCCCCCCACCCCCAATATTCTTTCTAACAACCAGCGATTCTGGATGCAAACCACTCTCTTAAGGCCCACTAAAATCAAGATTTTAAAAAGTCAGTTTCAAAGGGAGGAGAGGGACTATTAACTGTAAAGCTGAAAGATCATCTAACACTAACCCCTCATTCTAAAAACAAAGAAACTAAGAGACTACACAAAGATTAAGATCTTATACATAAAACTCAAAGCCCTCCCAATTTATCTTCTAACAGTATCCATGAATAGTCAATGTATCAGGCAGATACCAAGTCTCTGGGTTTATTGTTCATAAGCATTTACATATAAGTATTCAAATAAATTAGCTCAGAATAATTCCTCACGTGTCATCATCTACAATATCTACTAACCAAAATGTAAGTAAAGTTTAAAAGTCATTCTCTGAACAAAATCATTAAACAATTCCCTGATTTAATCTCAGTTTATGTCAAATTCTTTGCCATTATTTGGTGGTGTTTTTAAACTACTAGGAACCTTTTCAAGACCTTCTTTAGCTCCTAAGAATAAAAGAGGAAAAATGAAAGAAAACCATTTTTAAGTCAATTTTACTGACTTATCCATCTGCATCTTTTATATATTTGTTCTCCCATATTTCAACTTTATTCCCTCCACATTGATAAAGCAATTCTAACTCAGCCTATCTCTCAACCTATAGCAGTAAACAAGGCATTTTCAATATGGTGGTGGTGTACCTTGGAGTCGGTTCCAACTCATAGTGACCCTGGTACAGGGTTTCCAAGGCTGTAAATCTTTTCGGAAGCAGAACACCGCATCTTTCTTCTGCGGAATGGCTGGTAGTTTGGAACTGCTGACCCTGAGGTTAGCAGCCCAATTGATAACCACCACACAAGCACTATTTCCTGGTCTACATCTCAAACATTCTTCAGATCACAAAATTTCCCATCTTAAAAGGAGAAAAGTTGGCATTCCTATTTATCTCTGGGTCCTAGAGACACAAGGAAGCACATCATCTGCCTAGTGACAAATGCCCAAGATAAAGCATCCTGAATTTAAATGCTGTTTAGCTCTCGGTGAATTTTCTTTAAAGTCACTTAAATTGTGGAGGGTTTAGTGAAGTATCAATGAGAACTACTTTTAGAATCAGAAATTAAACACGTATAACTCTTAAAAATAGTCAACTCACTAAATTAAACGTTTCTTTACATAAGATATGTATTTAAAAATTTCTAACAGAGAAAATAAGTTGTCTCAGTATATAATTAATAATTAACATTTCCTTAAGTACAATATTCTAATTTTGTTTTCTACCCTACATTTTAAGAAGAAATATACATAGAATAACTAGTAGATTCTCATCTACAGTTACAGATGCTCAAGATATACCAGGGAACTAGCTTCAAAAGGTTTGTGAAAAAATGGAATTCTTCCATGAACTTTATGAAGCCCCTCATATAAACAGCCTCTATCCCCTCAATTACAGCCATTATAATGCCATGTAATATGTTATGGAAGATTTCTCAAATGAACAATCATTCCATAATAACCATTTTGTACTGTAGGAAAAAATACAATATAGCTTATAGCTCTGAAAAAAGATAAGGAAATAAAAATCCATTTTCCATTTTGAATATGAAGCTATCTAAGTTGGGAAACTATTGTGGTAGAAATTTTAGTTAACAGTGAGGCTGCCCATTGTTTCTCTGGATAATTGTAACAAAATATTAAGTTCAGTAAGTATCTATCATCTCAAACTTAGGAGCAATACTAACACATTTTTCCTTAGTTCTCTCTCTCTTTTTTTTTTTCAGGCTGAATTCACTTTTATTTCTCTTTCATCAAACCCTCTTATGTGGTTGCCACGGCTGGAGCCTGGGTCCTCTGCCACGGAGATTCTGGTGTGGGTCTTCACAAAGTGATGAGTGAACTCCTGGTAAGGAGACTTCGTGAACACAGTCTCTTTCCAGAAGTCAGGGGTTAGATAGCTGTAGGTCTTAGAGATGACATCAAAGGTGGCCTTGGCGAAGTTGCCCAGGGTGGTAGTGCAGCCCCTGGTCAAGGTGTAACAATCATCAATACTAGCCATCAGCAGCAGTTTCTTGGGCACAGGGGCTAAGACAATGCCAGTGCCTCTGGGCACGGGGATGAGACGCACCAGGACAGAGCCGCAGCGGCCGGTCACCTTGCAAGGAACTGTGTGGGATTGCCGATTTTGTTCCTCCAGTAGCCTCGCCGCATGGAGACGATAAACAGCTTGGCCAAGATGATGGCTCCGTGAATGGCTTTGGCCACCTCCTTGGAACACTTGACACCTAGGCCGACATGATCATTGTAGTCCCCAATGGCGACAAATGCCTTGAACCTGGTCCGCTGGCCAGAATACATCTGTTTCTGCACAGTCATGATCTTCAAAACCTTGTCCTGAGGGACTTTCCCAGAAAGAAGTCAATGATTTCAGACTCCTTGATTGGCAGAGGGAAAAGGTAAATCTCCTCCAGGGACTTGCTCTTCATGTCCTTGACCAGATGACCCAGCTTGGTAACAGGGAGCCACTCCTTTTCCTCAGCTCTGCCTCTGCATGCACCCCGGCCTCGCAGACCACTGCCGAAGCCTCCGAGGAAGCCACCACAAGCTCCCACCCCCAGACCTTTGCACTGCACCAGTGTCACCCGCCATTTGGTGTTTTCTCAGAGAAGAAGTCTGTACTACTTCTCTTGTTTGCTTATAAAATTGTAAGGTAAACTGTTTTTTATATCTGGATTACACACATAACTTTTAAACATCTTAAAAGTGATCACTTTTGTGGATCAACTAATTTATGTATGGAGAATGGTACTGTCTTCCACCCCCACCCCAAAGAAAAAGAGCTACCTAAAGCATTATCAAGAGTCACTGTTATATCCTTAATATACATTTACTCCCTCAATCAGTAGTCAGGGAAATATAATCAGGCTGATCAGGGCTTTATTTAACTAAATATTATAATTAATATATATTAATATATAATATTGCTAGAACAAAAATACTCTTGTAAATTCACTCTGGGGTTAAAAACTCCTTGTATATTATAATTATCAGGATTAAAAAATACAATAATAGTTTCATATTTCTTAAACATCTTCATCTATACAAACTACATTAAGTATTTTCTTGTTAATTACCATTGTTATGTGAAAACAAGTTGTTGTTCAGTATCATCAACTTGTAGCGACCCTATATAAACAGACCTAAAAAATTTAGATACGTTTGACCTGACTTATAAAAAACATAGAGTATGAGAAATTCACATTTCAAGAACCATGGGTGGGAAGCACCTGAAATCAAAGTAATAGGGAGAGGGTTGCATGAGGTGGCACTGGGCAAAACGTGTGAATAGGTCAAGAATAGGGAACACAGTTCTTCTTACACAGAAAGCCCAAAGCAAAAGTAACAAAGGAAGAAATCCAAGTATAGGTGTTAGCTTTCAACAGAGTCGCCTCTCACAGACAACTTTTAAGTAGCAAGCTACAACGTGGGTAAGCAGCAGGGACTTTTTATTCAGTATAGGAAGGCCACCTAGTTCTTAATATGTGCTACTAGAATCACTGGTAAATAGAAAACTAAGACCAGCTAAAAATGGAACAAACAGCACTTAAAACATTCTTTAAGACTAGCAGCAAAAGGAGGAACCAATACCACATCCAGAAATTCAGCTTTATAACTTGAAGTAAAAAAAGGATGCCTACAAACAAGAAAATTCTACAGCACTAGATAGAGTTTCTATGTGAAAAAGGACAGACTCACCATACTTAACCATATCTGCCATTAAACTCACAGAAATAAAGAATAGTAAAGAATTTTTAAAAACTCAATAATTCAAATACGGGAATGGAGACATAGCTGTGGACCAAATATCCAGACAGCTTTCAAGAAGACAAAAGGCAAATGGGATCATAACAACAAGTAAAAGAAAAAAGCTGAAAGCTCCAGCCAAGAACCAAAGCAGAAGCAGGAGCATGTGCCATTCTTGGTGAGGAGAGCAGAAATGGAAAGAGGGGCAGAGGACATCCCAATTTACTCAAGAACATTGAGGCTTGGTCTGCCTCCACAAAAGGCTGTAACAACAGCAGTATCTCTACCACACAGATGAGTAGTCCTTCCCATCCTCTCATAGGCCAGTGACCAAAGAAATGCCCAGAAAGGATGCAAAGCCACCTGTCCAAGAAGAGGTAGATCACACATATCCTAACTGCTTGGTAAGCATCCTTAGCTTCGTACAGCAAAAAGAGGACACAACCTTCCTGCCAGGGGCCCAGCTCACATTCACTAAACTAGAAGTCTTACACCCACAATTACTAAGTCAGCACTCACTCCTCTCATATGTGAGATAAGTTGACGAATGCAGAGGAAATTCTGGTTCTTATATTGTGTTACCAGAAGTTCACAGGCATTTATTATTAAAATAATATAAAGGAGGGTCATGCATGCACCAACGATAACAAGTGCTACAAATCAGACAGTTGAACTCTGCAACTAAGATTTTTTAGAAAAACTTTTTTTCTAGTGAAAGCAGAATGCACGGCATCCAATGAAATCATTTTTAAAAAAATCATCATTACACTGCAATACAATACGATCCTAGCTACATTTCTCCTATACGTGGAAGAAACTTTGTGACACAGTATTTTATTTCTCTCCCTATGGGTTCAAATACACAAGGTGCTTTTCCAGAACAATTTTTCTGTTTCCAGTTTTCAGATGAACCTCAAGATAAAAAGCACGGAATTCAATTACAGTTAAATAGAATGATGTGTAGGTATATACATACCTGTATACAATTAAAGAGTAATTGTCTGGTGGACAACAGTTGTGAGGTAGAAACAAATATTAAAGGAACTAAAGCCCTCACATTATATCAGGGAAATCAAAGTCTAAAGCTTATGGGTCAAGAAAGAGCTGTTTAAATCAATTTTATAAAATTTTAATAACACAATAAAAATTGAAAACAAATAAAAGATGTAAGGAAAAAAGTGGCTAAGAGAAGTATTTGGTTTCATGTTAGTGGGAGGGCAGTCAATAGTTTTTTAAATGATAAATGAAAACAGAGCTATAAGCACACATTGCTATATTTACAGTGATGGAAGTAGCCATGAAAAAAATTTAAAAATTGAAAAGATTAACAGAGATTACCAGTTTACACAGGAAAATGAAAAAAAAAATAAAACTGGTATTCTGGGGTTATTTTTCTCATCTTGGATTAAATTTCATTAATATTTGAATGCAAATTGATGACTCAAACTTACTATAGAAGAAAAATACAAATCTGAACTCAGCATGTCAGCTGAGCATGGTCTGAAGAATAATACTGCTACTGGGAGGGAAAACAGGTTGGTTGTAATCACTAGGAGGTTACAGAAACAGACTTTTAACAATGATTTTTTTTATAGATAGCTTTTGTAACTTTATACAAAGCAGATCTAGATTTGTAGTAACAAGGTTAATATTGACACTTTTAAGTGTCTGCTTTTCGAATATTTGTTTGTTTGTAATGTATTATGTGGGTAGTTTGTAAAATTAGAAATTCACTTACTTGTGTCTAATATAGATCTATTTAGTAAGATAACCACACTTTTATTAAACAACTAGAATAAAGGATAAACAGTAATGTACAAACTAAAAAGGAACCACGAAGTAACCTTAGGAAGAAGCAAAATCATAAACTTCTGAGTTGACCTACACTAGCCAAACCTTAAGCAACAGTAACTTTTGTTATATCAAGTTTCCTAGTCTGGGTTTTCCTTTTTAAAAATGTCATTTTTTTAAATTGAATCATAACTTATTCATAAAAACATTTTAAACAATGGCAATCTATACATTTTCTAAAACCATAAAAACAGAATTCCACCAACATATTCCTAGAATGAAAAGCAGTATTTCATTTCACCTGAATCTACAATTCAAATCACTACTGATAATACACATTCTTCACAACTTATATTTTCTTGCTTAAGAATGCATGTTCCTTTTTAAACCAGTGATTACTTCCACTGACATTCCAAAAAAGTTAATATGATAGCTTATTGTATCTTAACAAAACTAAAGAGTAAATTATTTATGAAATCCTTGGAAATTCCTTTTGAAGGGGAAGTATGTTTCACAGAATAGGTGTAAAAAGGTCCCTTATCAACAGATTATTAACAGGTCTATACTCAGTTACTCAATAAATATCAGCAAACCTACTTTATTCTAGACATTACACAAATGGCACCTAACAACAACAAGTCTTCCTTCAAACAAAAACTGACATATACTATGAACAAAATTAAAAGATACAGAAAACATATCTACAGTAACAAATCACAGATTGGACTATTTATCTGCAATATTGCTGAGTAAGCTTAGGGGACTTCAGAGACATACTATTGGATTGGCATCATAGTCCCATCCATTTACTAGATCTAGAACAAGCTACTTAACCTCTGGCTAGATTAATCATCATGGTACCGAGTACAGAGTTCTCAAGTGTTAATAGCTGTCAAGCATGTATAACAGTTCTTGGCATGTAGCAAATGTTCAACAAAGAACTCATAAAAAAATTTTAAATGTAAAACCCCAAGAGAAGTATCAGCCAATAATATTAAGACAATTCACAAAAGAACATGAGTAAGATACATAATATATATTCAATCTCACTTATATGCAAACAAATGCAAATTAAAATAGTACACGTATGGGGAGATGTTCATGTATACCTGGTAGAAGCACAAATTTTAGTTTAAAAAGATATTTGAGAGTATCTTTCAAAAATGTATATATACATCCTTTAACCCAACAATTCCAGCTTTTATGACTTGTGCCTAAAGCAATAAATCAAAGATAAGCGTAAAGACCTGCTACAATAATGTTCACTTAAATATTACTTATAAACTAATTAGCCAAAATAAGATATAGGCTAAATATTGATAACAATAAGTGGAATACTAATCAGTTATTTTAAATCATGCTATACGAATGGTTACGAATCGGGCTGCGAACCTTAAGGTCAGCGGTTTGAAACTACCAGCCGCTCCGCGGGAAAAAGATGAGACTTTCTACTCCCGTAAAGATTTACACCCTTGGAAACCCTGTACAGGGTCGCTATGGGTCAGAACCGACTCGACGGCACTTAACAACAACAACATAAAAGAATATTAATGATAGGAAAATGTTTAGACTATAATAACAAAATAAAATATGACCTTGAATTTTATTTCTTAAACATTGTATGAATGAGCCACAAACGCACAGAGTAATGCACCCAAAACTTACAATGGTGTTTTCTCTGAGTTTTATAACTACTGGTAATTTTTATTTTCTTCATTATAGTCTTCTATCTGAATATGAACTATTTCTAATTAAAAATATATATACAACTTGAGTTGTGATAGTTAATTGCTGCAAAACTAGAAATGTACTGTCACTTAAGATTACTTATAACATGAATGAAGTTTAAGGCATGCTAATTGGCTTTGGAGTCCTGGTGTGGCACTGTGGGTTAATGCGCTTGACTGCAAAGCCGTTTGAACTGCAAAGTCGGCAGTTCAAGCTCACCAGCTACTCCTCAAAAACCCTATACAGGGTCGCTATGGGTTTGAACCGAGTTGGCAGCACTTCCTAACAACAACAACAACAACAATTTGGCTTCAGGAGGTGGCTCTCTACGATAAACACTCAACTGTAAACCACAAGATTGGTAGTTCAAGTCCACGAGCCACTCCAAGGTAGAAAGATGAGGTTTTTCTGCCCCCAAAAATCTAGTGACTTATTAAATAAGCGAGGGGTGTTGAAGGGTCCCTGCCCTCAAAGAGGAGGGGAAAAAATTACAAGCATATTGTTTTACTTGGTGAGGGGCAGGAGAGTTTCTAATAGGGGAGGTAGTATCTCAGCTATCTTTCAGCATTCAATTAGCATAATGTCAGCAAGCCCACTGCCATCAGTCAGTTCCCACTCATAATGACTCAATAAAGTTTCTGAGACTGTAGGTCTTTATGGGAGCAGATAAACCATTTTCCTGCAGAGTGGCTGATGGGTTTGAAACCAACCTTTCAGTTAGCAGTCCATCACTTAACTCACAGTGCCACCAGGTTACCTATTACTAAAAATGGATGTTATACAATGTATCAGTATGTGAAAAAATTAACTTTTTAGCTTAGTTCCCTTTTATCCACTATCACACTTTCCCTATCTTGCAAATTCTTTTTGAATAATTCCAGATTCCAAGTAGTATGGCAGAAAAGTGGCAGATCTAATAACAAAAACAGCCTCTCATCAAAATTTTCAAACTATGTAAATGATATATGAATTTGAACCTCACTATTGATATTCTGACCATCTCAGGTGATGTTAAAAGTTAATACACTCAAGTGCTAACCAAAAAATTGGCAGTTTTCTACTCATAGACCCCTATGAAGAAAGGCCTGGCACTCTAAAAACTCAACCAATTGACTACATTTGTCTACATGTGAGTAGAAATGGGAAAAAAGTAGTAATGAAGATATGGGCTGAGTTCAACCATGTTCTATACATAGACTCCTGTCAACCTTGAGATGAGAGAGAGAAGAGGAAGCGCTGGTTGGTCCGAAGTTTGGGGAGACTTAAGAACTCCTAAGCCCATACCCATGAACACTGACGTAGCCATGTGGGACTAGAGCTGAGAGTGAAGCGTCCAGCTGATATTAAGTGGGGAGAGGAAATCAAGAAAGCCCAAATTTGCAGATGGTACCCATGTGACCTAGCCTGATGGCTTGATGATCAGAACTCAACTAGAGGAAGATAAAAGAAATTTGGTACAGGAAGCAAGTTAGACTGCTAAAATTTGATGAACTTGACCTTTGCTTATGGATGTAGTAGCTCAAAATACCAACTGAGAGGGAAGGAGTGTTCATATCAAAGATCAAGCCTATCCCCCTCAGTGCACAGAGTGCATACGGGCAGGCAGCTAAGACATTTACTACCTAAAATTGGGGGGGTGGGGGGGCTACAAAGGCACAAAGTGGCAGGCTTATAAGTTTTTAAGAGGGAGTTTAATTTCAGAGCCATGTGGGGGAAGGTAGAATCTCCACTGACTAGTTGTCATCTTGCCTAGATGGGTATGGTGAAAGGAGATAAGGATAGAATTCTTTTGACTCAATGGTGAGTCACAACTCTAAAGGTAAAAGTTATATAACAAAAAGGGGGGAGTAGTTAATTTTAAATTCCAGGACCCTAGGACCATCAAGAGGGAAGAGGTTGAATGGAATTTGAGACCCTAACCAGAGAACCAGTAACACCTGAGATGAGGCAGAGGCGATGCCATGGAGAGAGAGAGCGGCTGAGGTCTCTAGACTCATGTAAACGGGGCCGCCAGGAGGCTGACTTGCAAAGTGTACTCCTTGCCTGTTTAAACGATTGTTCCTGCATGGTTTTGCATACACCAAAGAAACAAAAAAGCGGGAGTAGAGGTAAATATTGTTAACTGATGAGGAACAGAGGGGATTGTAATCTTTTCAGTGAAACAAAATATGCTTGGTTAAGTGCAAAACCAATGATCTGCCATTAAACTATCACTCAATTCACAATAAAAGCTTTATTTACAAAATAATAATATACACAGGGTTGATATGAATCAAAATCCACTATATGGTGCTTAACAATGACTATCTGCATATATATATACATGAACGAGGGTGAGTCAAAATTCATCCACACACTGGTTATATTAAAATGCCCACCCACAGCTGATGACAATGTTGATTGTGCACGTGAAATGATTCTGCTAATAGATGAGGGACGGTAGATTATGTGCCTTTACTATGAGAGTAAACAGCAGAGTATGGATTGGAAACTTCCTCAATCTCCCATCAAGATAAAGTTCAAAAGTCCTGATCTAGCTTCATCAGACTTTCACTGTCTGGTCTCCTGAAAGCAACCCTTCAAGGATGAAGATTCACCTCTGATGAAGAAAGTGCAGTTGTGGCTTGCAGCTCAGCCTAAAACATTTTTTTAAATTAAGAGAATGCGAGAGCTTGTTGACAGATGGACAAAGTGTACTGAAAAGCTAGGAGATTATGTCAAAAAATGATGTATTTGTCCCTCCTCCACACACAGAGTAGACAGAGATGGGCAACTTGGACACTGGATACCCAAATTGGCGAGGGGGGGACGGACTACAAAGACAAGAAGTGACTGGCTTACAAGCTTTCATGAGGGAACCTAGAGCTAGGGGGCATGGAGGAAGGCAGAATCTCCAGTGAGTACTATCCAATCTGTCTAGGCGGAGCTGATGAAATGAAATGCAGAAGGGTCACTTGTGATACAATAGTGAATGACTGTTATCAGGACTGATTGTGAGGGTTGGAAATGTAAAGGTAGACGTTTTGTAGCAAGGAAGGGAGTGATTAATTCTCCAGTCTAGGAGCGGAGGTCTCTAGGACCATCAACGGAGAAGAGCTGAGAGCGGGACCCTGCACAGAGACGCAGCGCGGCCCGAGATAAGAGGCAGAGAAGGTGACGTGGAGTGATGAAGCGGCTGGGGACTTTGGATTCAGAGAGGGAGAGGGACTATGTGCTGAAGAATTGGGGGTGGGGGGGTAGACTGTAGGTATATAGGGTATACCCTTTGGTCGGTTGATGATGCATGGAGGGGATTGGAACCATGGCAATGAAACGATATACGATGGAATGAATGTAAAACTAAAGTTCTCTCATGTAAAATATCATATAATTCACAATAAAACATGAATTTTAAAAAAATTACATATTTGTCTTTTCTAAAAGTCGAATAAAATAAATTCTATAGCCAAACTACGGGTAAGTTTTGACTTAGCTGTAGTGCTGGCTCATACAGAGTTCCCAAGGCTATAAATCTTTGCAGGAGCAGAAAGCCTCATATTTCTCTCAAAGGAGCAGCTAATGGTCTCAAACCACAGACCTTGTAGTTTGCACTGAGTACAAATCATATGTATCATATTATATATGACACATATATATTAATTGTCTTTTAATTTGGCTTGATTTTCATTGACTGTGAAATTTAATATATCCTGTATGAGTATTATTATTTCGTTTTCTTCCGTACAATGTCAGTGCTTGTCTTTGGTTCATTTTTTTTAAATGGGAATTTATTATTTTTCTTGTAAGTTAGGTGATCTTTATATATAAAAGATATTAATCATTTTCTGCTCTACTTACTGCAAATTTTGTAGTACTTTATATTACAAAATATTTGCATTTTATTTTAAATCTGCTTATTCTTTTCTTTTTTATTATTTTTTTAAAAGTTCATCCTAAAGAATGTATGCCTTTTTTTAATTGGAAACTTTACAAAATTTACCTCAGTTGTTAAATCTGATATTTGACCTCTAGCATCTTGTTTATTCCTTTTGTTTCTGTGTAATGTCTTACTGCCAAAGAACCAATAGATCTGTTTTGAAAGAAGTGCAGCCAGATTGTTCCTTAGATGGCCAAATTTCGCCTCTCATACTTTGGACATATTGTCAGGAGGGAACAGTCGCTGGAGAAGGATATCATGCTGGGTAAGATGGAGGGTCAGAGAAAAAGAGGAAGACCCCCAACTAGATGGATTGGCCAGGTGGCAGCACTGATGGACTCAAGTGTGGCAGAGGTAGTGAGGTTGGCCCAGGATCGGACATTGTTTCATTCTGCTGTGCATTCGGTCGCTATAAGTCGGTTCCAACTCTATGGCACCACAACCAACAACGTCTTATTGTTTATTTTGTGTGGGTCTGTGTTTGGCTCTATGATTGGAGTTTTGATTGCTTTCATCTTCTATAGTGATTTGGGATGAAGACAAATTTATCTTTTTTCTTTTAAATTTTGCTGGTTGCTGCTAAATTTTCCTAATCACATGCGAGCTTATAATGCACAAAATATCAGACTCATAAATGAAGCAAAGCCATTGATTTTTATTATGTGAGATTAGGAATTTGGTAAGGATGTGCTCCCCCATCATTTTCCTCACTGACTTTCTGGTCTTTATTGATATAATCTGAAATCTAGATCAGTATTACTAAATTATTACTTTACCACTGCATAACTTTTAATGCATTTTTATATGTGTGTTCAAATAATTGATATGGTGCTGTGGGTTAACGCGCCAGACTTCAAATCCATTGACTGCAAGGTCAGCGGTCAAAGCTCACCAACTGCTCCTTGGAAATCCTATACAGGGTTGCCATGGGTCAGAACCGACTTGAGGGCAATTAACAACAACATATCTATATTCAATTTTGTATGAATGTAACACTAATTATTTTGATTTAGATATATATGTTTATCTGGTTTCACTCATCAACAGTCATTTTATATTAGAATTACCTGTTTTGGTGTCCTTGGGTTTTTATATAACTCTCAAAGAACTAGATTTTGAAAGATCAAAACAATAAATTGTCCAGATAAAATTTTTTAAAATAATAATACAAAAAAATTACTCAACCATTGAAACTCCTATGGAGCACTGTTCTCTGGAACACATGGGGACACCAAGAAGCTGAATCTACTCCATGGCAACTAGTTAATATTTCTAATATTATAGGTAGTACAAACACATGTTAGAGAATTAACAGGTAATTTGAGAAAACATCAGTTTCTTCAGTGGGAAAATAAAAGCTTCATACCTACAAAAATAGTATACTAACAATTGAAAAGGCAGACAGTACAAGATAGCACAACAACCACTAGGCAAGTGCTACACGCGCTGCTCTGCATTATGAGGTATTATCATTATTATGATGATTTATTATTCCCCATTTGAAGAAATTGAATTTTTAGGGTTTATATTTGTGTTCTGATGGCTACCTTAGTCTTAATAACCACCATATCACATATACTGTGATGTTGGTAATGTGCCATGGAGCCAGTTCCAACTCAAAGCGACCCTGTATAGGGTTTCCAAAGCTGTAAATCGTTACAGGAGCAGAAAGGCTCGTCGGGTAATTTCGATCTGCTGACCTTGAGATTAGCAGCCTGACTCGTAACATACCTTGTATCATACTCTAAACCCCACTTTTTTTCTTTCTTTGTATTGTGTTGAGGTAGAAAGGTATCTATTTATTGATTCTCCTTACTTAGGAACAACACAGAAATTTAACTAGCAACCTTTTCCCTCTCCATCTAGCAAGTATCTAATTTTAAGTACAGTTGGCCCTTGAACACAAGTTTTAACTGCATGGGTCCATTTATAAGCAGATTTTTTTTTAATGGCGTGTGTGACGCTAATCATCTCTGCATGAGCAGTTCACCTCTCCAGTAAACTGTGTATAGTAGTAAAAAGTAATGTCTCATGGTTCTCCTTTTGCATTACCGTACACCTTGAATAACACTATGGGACACACATGAAGTCCCGCTAATGATGCCAGAAGTGCCAAGAAGCAGAGGAAAGTCATGTTACAAAAAAAAGTTGAATTGCTTGATATGTACCATAAATTGAGTTCTGTAGCTGCCCGCCATTTCTAGATAAAAGAATCCAGCATAAGGATCATTATTAAAAATTTTTTTTTAAAAAGGAAAGGAAATTGGTGACGCCATCACTACAGCTTCACCAGCAGATGCAAAAACCTTACACTTTTTGCAAAATACCTCATCTTGTACTGAAAATGCAGCTTTTTTTGTCAGTACACTGGATAATACATGCTGATAGACTGCTTATGCTATCAGTAAGGGTTCCTATCAACAGTAGGTTATTAATAGGTATATTTTAAGGGAGTCACAAGTTATAAGTGGACTTTCAACTGCCCATGGGCCAACGTCCCTACTCTCACTTTGTTCAAAGATCAACTGTAACATCCTTTTGCTATTTTTGTGTACCTCTGCATTGATTCCAACTCATAGCAACATATATGACAAAATAGGACTGATCCATTGGGTTTTGCCCAGGCTGTAATCTGTTGTTGTTGTTGTTAAGTGCCGTTGAGTCAGTTTCTGACCCATAGCGACCCTGTACAGGGTTTCCGAGGGTGTAAATCTTTACGGGAGTAGAAAGCCTCATCTTTCTCCCGTGGA
This sequence comes from Chrysochloris asiatica, assembly GCF_000296735.1. Taxonomy (NCBI): domain Eukaryota; kingdom Metazoa; phylum Chordata; class Mammalia; order Afrosoricida; family Chrysochloridae; genus Chrysochloris; species Chrysochloris asiatica. The sequence continues at coordinate 17,301,653 of NW_006408567.1, read as the reverse complement.
GCGGCTGGTAGTTTCAAACCGCTGACCTTAAGGTTCGCAGCCAGATTCGTAACCACTACGCTACCAGAGCTACTGGAGCAAATTATCAGATTTTTTAATCCCCCCAGGAGCATTGATAGGTTTGAGCCACTTCAGTTAGCATATGAGCACTTTACCACTACACCACCAGGACTCCTTAATATCCATCCACCCCAATTAATATCTACTATGAAACTACCAGCTGTTCCATGGGAGAAAGATGAGCCGTTCTGCTCCCGTAAAGATTCACAGCCTCGGAAACCCTGTACAGGGTCGCTATGAGTCGGAACCGACTCCATGGCATACAGCCACCACAACCATGGCACTGTGGGCTAAAGCGCTGGACTGCAGTGTCGCTTGTTCAAGTTCACCACTTGCTCCTTGGAAACCCTACACAGGGTCACTATGGGTCAGAACTACAGCACTTAACAAAAAAAACAACATAAAGCAATTAACAACCTTATTATACTTTCTAAAGTTTGCATTTGCACTGCAGAGAATATAGCCATTACCACTGCAAGCTCACTCACTTTATAACCATGCCTATCCAAATCCAAACCCATTGCCATCAAGCCAATTCCAACTCAAAGCGACCTCAGACTGACTGCTCCTAAGGTTTTGGAAACCCTATCTCTTTGCAGGATCAGTCTCACCTTTCTCCCACAGAGTGGCTAGTAGGTTTGAGCTGATGACCTTGCTGTTAGCAGTCCAACACTTAGTTCACTGCTCCACCAGAGGTCCTTTTAAATCATCACTTAATGTAAATTCAACAATTCACATTTAATGCTCACTCTTTTTATATCAATGTTCTTCCAGTCTCCTTGGTTGACTGAAGTTTGTTCTCTAGTAGAATCCTTAGTAAGTGCTCATAGGATCACTACTCCCCAAACTGTTGTGTTAACTGCACTGTATCTTCTATCCTTACAGTTGAAAGTCAATTTAGTTGGCTATACAACTCTTAGCTCTCATTAACTTTGAGTATATCAGATGTTATTTCACTGCTTCTGACATGAAACATTATAGTCAAAATCTGAGGGTAATCTATTATTCTTCCCCTTGATAATGACTTGCATCTTTTTCCTTGGGTGCCCAAAGAATGTTTATTTTCCTTTGTTGTTGTTAAGTGCCATCGAGTTGCTTCCAATTCATAGTAACCCTGTTTAGAGTTTCCGAGGAGCAGCAGCTGGTGGGTTTGAAACACTGACCTGTGGTTTCCTGTCTAGTGCTGATGCTACAGCACCACACCTTTTGTTTTTGTTAAGTGTTGTCGAGTTAGTTACAACTCATAGCAGCCATGTATAGGGTTTCCTAGGAGGGCTGGTGAGTTTGAACTACCTACCTTGTGGTCCAAATGACCACGAAGTCCAATGCATTAACCCGCAGCTCCACACCAGGACTCCAAGAGTCCTTTAAAGTCCAGCTAAATTTTAATAGAACATGTCTATATGCTAGTCATTTCAGGATTAACTATCCAGATACACAACAAGCCTTTTCAAAATGTAGTGGCAAACATATATATATATATTTAGCTTAAGGATATTTTCTTGAGTTATGAATTAGTATTTGTAAAGTTGCATTGCTTCAATTCTTCTTTAAGGCCTCTTATTATTCATATGTTGAAACTTCTTCACCTGTCTCTAATAACTGTCACTTTCTCTGGAAAGGATGTCCCCGCCCTCACCACACTCCCCCCCACCCCCACCCCGTTTCTTTTTGGCTTAATTTTTTTCTCTCCTATTCATCTGTTTCCGTGAAAGAATGATAAATGTTGTATATTTTCACTCACAAATTCCTTCTAATTCACCTTAATTTTTGAACAACAGCCCCCCCTTTATTTCTCTCTTTCCTGAGTTATCCCATTTCTGAGTTTTCCTTATTTGAAATTTTATTGGTCACTCAAATTGGTATCATTTTCCAAATTTGTTTTGAAACATTAGGTTACAATCCTCATATCTGTTTTGTGGACATTTCTTTCTGGCATACTTTCATTGTCTTCAGGGCTATATTCTGCTTCTTACTCGTTTTTTCTTACAAATACTCTGTGGATCTTTGTTGCTCATTTTTATGTGAAATAAAAAACTTTTAAGAGACTGGAGTCATAATATCCATTCTGGCTTCAGTAAGAATCCTCTTCTGTCTTCATGAAGTATACAAAACTATAGCCTCCTGAAGGAAATCTCCTTTCCTCTTACCTTCTTCTATTTCACCTGACCTTTGGTTCTTTGTCCTGAGGTCTTCATTTTGAAACCATTTGAAAAAAAAAAAAAAGTATTAAGACAAGCATTCAGTCTAAGATATTTACTTTTTAAGCATCAGTAAGATAGCAAAAATTGCTCTTTCTCAGAGTATTCATTGAGCATTTCCTGTGTAACTTGGGCCCTGTTAGACGCAGGACATAAAGAAAGAAGATAAGCCATAGTGTTCTGACCTGGAAGAAATTATTAAGACTAGTTAAGGCACAAAACATGCAAGCAAACTTGTGCAAATGCCACATAAGCACTAAGTTCAAAAGATTTTCTATAAAGAAAATAATCCTAAGAGGAGACTTTCTACTGAACTATTAAGAAATGGGAAATTGTTTGTCCTTTTTAATTTTACGAACTATAGGATAAGTAGAGTCGCTATTAGCATAGTGGATTACAGGCTGGGCTACTAACCGTAAAGTCAGCAGTTCGAATCTACTAGTAGCTCCAGAGGAGAAAGAGGAAGCTTTCTGCTCCCGTAAAGACTGATGGCCTTGGAAACCCTATAAAAGGTAGTGATAAGTCATAATCAACTCTATGACACACACCACTTTAGGATAACCACTGGACTGGTAACTACAAGGTCAACAGTTCAAATCCACAAACCACTCTCTCTAAAAACCTAAATAGGGTCACTATGAGTTGAAACCAGCTCAACAACACATAATAACAACAAAGCACATGCCTCTGTACATTGGCAGTTCAAGACCAAGAGTCACTTGGGAGAAAGATGACTTTCTGCTCCAGCAAAGATTTACAATCTCAGAAGCCCTACAAAGGGTTGCTTTGAGTTGGAACCGACTCAACAAACTTTACATCAAAGTACTTGAACTTTTTCCTCCACTGAGCAAACATTATCACTTTTATATTTTTCTAATAGAGAATTCTTCTTTTTGATTGTTGAAAGATATTTTCAACTGTAAAACTTAATGCTGACAAGTTAATGAATACAAACTATTGTTGTTAACTGCCCTTGAGTCAATTCTGAACCATAGTGACCCGGTATAGGGTTTCCAAGGAGCAGCTGGTGAACTTGAACCTCCTACCTTGAAGTTCAAACGGGTTTGAAGTCTGGCGCATTAACCCCAGAGCCACACAAACTGACATATATTCTAAAATAACAATACAAGCCCCATGCCATTAAGCTGATTCCGAGTCATGGTGTTCCTAAGTTAGGTTTCTGAAAAGTTGTTATTGTTACTGTTGTCGTTGTTGTTAAGTGTGGAGTCAGTTCTGACACATAGCAAGCCTATATTGGGTTTCTGAGGCTTCACATCTTCACCGGAGCAGAAGGCCTCACCTGAAAAGTTGTTATTAGGGACTTAAAATTCTCTAAGCACTGTGACCCAAGAGTTAACATTCCCAATGACCAATTACAAGAAACAATTTAATAATATTATTACTCTAATAGTAATTTAACAAATAGTCAAAACACTTATAGACTGATCTTAGCACTCTAAAGCAGTAACATAAAAAGTTAAAAGAAAAATAACCTTAATGTCTAAGAATAAAGAATGGCTAACGTAAGTAGTAAATGACCATAGAGTGAAATAAGTCTCAAAGCAGTACACTTTAAAATACAGTTATACAGTTGTTAATCCTCAAAATAGTTGTGAATGCTCTAGACCTGCTCCAAGTTCAAACTGACAGTAGATCACTATTGTTAGTAAGTTTTGGATGACATAATGAAATATTTATGACAAAGTGTTGTTACATGCAGCTGAGCTGGTTTCTGATTCATAGTGACCCTGAGGAGCAGTTGGGGTTTGAACTGCTGGCCTTGCAGCTAGCAGTACAGTGCTTATCCTACAGCATCACATGTTAGAACATATACATGTATGTATGAGATAAAATAGATTTTCAGAATGACCTCATTAAACAAATATGGCATAGGATAGGGTGTATCAGGACAGAAGATTGGGAAATAAACATAGATTACGATTAACAACAGCATGTAGGTGTCCTCAAAGATATTACTGTGAATGCTGAACATCAGAGATGGTTTTCTGTTTTTACTTGCAATACCTTGACTCAAAAAAGCTAAGTCTTTAAAATGTACCATAAACATTCACAGCATCATTTATTTACTTATACATCTACCACCTCCCCTACCTGAAATGTGTTTCTTGAACCTTAAGGACATGAATTATGTAAATCATCCTTGCACACAGAGCATCTATTACAGTACCTGGTAGAGCAAATGCTAAATAAACGGTTGCACAAATGGGTTCTCTTCCAAACATCAAAAGAGCATTCAATTTTACCTCCTTTATGTTCTAACTATATATTTTTTTAAATACAAAAAGAACCGTAAAATTAAACACCAATATAAACAGCAAGGAGCTCTGGTAGCATAGTGGCGACAACTCAGGCTGCTAACCTGAAGGTCAGCAGTTCAAAAGTACCAGCCGTTCTGCAGGAAAAAGATGAAGCTTTCTGCTCCCGTAAAGATTTACAGTCTGTCTCAGAAACTCTATGCAGGATTGCTATGAGTTGGAACCTGACTCCACAGCAGCACAGGTTAGTTTGAACCACAAGGTAGGCGGTTCAAACACACCAGCTGCGCCTTGGAAAACCTATAGGGTAGTTATGAATTAGAACCCACTCGATGGCACTTAACAACAACAACATACACATCTACTTGAGTCAAAATCTTTACTTAAGTTTTGGCTTTTGAAAGTCCCTCTGGTAGCTAGTGGTTACTAATCAGGCTGCTAACTTCAATGTCGGCATTTCAAAACTACCAGCTGTTCCACGGGAGAAATATGAGGCTTTCTGCTCCTGTCACGATTCACAGCCTCAGAAACGCTGTGCAGGGTCACTATGAGTCAAAACTGATTCTATAGTACTTAACAACAACCATCAGTCAAAGCCTACTTCAGTGTCCTTTCTAGAATCCCTGAATCAACGCAATGGTACAAAAGTGTTAAATTATGTTTCTATCCAACCAGGGTAACAAAATCAGTACCATGAACAATGCCTGGGAAAAGCTGAAGCTTTCAAATTTGCATGAGCATTCTACTAGCTGAAGTATAATAAATGTGTACATAGCAATAAAAGAACTAACCTCTCCATTAATTAATGGCCATTATGAAAGCTGTTAATAATTGCTTTTTAACCTAAAATTCACCTTTCATATTGTTAAAATAGGAAATAAACAGCTAATACATAATTTATGGGAATGCCAGATCTTCTTTCATGGTTGTTGTTAAATGCCATCAGGTTGGTTCTGACTCATAGTGGCCCTATATAGGATTTCCAAGGAGGAGCTGGTGTAAGTTTGACCTTGTTCAAACCGTCCTTGCAGTCCAGTGCTTATCCTACAGCATTATATCAGGACTCCTCTTTTCCAGATAAGGCAAAAATTTTGATAATTTTTGAACAATACGAAGTCAACTAAATGAGACAGGATTACACTGTAAATGTTATCTTTTACTTGTGCTCTAGCATTCATAAAATTAACCAGATAGCATTTATAAACTGAATTTATTTAATTATTTAATTCTCCTGAGGCCATACATCTTTCACGAAGGAGTGATAATTCATAACCCTTCATTATTTTATGATGCTAAACTAAAGTATCAACTTTGTCCCTTCAAAATTTCATGAGGAAAAATCTCCAAAGTCAATTATTATCCAAGGATAAACTGAGATACACCCCCAAATACTTTGTTCCTCTACTGACCTCAAATGAAAGTGAGCATCTATTTAGTATAGCCAATGTGCAGTCAGTCATGTGCCCAAGGAGCAATCCAAGAATTAACACAGCTGACTAATGTTCCATCACCAAACGGGCAAACTTATATGATGGGGAAAACAATTTCCATAAAAGTGTTTCAAATTTCTGTAAATATACACTGATTTCTCTATGATGAACACATTCAACCTTGGTATGTTGACCTAACAAGTTCTAAAATGTACAGGCAAATATATAGGGTCTATGCCTGTGTGCATGCAGAAAGGAGAGCAATGGGCTCGGGAGATGTGTATCGCTGAATTACCTTTGACTTTACAAGAATCATCATCAGATTCTTACAGATTATGCATCACTCATGAATGTAAAACAGTGGTTATGAGTTGAGCTGCTAACCTCAAGGTCAGCAGTTCAAAACTACCAGCCATTCTGCAAAAGAAAGATGAAGCTTCCTGCTCCCGTAAAGATTTATAGCCTTGGAAACCCTATGCAGGGTCGCTATGAGTCGAAACCAACTCCACGGTACATCACCACCACCAGCATATTCAACTTACAAATATATTCAAGCACACTTCTCCATACAAAACGATACACCCAAAACATTAAATTTTAAATGTCTCACTCTAAAGTAAAAAATGGTAACATTTTCCATTTAAAAAACATAGATCACCAAAAATAAGAACTAATCATAAAAACTTTTAACAGCTACATCAACAAAGTCACTAGATACCTATTCAAGATTTATGTAGGTACTTATCTTTCAATTAAAGGTCACATTTTCAAACATTAGTTCATAAATATAATCAAATAAGACAACCTCATACAGAATCTATAAATATAAATCACTAGATTCATCAGATTGTCTCACAATCTGTCTAATTTTAAAAAACATACACATTTAAAAGACAAGCTATTGAATATAGTCATATACGTATAGCCCCCATTTTTCCATTTATAAATAAGTTTGCCTCAACTAACTATAAAGCAATAAAAATATCCTCTCGAAAATACCTTCATATTACTCCGTATAAATACAAAAGACAAAAAGGAGGAAAGGGACAGAAAAACATGCAAAAATAGAGAGAGAAAGGAAGAAAAAAATATATGTACCAGACACAGATTTTTTTTTTTAATCTTGATAATATCTACTCTGCCTTAAAAAGATTTGCTACATTCTAATAAGGATCTGCAAGAGACATGTATTCAATCATAAAGGTATTTATTTTATTACAAACATAATTCAATTCCCACCAAAGTATTAACCAATTTTTGAAAAGCTCAATCACCACCAATTACTATATTCTACTTGTATTAACACTACTATTAATTTACAGATTATCAGACAACTCACTGATTATCACACAATCTGAGACCCAGAGTCAGTTTAATATCTAAATAACCCTGGTCCCCATTGTTGTTGTTATGTGCCATCGAGTCGGTTCCGACCCATAGCGACCCTGTATAGGGTTTCTGAGGGTGTAAATCTTTACGGGAGTAGAAAGCCTCATCTTTCTCCCGCGGTGCAGCTGGTAGTTTCGAACCGCTGACCTTAAGGTTCGCAGCCCGATTCGTAACCACTACGCTACCAGAGCTCCTTATTAATGGATATTTATCAAAAAGCAAACCATTCCAAATATACAATCAACTTCCACATTCTCTCAGACAACCATAGTTTCACAGTATTTCAAAACATGAGTCACCTGTATGCATCGTCTTCTTTCAAGTCTCATATCATCCTGATGGGGTGGGGGGAGGGAGGGAAGAGTCCAGCAGCAAAACTATAACACTGTGTGAAGAAAAACAGATTATGATAAGATAATTATGCAAGGCAATTATCCCTAATTGATGAATATCTAATATGACTACAATCCCCACACATATAGATAAAAGTACTTCAAATTAACAGTTAAACATGTTGGTGTTATTAAAACGAGATCCAGTCAACTCCAACCCACAGCGACCCTGAATAGGGTTTCTGAGGAATGAGTGGTAGGTTTGAACTGCTGACCTTGTGTTTAGGGCCACACCAGGACTCTCACGCTCTCATATATTTGTCAAGAAAAAAAACCACAAAACACATTTTTTTTAACTGCCTGCTACCAATGAAAACTTCAGGAATTTCTAGGAATGGAACAAACACGGACTATTAAATAGTCAGAGTCCTGGTATGGCGCTGTGAGTTAATGTGCCAGACTGCCAAGCAGTTTGAATTGCACGGTTGGCGGTTCAAGCTCACTAGTTGCTCCTCGAAAACCCTATACAGGGTCACTATGGGTCAGAACCAACTCAACAGCACTTAACAACAACATTCCAATAGTCAATTCTTATTCATCTGTTTTTAAAAGCAACTACGTTTTCTAATCTTTATTAATTTACAAATCAGTACAACTATTCATTCATTTTTAATAGTGATTTACTATCAGTGAAGTCAATTAAAGTTACTTTATTGGGAAAAAAAATAACATGCCAGTCTAGCAAAGTTAATTTATAAATTAAGTTCTGAGACACTTTGAATGGTTCCGCTAAGTCCTTAAGTCCTCTTGCTCTGAGTGACTTCTTACTTTAATGTAATTCTTTTTCAGTACTTCCTACTTAACTGCTTCAATTGCATAATTGATCATCCAATTTCATTAATAACTAATAAGAAAGTGAAAGCAATCTGAAGCTGTTTTCAACTAAGAGCAGATAAATATAGCAGAAGGGACCAAGATTACGTACAAGTTAAAACCTAACTTACAAATGAGTAGAGTGTAAAATTTTACTTTTTATACTGACAATGTGGATTTAATAACTATTACAAATGAAGTATTGTTGCTAGTCAAAAGAAGCCTGTTGATCCCTAAAGATGCTAGTGTTTGTGGGTACTGCAGGACAGAAGTAGTATTAGAAGTTATCCCATTCTAGACCTTCCATTTACTAGAAACAAAGCTAACATACGGTTTTTGCTTTTTTTCTCCAGTCCTGGTGCTTTTAATCCTCTAAATTTTCCATTGTGGCACTCTAACCATCCAACTTTATGTTTAACAGTTTCTCTCCCAAAGTAGTTCTATGCTTCTAAATTATCATCCAATGCTCTAATTGCCTCAATGTGGTTCACATGAGTTAAGTTAGGAAGATGTCAGCTGTATTAACTCACGCTAATACTTGCAATTTCAATGAGGATGCTAAACACTTTGCCATAAAGTTGATTCCAGAACAAAATAACCTCATTGAGTTTCTAACGCTATAAAATGATTACAGAAGCTGACCGCCACATTTTCCTCCCACTGAGCAGCTAGTGGGTTCAAACCACAGGACCTACTACACCATCAGGGCTTCTTATGAGGATGATAGATAGCCCAAATAAACCTCTAATTGTCAGAATTTCAAGTAGTGTTGCAAAACACTCCTCAGGTGGTTAGAAGAAAATGCTTTTTTAGGTCAGTTGGGTGATGATTTAGATTGGAATCTGTATTTATTACCCAAAACTATTGGTTTCCACTTATTTCTCCTTTGATTTCGGAACTCCATGGTTCCTTAAAAGTACATACTCCAAATAGCAGCAACAGTTAGAGACTTCACTGAAAGAGAAAGCTCAGGGACTGGGGTTTACATAAATGTATAAATCATTTGTAAATTAGGAACGGTCTGCATCAACGATAATACAGATTCAGTTTCTGAAAAACTAAATTCCCAGTTCAGATACTGCTATGTGCCATCCAGTTGGTTCTAAATTGTATCGAACCTATATATAGGTATGCCAAGGAGCAGCTGGTAGCTTTGAACTGCCAACCTTGTGGTTAGCAGTACAGTGCTTATCCTATACAATCACACCAAGACTCTGATACTGCTATAACATCAAGTAAGTCCTAGACAAGGAGAGCAACCCATACCTATTTTTTGTTGTTGTTTTGGTGGGGATGTTGTTCTTGTTGTTAAGTACCAATAGAGTCGGTTCTGACTCACAGTGACCCTGCATAGGGTTTCCGAGGTTATAAATCTTTATGGGAGCAGAACGCCTCATCTTTCTCCTGCGGAAACGCTGATAGTTTTGAACTGCTGACCTTGAGGTTGGCAGCCCTATTCATAACCACTACGCTACCAGAGACGTTGTTCTTTGCCATCTACTGAATCTATTTCAACTCACAGCAAGCCCACATGTGCAAAACAGACTGCTTCACAGAGTTTTCAAGGCTGTAGCCTTTTGGAAGTAGATGACCAGACTACATGTCTTCCAAAGCACCTCTGGGCAAGTTTGAACCACTAACCTTACTGCTTACAGTCAAGTGTTTAATTAACTCTGTGCACCACTTAGGGATGCCTGGATAAACATACTCTACAGACCTAGTTTTCTATGAATTTTTTCCCCATAAATGGTCTACCTTAAAAATTCTGCTACGAATCACGAAAAATATCCACAATTACATATAATCAAGTTCTTTAAGCTCTTAACAGTGTATTCTACTTTTAAAATGTATGTTAAATTACAATACTACTCTGCTAACTTCAATGGTTTCAGGAGAAAGACATTATTTACACATATCTGTACTTTATAAGAAGCAGAATCAATTAAAATATTAGAACTCTTTTTTAACTATCAGAAATTAACCAGTTTACGTCAATATGATTTTAAACCTAAATTCTAAAGGCAAGAAACATGCTTCACAATTACATGGGCTGAAAACTGACATCTCTTAAAAACAGTATACATTAATCACTATCTGAGTGTTTACTAAGCACCAACCACTCAGCATCGACCCTTATAAATGCTGACATATTTAATCTCCTAACAGCCCTATAGTAGGCAATGTTGCTTCCATTTCATCAATGGAGAAATAAAAAGTCAGAAGACTTAATTGGCCTAATGTCACAGCTTAAGGAACTCCGGTAGCATAGTGGTTACAAGGTCAGCAGTTCGAAACTACCAACTAAAGTTGAGGCTTTCTGCAAGCAAGTTGCTTGCCCTGGAGACATCAAGGCAAGCGCTCAGGTCCCATCAGAACAAACCCCCTTCCAAGACTAAGACTCAATGGGAATACACGCTCTGACTGGTGACCACATTCATCACCGATAGAGGAAGTGAGCGAAAAACAACAATGAAGCTGCGAGCTAAGCCCTACAACGTTCAATAGACTTCTGTGAACCCGGGTGGAGATCTGGTTGGCCAGCAGTGTGGCAAGACCTGGGGTCTCTTGGGCCCAAAGTCTGTGACATAGCCACAGAGGACTAGAGTGTAGAGTTGATTAAGCATATGCACAAGAACATCCACACTTGCAGATATAATACCCACTTGACCTGGCTTCAATGACTGGATGATCAGAGGTCAACTAGAAGAAGAAAGAAGAGGGAAAAAAGAGTAATCTGATACAGTATGATGAACCTGACCTACACCTATGGATGCAGTAGTGCAAAAGAAACAAATCTTTACAGTGAGGATCATTCCCACTGCCTCCATCCACAGAGTAGACAGGGATGGGCAACTTGGACATTGGCTACCTGAAATGGGGGGAGGGCTAAAAGGCAAGAAGGCTTACACGCTTTCAAGAGGGAACCTAAATACAGAGGGCAAGGAGGAAGGCAGAATATCCACTGAGTAGTATCCAATCTGTCTAAGCAGGGCTGATGAAAGGAAATGTGGATAGGTCTCCTGTGATACAATAGTGAATAATTGTTATCAGGACTCATCGTGAGGGTTGGAAATGTAAAGGCAGACGTTTTGTACTAATGTTCTCCCATGTAAACTATCACATAATTCACATTAAAAAAAAATGCCTCTTCTCATAAATACCATGGACATGATTGCGTGTGTTGAGGGGATGGGGAGACACACGACATGTCACAAAAATGTAGGAATTCAGGTGTGACTATGTCTGACTTTAGATATTAAGCCCACTCTTTTGCCTCAATCATCTCCAACATGAAATACATAACATACTCAGAGGTAAAAACCAAGTGGTAAAAAGAATTTTAATTTTCAATTTTGGAATACTAACTAACCCTTCCCCCCAAAGGTTAGTGTGTAGATTCCTGGTGTGGCACTGTGGGATTAAGCACTGGACTGCAATGTCGGTTTGAATCACAAGGTCAGTGGTTCAACCCCACCAGTTGCTACCTGGAAACTCTGTACAGGGTTGCTATGAGTCGAAAGCAACTTGATGGAACTTAACAGCACAACAATTCTCCCCAAAGGTTAGTCTATCAGAGAACTTTTAATTCTTGCATATTAACTTTTAAGTCACATATAAGACTTGATACAAGATCCCTTTACTGGAATATTTTTACAAAAAACAAACTGAAAAAATGGTAAAACAGACAGCAGATGAATCACTTACGCACTAAAGCTTTGGGGCAAGATAGAAGTACATTAAGGATTAACCTGAGTCTTGAGTTATACTCTCTCTATGGCATCCTGAAGGTAAGAGATAGATGTTTAATGAATATAGCAGCATGTGATTTCACATGAAATTACAAGAGAAGAACTAATATAACCCTGAGAAAGTACTAAGGAAAAGGTCAAGAACTAAGAACTGAGTTGTTGTTAAGTACTGCTGTGTTGGTTCTGACTCAGGTACCTGTATGAGTTTGAGGAGCGGCTGGTGAATCTGAACCACTGACCTTGCAATCAGCTGTCCAATGCTTATCCTACAGCGCAACATCAGGACTCTGTTGTTGTTAGGTGCCATCACGTTGGTACCAATTCATAGCATCCCTAAGCACAACAGAACGAAACAACTCCCAGTCCTGCAACAATCTCACAATCTTTGCTAGGTCTGAGTCCATTGATTTTTCCACTGTACCAATCCATGTTGTTGCGTAGGTCTTCCTCTCTGTCCCATCCTCCACTTTGTGTAGTCAATAAAGCACAAGTAAACAACTTTCTGATATTCTCTGCTTTCAGTCAAGATCCATCTGATGTCAGCAATGATACCCCTTCACTCCTCTTTCTCTTTTGAATCTGGTATGAACCTCTGGAAGTTCACTATCAGTGAATGGTTGCATCTGTCTTTGTGGTCTCTTTAGCAAAATTTTACTTGCATGCGGTATTAATGATATTGTCCAATGATCCGCATTCCTTTGGGTCACCTCTTTGGAATGGGCACAAATATGGATCTCTGCCAGTCAGATGGTTAGTTGTCTTCCCAATTTCTTGGTATAGAGGATAAGTGTATCCAGTGCTCCATCAGTTTGTTGAAAAGATTTTAATTTGTATTCCATCAACTCCCAGTGCCATGTTCTTTTCCAATGCTTCCAATGCACCTTTTCCTTCTTCCTTCAGGATCACTGGCTCTTGATCATATGCTACTTCTTGAAATGGTTGAACAGCAACCATTTCTTTTTTTGCTTTTACTTTTATGTGCATTTTATTTTAAGTTTAATTTACTACCGAGCCATTAAGTTTTTGTTTTTTCTGAGATATCTTTTACTTCTGTGCAACCTCCTCTTCTGGTTTAGGAACAATTTGTTCCGTTTCAGTGAGGATCGTCTCAATATGGCAGGGGGAGTTCATGCAGGGTTTGATCTGACCATGAGCTCTGTAAGTTCAGTGACGCATCTTGGGAGTTTTGTTGACCTGGATATGCTCAATGACCAGAGAATCCACATCTAAACCCTTTAAGTTCAGCATTGCTCTCCACATTTTTAAGCATGTAAAATTCAGCACTCTTTTGGGGCCACTGACCCTGTGTCCAACACCCCACTGTTTGGCCTGGGCACACCTACCAATGCCACCACTGTAACATCAAAATGGTACACACTGCTTCTGCAAAGTGACACCTTTAAGATACTTGGTGGCTTTCCGGATATGCATACCCTTGATGGCCTGGGCAGTCTCACCGGTGTTCTTAAAATGGACCTGGAGATTTGAACCTCTGGATTTGCATGATTTTGTGAGGGTTTCTGGGTCACATGAGTAGCGAACCATTTTGTGAGATTACTTCAAGCCACTTATAGGAAGAGCTCAACCATTTATTTTTGGTACAGTGGCTCTGTGAATTCCTTCCATCTTTTTTTTTTTTTTTTTTTTTTTTTAAGTTTTTACTGTGAGGTTTACAGGGAGAACATCAGCTTTACACTCATTCTATCGTACTTCGATCGTATTTCATTTCATTGCAGTGATTACAATCCCCTCCACGCATCATTAAATAACCAAAGGGTACACCACACAGGCCCACCCCCAGGCTGCCAGTACACAGGCTTTCTCCCTCCAAGTCCAGTGTCCTCAGCCGCTCCATCTATCCATGTCATTGTCTCTGTCTCCATCCCTGGTGTCACTATCTCTCTGGGTAGGGTCCTGCTCTCCATTCTTCTCACTTGATGGCACCAGGGGACCTCCCCCTCCCTGGACTGCAAAATCAATCACTCTCTTCTTTTGTCAAAAAACATCTACCTCTATATTTACTACCCCCACAGTCAGTCCTGATGGCAATTATTCACTATTGTACCACAAGAGTCTTTTCCCCATTTCCTTTCACCAGCCTGGTCCCAACAGATTGGAAATCATTCAGTAGTGACTCTACCTTCCCTCACCCCGTCTGAAACTTGGCTCCCTCTTGAAAGCTTCTAAGCCAGTCACTACTTGCCTTTGTTGTTGTTGTTATGTGCCATGGAGTTGGTTCCGACTCATAGCGACCCTGTACAGAGTTTCTGAGGCTGTCAATCTTTATGGGAGCAGAAAGCCTCATCTTTCTCCTGCGGAGCAGCTGGTAGTTTCGAACTGCTGATCTTACAGTTCGCAACCCAATTCGTAACCACTACAATACCAGAGTAGCTCCTCCTATTTTGGGTAGCCAATGTCTAAGTTGCCCATCCCTGTCAACGCTGTGTACAGAGGAGGTGGGAGTGATCCTCACTGTAAAGATTTGTTCCCTTTTTTGAGCTACTACATTCATAAGTATAGGTAAAGTTCATCAAATTGTAGCAGGTTATGCTTTTTTTTTCCTCCCCCCTCATCTTTCTTCTTCTAGTCGAGTTCTGATCATCCAGCCATCGAAGCCAGTTCAAGTGGGTACTGTCTGCAAGTAAGGATGTTCTTTTGCATCTCTCCTCACTTCATATCAGCTTGATAATTCAGTCTCCGCTCTAGTCCTCTGTGGCCTCTCTTCCATCTTCTTTTGATGCTTTCTAAATCATTCAGTAATTTGCCCATTGTCATTGTCAAGTGCCATCGAGTCAATTCTGACTCACAGGGACCTTGTATAGGGGTTTCCAAGGAGTGGTGCGCTTGAATCACTAACCTTGTAATTAGCAGTCCAGTGCTGATACTGCAGCACCACACCAGGGCTCTAACTATATTCAATATTGAAAACAAGGCTTGAATTTTTTTTTCTTCAGTTCCCTCAGCTTGAGAAATGCTAAGCATATTCTTCCCTTTTGGTTTTCTAACTCCAAGTCTTTGCACATTTCGTTATAATTATTTGAGTTTGTGTTCTTGAGTTGACCTTTGAAATATTCTCTTCAGCTCTTGTGCCTCCTCATTTCTTACATTTGCTTTAGCATTTCTATGCTAGAGGGCAAGTTTCAGAGTCTTTCAAAAAATATATACAGTTTGGTCTTTTCCTTTCTTGTCTTCTTAATGACCTTTTGCTTTCTTCTGGTATGATGTTCTTGATGTCATCCCATAACTTTTCTGGTCTTCAGTCTTTAGTGTGTAATGCATGCATCAAATCTGTACCTGAAATGATGTCTAAATTCAGGTGAGATATATTCAAGGTCATATTTTGGCTCTGTGGACTTGTTTTAATTATCTTCAGCTTCAGCCTGAACTTGCATGAGCAATTGAATTGATGGTCTGTTCCAGTCTGCCTGCCCCAGGCCTTGTTTTGGCTGATGATATGGAGCTTTTCCACTGTCCCGTTCCACAGATGTTGTCAATTTGATTTCTGTGTATTCCATCGGGTGAGGTCCACATGCATGTGCCTTTTATGTTGTTTGGTGGTGGCTGTGTGCCGTGGAGTCGGTTCCAACTCATAGCAACCCTGTACAGGGTTTCTGAGGCTGTAAATCTTTACGGGAGCAGAATGCTGTTCTTTCTCCCGCGGAACAGCTGGTAGTTTCGGGAGAAGAACGCCCCTTCTTTCTCCTGCGGAACAGCTGGTAGTTTCGAACTGCTGATCTTGCGGTTCATAGCCTGATTCATAACCACTACACTACCAGAGCTCCTTTTATGTTGTTTAGAATTCTTCAATTTCATTATCACTGGCTTTAGTGGTTGGTGCGTAAATTTGATTAATAGTGGTATTAACTGGTCTTCCTTGTTGTGGTTGTTGTGTGTTGTTGTTAAGTGCTGTCGAGTCAGTTCCAATCCATAGAGACCCTGTATAGGGTTTCCAAGGAGCAGCTGGGGAACTTGAACCACAGACTTTGTAGTTCAACCTGACCTTGCAGCCCATTAACGCACAGCTCCATATCATGAGTTTGTTCCTCATTAAGCGTAAGCCTATTGTACTATCACAGACAGTGTTGCACTTTAAGACAAATCTTGATATATTCTTTTTGATGATGAATGCAATGCTATTCCTCTTCAATGTGGCATTCCCAGCATAGTAAGCCATGTGATTGTCAGATTCAAAATGGCCAATGCCGGTCCATTTCAGCTCACACTAATGCATAGGATTATCAATGTTTGTGTGTTCCATTTCATTTCTGACAGTTTCCAATCTTCCTAGAAACTTCCATACATTCCTTGTTCTGATTACAAATGCATGTTTATAGCTGTTCTCTTCGTTTTGAGTTGTGCCAAATCAGCATATGAAGGTACTGAAGGCTTTACTCCATTCGCGTCAACACGGTGAACTATAGTTTGAGGAGGCTACTGTTGCCCAGTCGCATTCTGAGTGCCCTCCAACTTGAAGTACTCATCTTGCGGCACTATATCTGACAATATTCTAGTGGTTTCCATCATGTTTCAATATTTAATAATCTGGTGCTGACAGTGTTCCACTGCTATTCATAAGGTTTTCAATGACTAAATAATTCTAAAGTAGTCCATCTCATCTTCTTCCTTGTCTGTCTTCATCTGGAAGCTCAGCTGAAAGCTGTCCACTGTGGGCAACCCTGTTGGTATTTAAGATACCTGTGCATAGCTTCCAGAATCACAGTAACATGCAAGTCACCACCATATGACACAATGAGTAATGGTACCAGGACTAAATAGGTGAAATAGACGTTGCCCAAAACGTTTGCTTCCTCAAGCACCAAGTTACATGTTCTCTGTGGTATCACATCTGTCTTCAAATCAGATACTACATATTTGGACATATGAACAAATAAAGGAAAACAGGCGGAAAAAATGCCTCAAGTGTACATTCTCTGGAACAAGGCATAATACACTGGCAAATAAACATTTTTAAAATTCAAGGGAAAAACAAAAGGCTTCTAGGGTAGCCTATGATCCTTAAGTATATTGATACAGTATTCTATTACTGATTCAAACTATGCAAATTGCCACTGATATTCAATTTTGATTGCTATTGTGTCTTCCTTTAGTGAATGTGAAAACACTTATAATGGTTGGCAAAGGTTTATAAATCATCTTTCAAGTATATCAACAAATTCCTTGTAATTTAGAGCTCTTCAAGCATGAATTTTCCAACCAGACTTTTTCAAGAACCTACTTTCCAACACAGAGAAAGTGACCACTATATAAAAGATCCCCATATACAAGAAGTCCTGGTGTGGCGCTGTGGGCTAATGCACCAGATTGCAAAGTCGTTTAAACTGCAAGGTCAGTGGTTCAAGCTCACCAGCTGCTCCTTGGAAACCCTATACAGGGTCGCTAAGGGTCGGGAATTGACTCGACTGCATTTAACAACAAAACACAAGAATACGCAAGTTGTTCACCGGGGAAGCCATCAAGGCAAGCAATCAAGTTTCTTCAGGACAAACACCCCTCTCCAAGACTAAAACACAAAGGGAACACATGAGCAGGCATGTAAGCTTGCTGGTGCCCATGTTGGTCAATTGATGAGTGGAAGAGGGGGGAAATCAGCAATGAATAAATGGGCTGAGTTCAACCATGTTCCACAGATTCCCGTGGACCTGGAGAGAGAAGACGAAGCGTTGGTTGGTCCAAAATATGGTGAGAACTGGGGACACCTGAGCTTATGGACAAAGACATAGCCACAGAGGTCTAGAGCTGAGAGTGAAGCATCCAGCTGATATGGATAGAGATGGGCAACTTAAGACACTGGCTACCTAAAATGAGGGGGTGATAAAGGCACGAAGTGACTGGTTTACAAGGTTTCAAGGGGGAGCTTAGTTTAATAGTGTGTGGGGAAAGAAAGAATCCCCACTGAATAGTTTTCATCTTATCTAGATGGGTCTGGTTAAAACAATTGGGGATAGGATTCTTATGATTCAATAATGAGTAATTGTTATCATGAATAATTGCTACTGTCACAATTGTATTGGTAGAAGTTTTGTAACAAAAACAAGGGAGTGGTTTGAGCTTACAGTCCAGAAACAAAGGACCCTAGGATCATCAAGGGAGAAGATCACAAGCAGAATGAGCAATCTTATCCAAAGAAGCAACACCAGAGATGGAGGCAGAGATGGGGACATGGAGAGAGGGAGCAGCTGAGGATTCTAGATTCATGGGAAGTTGAGGGACTAAGAGATGTCAGCCAGAAGGCAGATTTGCAGAATGTTCCCTTTGGTGGTAATAAATTATTATATATGTCTGATGTTAAAAAAAAAAAAAAGCTAAAGTGAATACAGAGACACACTGGTTGACTGATGGTACATGGAAGGGACTATAATCATTGTAATGAAACAAGTTGTCGAATTTGTTGAATGTAAAATTGATGATCTTCCCTGTAAACTTCTAATCAATCCACAATTAAAACCTGAAATTAAAAAAAAAAAGACACCCTCCCCCACCCCCAATAACAGGGTAGGAGCGCTGATGATGTGGAGTGAATGGGCTACTAACTGCAAAGTTACAGTTCAAATCCACCAGCCACTCCTCAGGAAAGAGATGAGGCTGTCTGCTCCCATGAAGTTTTATAGTCTCAGAAACCCTACATAGATAGGGTAACTATAAGTCAGAATCAACTCAAGAGCAGTGGTTTGGTTTGGGAATAGGATTAAGGAGCCCTGGTGGCTGGCATGGTAGTTAAATGCCTAGTTGCTAACTAAGCAAAAGGTCATCTGTTCAAAACCATCAGCACCTCTGCTGGGGAAATATGCCTGCTTCCATACAGATTACAGCCTTGGAAACCCTATATGGGGCAATTCTACTCTGTCATATAGGTTCGCTGTGAGTTGGGATCTATTCTATGGCAATGGGTCTGGCGTTTTTACTTAGTTTGGGAGTTTTTGGTATAATAGGGTCGCTACAAGTCAGAATCGACTCACTGGAAATGTGTTTGATTTTGTTTGGTTTATAATAAGCAGACCTGAGTTTCTAAAAGCTCACTACTAAGACCAAAACAAAAACAAGTAAGTTAACATTAAGTATGGAATTAACAAGGAGACTTTTATATAAAGCTGGCTTGCCTCTACCCCAACTCTCTCCCTAAATGTGCTAATAAACCCATATTCCCAACTAACCAGTACTTTTAACTTTAAAATCACAGTTATTGTTTCACTGCTTCTGTGATACCTTTAAAGTGCACTGTTTGAAATATTTTAATTTAATCACATAAAATATGTAGCAATATTATTCCCAATTTACAGGCGGGAATCGCATTCAGAGAATTATGGTTACTCCAAGTCATACCTGATTAAATGGTGGGAGTTAGGATTTAAATCCAAAATTAACCCAAAACCACTACTCACAAACATCAAGTTAAATTTAAGTTACAATCTTCTCACTCTCCAACCCTACTCAAAATGAAGTGGGGAAAGGGAGAACCTGAGGTGGGGGTGGGAGGGTTGGGGGGAACTATCTCTACCATCCATTATTTCCAATCTCCAGCCTTCGTTAATGGGTGCCATTGTCATCACAATCTCACAAACCAAAACTCAAAACACTAAAGACTTTTTCCACTTGCTTATCCTACCTCCAGAGTCCTGGTGTGGCACTGTGGGTACATGCACCAAACTGCAAAGCCATTTGAACAGCAAGATTGGTGGTTCAAACTCACCAGCTGCTCCTCGGAAACCCTATACAGGGCTGGGTTGGAACCAACTGCTATGGGTCAGAATCGACTTGATAGCACTCTAACAACAACATACTACCTTTAAGCCACAAATTCTTATGGTAAATTTCCTCTCAGAATGTCTTTCAAACTAGCCTCATTTCTCCAATTCTGTACTTATCAAGGTGATTCTCATTCCCTGCTCAAGTTTTTGAAGGACCTATGGTGGCACACGTGGGTTAAGGGTTGGTCTGCTAAACTGAAGGTTACTTACTGCCAAGATAATCACTCTCCTCCATGAAAGAAAGTTGAGGTAGTCTGCTTCTGTAAAGATATACAGACTTGGAAATCCTAGGGAGCAGTTCTACAACCCTATATAGTGGGTGCTCAAGTCTTTTCTTATGCTAGCTAAGGAACTTATGTCTTAAACAAATCCTATCATTACTGTATGAAATTATATTGTTCAGAAGCTAGAATTTAACAATGATGGTGTTACCGCCACACTAAAATTTAAAAGCCCATTTTCCCCCATTGTTCTGTATCTGAAATAAACATTGTTTATGATTATAAAATACCACAAGAACATTATTGGAGGAGGGAGAAAAGTACATATAAAAAACTAAAACTCACAAAAAAATTATGGTTGGGAAGGAGCTCTGCTAGTGTAGTGGTTACGAATTGGGCTGCGAGCCGCAAGGTCAGCAGTTCGTAGCTACCAGCGGTTCCGCAGGAGAAAGATGAGGCGATCTGCTCCCGTAAAGATTTACAGCCTCAGAAACCCTGTACAGGGTCGCTATGAGTCGGAACCGACTCCACGGCACATAACAACAACAACAAGATGGTTGGGAAGTCCTGGTGTGACACTGTAGGATAAGCACTGGACTGCTAACTGCTAGGTTGGTGGTTCAAACTCACCAGTTGCTCCTTGAAAATTCTATACAGGGTCACTATGAGTCATAACCAACTCGATGGCACTTACAAGATGACTGGAAGAAGTACAGTCAGTCTGATCCTTATAAAGGAGGATGGCAAGATTTCGTTTCAAGTACTTTGGACATGGTATCAGAAGGACAAGTCCCTGGAGAAGGACATCATGTTTGGTAAAGGAGAGGGCCAGCTACCAAAGAAGACAATATGGATTCACACTGTGACTGCAACACAGGGTTCAAACATAACAAGGATTGTGAGGATGGCCTAAGACTGGGCAGTGGTTGATTCATTCTGCTATTCAGCATTGCTATGAGTCAGAAAGTGACTCCACATCACCTAATAACTACAATATATGTTTTGTGGTGGAAATTCTGCTCTTCTTGGTTTAGTTTTACATCCTTAAGACAACAATTTATATTTGCATCTTCATTTTTAGTAGCTACATAGTACTCCAAGGTACAGATACACATTAAGTAAATGTCTATTGCAGCACATTTGGCTTATCTCCAATCTTGTATCACTATAAATTTCGACCCTTGGGGTTATGTTTTTAACCATCTGCTAATGGAAATTCAAAACAAAGTAACAAGAGCCACTAAATTTATTCAAATTGCTTTGTTGACGTGTTTACTTACAGTTGTGATATTACTTACATAGAATATGCTCAAACTTGCTAATATTCAAATCAATCCTAGAAAATAAAAGGAATTTAAAAACAGCAGCCCAAATGACCTCCAGATGCTCTGCAAATTCAGTAAGTTTGAGATTTAGTGCTTACTGCTGTCCTGACCTGAACCTCTAGGGTAATCTGAGTCTTGTACATATCCCAGAAACAAAGCAGTATCTACCATACAGAATTCCAACTTCAATAATCAGGAATACCACCGTGTTCCCTCCTCTCAGCATCAGATTGTCTAAATAGAGTGGTCTAAAGTATAATATACAAACATTGTTGTTTTAAGTACTGTCGAGTCGATTCTGACCCATAGCTACCCTGTATAGGGTTTGCAAGGAGAAGCTGGTAAGCTTGAACCACCGAACTTGCAGTTCAAATGACTTTGCAGTCTGACACGTTACCCAGTTATAGGAACTTTTATATATAACTTTACAAATCACTGCCTTTAATTATCTTTGCATTTCAGAAATACAGAAAGTATCCAAAGTCCAGAAATAACCAAAATAATATATATAAACATTAACAGCTTAAATTTTCTTCCAAAACTTCTATTACCAAGTAGTAAAATGAATCTAGTGTTCTTTGTTGTATATTTTGGTGAAACTAACAGGGAAATGCTACCTCCTTAAAAATCCTTCAAATTTGGTCTTGCATTTTCAGGTACAGGTTATTCTTCAACTATTTCATGCCTCTTTTCCCTTGCTCATCATTCCTCTTCTAGCTCTAATCTCAAATGACTTCCGATTCTATTATCTAGTTCCCTCCACTCATCATGCCTTTACATATTTCTTTCCCTCAGAAAGAAGTATGTCCAAAGCTTTATGCTACACTAATAATTTCTAACTCTGTTCAGCATGCACTCAATAGCCAGTGTAACGGACCTGCTGGAAGTCTGTCCACAGTGTGCTGGAAACGCATCCCCTTTCACTTTCCTTCTACAACTAGCTTCCCCATCTAGCTTCCCATCCCGTTATACCACCATACTTCCAGTGACCTCATTAGACTTATTTTCTACTCTAAGTGGTCTGACCAAGTCCTCTCAATTTTTGAAATGCCTCATGCTTTTTGCTCCAACAAAGATTTAAAGCCTTGGAAATTCTATACAGGGTCTCTGTGAATCAAAACTGACTCCACAGCATTCAACAACAATCATACTATATAATCTATCATAACAGTATTTGAAAGCTTGAAATACTGCAAGAATTACACCAAATTATGACAGAGACCCAAAGAGAGCACATATTGTTGAAAATATGATGCCAATAAACTTCTTTGATATAGGGGTTTCCACAGCCCTTCAATTTAAGAAAATTTTAAAAAGTGTCTGTGAAGCCCAATAAAACAAGGCATGTCTATATGTACAATTTTTTAAAATCCAATGTAAGTAAAAAGTACTGAAGATACTTTTTATTTTTTAAAGCAATTAGTATACTGCTAGGTGCCACCACCTGAAATATCCAAAAAATGGGTTTAGTGTTACTTGATCTGTAATTTGAGTCAGCATGTCCTGCTTACCTCCTGGCTTCACCACGTTGCTGGGTGGCCTCATGCAAGATTCCTTACCCCTGTGACAAAACTTCCCCATCTACAAAACGGGAGCAATACCACTAGGTTGCTAAATAAGGGGTCTTAAAAAAACTGGTGGGAAAATTCCGTTATCTTTTAATTCAATTTTTCCACGAAACTTAAGGCTCCCGAGATTCGCAATGAGGCGGTACATGTAGAACATTTCACAGCTAAGTGCTCAATACACATTCATTTTTTTAAATTACTATTATTACCTCCACCTCTGCAGTCTTAACTCCCACTATACTGTCCCTGTCACAATGGACACTGTTTTCCTAAGGTGACTCCATCTCTACCAGTCAAGTACAAACTCAAAGCCCAACGCCAGTGCTTTCTCCCCTTATAATCACGGCTCTCTCCCAAACCCTGCCACTGTTGTTGTTAGGTACTGTTGAGTCAGTAGTGACACATAGCAACCTTATGCACAACTGAACGAAACACTGCCCAGTCCTGTGCCAACCTCACAATCATTGATCACTTGAGCCTACTGCTGCTGCCATGGTATCAATCCACCTCATTGGTGGTCTTCCTTTTTTTCACTAACCCTCCACTTTACCAAGCATGATGCCCTTCTCTAGTGACTGGTCCCTCCTGATATGTCTAAAGCATGAGGGATGATGTTTGGCCATCTGGGCTTCTATGGAGCATTCTGGTTGTAATTCTTGCAACACAGATTTGTTTATGGTACCCTTTAATATTTTCCTCCAACACCATAACTCAAATGCATCAATTATTCTATGGTCTTCTTTATTCACTGTTGACGTTTCATATGTATATAAAGTTATTGAAACAGCATGGCTCGGGTCAAGGTGCACCTTAGTCCATAAACTGACATCTTTGCTCTTGGACACTTTAAAGAGGTCTTGTGCAGCAGATTTGCCTAATACAATACATTTCTTGATTGCTGCTACCACAGTATAAATGATTTCTCCAAGCAAAATGAAGTCTTTGACAACTTCAATCTTTTGTCCACTTATCTTGATGTTATTTACCGGCTCAGCGGTGAGGATTTTTGTTTTCTTTACATTAAGGTGCAACTCATACCGAAGACCATTAAGTATTTTAAGTTCTCTTCGCTTTTAGCAAGCAAGGTTGTTATAATCTGCATATCATAGGATGTTAATGAGTCTTCCTCCAATTCTGATGTCATGTTCTTCTTCATATAGTGCAGCTTCTCCAATTCTCAGCATACAGATTAAATGTTTTTGTTATTAAGTGCTGTCAAGTCGGTTCCGACCCACAGCGACCCTGAACAGGGTTTCTGAAGCTATAAATCTTTACGGGAGCAGAAAGCCTCATCTTTCTCCCGCGGAGCAGCTGGTAGTTTCTAACTGCCGACGACCTCTCAGTTCTTGCAGCCCGATTCGTAACCACTACGCTATCAGAGCTCCTTACAGATTAAAGAAGTATGGTGAAAGAATACAAAACCCTGGTGCACACCTTTCCTAATCATAAACGATTCAGTTTCCCTAGTTCTATTCAAACAATTGCTTCTTGGTCTATGCAAAGATTCCTCATGAGCATAATTATGTGTTCTGGAATACTTATTCTCCATCAATGTTGTCCATAGCTTCTCAAGACCCATACAATCAAAAACCTTTGCTTAGTCAATAAAGCACAGGTAAACATCTTTCTGGTATTCTGTAATTTCAGCCAAGATCCATCTGACGTCAGCAATAATAACCCTCATTCCATATTCTCATCTGAACCTGGCTTGAATCTCTGGCAGTTCTCTGTCAATGTACAATTACAGCCGTTTTTTAATTATCTTTAAGCAAAATTTTACTTGCATGTGATATTAATGATATTGTCCGATGATTTCCGCATTCCGTTGGATCACCTCATTGAAATGGGCACAAATATAGATCTCTTCCAATTAATTGGCCAGGTAATTATCTTCTAAGTTTCTTGGCACAAATGAGTAAGTGCTTCCAATGCCCCATCAGTTTACTGAAAGGTTTCAATTTGCATTCACTCAATTCTCAGAACCTTGTTCTTTGCCAACCAACCTTGTTCTTTGCCTTCCGTGTACCTTGGATTTCATCCTTCATCTTGATTATGTTGCTAATTCTTGAATAGTTCAAGACCAACCATTTCTTTTTGGTACAGTGACTATATACCAAACCCTGCCATAGCAACATGTATGCCATGACTGTAGTACTAATCCTGCTTCACGATGCACAACAGGGACTAGTATGCATGACTGCATCTCATCTCTGAAAGTGGAAAAGGCGTTGTTCATCTAATCCTATAGAAGAGTCGGCTTCCTCAACTACAGTCAACTCCCAAAAAATGAGAGATAATCACAATCATCAAACCAACTTGTCTACCAAAATATCTGCTTATAGTTGCTCTAGTGAAACAAATGTCAAGTGGGTTGAAAATTTTATATATCTAAGATAAAATAAATAAACACAGATAACAGATAACTGAAAACTAATGGTGAAACAAATTGTTAAACTCTGTAATTCAATCTAATGCAAACAGCACAAAATCTAGTCTTTTGGTAGAGAATAACTGCATTTTTGCATAGGAATATTTTTATATAAGCTAAATTATATTTTGGAGTCTTGGTGTGGTGGTGGAGAAGCACTGGACTGCTAATCACAGGTCTGCAGTTCAAACCCACCAACTGCTCCTTGAAAACACTATACAGGTATACAGGGGTCACTATGAATCGGAACAGACTCGATGGCACTTAACAACAACAAAAACAAACTATTTCAGATAACTGTCAACTGTAGTCATAAACTGGAATTTTTGAGTTGATATATAAATTTTTTTTTTCTTATTTGTTTTTTGAGAGAGCAGGGATTAAAATACTTTGAGAAACTACAGAGTTAAGTCAAAAATTACCCATGCTCCAGTTATGGCTGATGACAACATTTAGCATGCACGTGACATGATTCTGTCAAATAGACAAGTGACAGTGGATTATATGGCAAATCATTTGCAAATCTGCCATGGTTCTTCCTATGAAATAATCCACCACAGACTTGGGTTTCAAAAGTTTGTGTGAGATGGGTACCAAAACAATAAAGAGAAGCTTTTAGACATCTGCAAACAAAATCTGGACCGATACTTAAAGCCAACGTAACAGTTTAAGAAAAAAAAAAAAAGAAAGAAAGAAAATCCTATCTGATAGCGAGACAGATTTATCACTACGTACCTGAGAGTAAATGGCATAGTATGGAATGGAAACATCTTCAATTACTGACCAAAAAAAGTTCAAAAGTTAACCATCAGCAGGAAAATTAACGCTTAGTTTTCTGGGATTCTCAAGGGCCAGTATTGGAACAGTACCAGGAAAAAGGTTCAACAATCAACAGTACATGTTACCATGAGATGCTCACTTATGTGCTGAAGCCTAAACTTTGGATTAAAGCAGAGGACTGCTATCTAGGGGCATTGTGATCTTATATGACAATCAATGAGATTCTGCACCTCTATCCCCACACTGTTAACACTGCAAAAACTTCATTTGAGATGTTAAAAGAATCCTCCCTACCGTCCTCATTTTGCTCCACTGGATTTTCACCTGTTTGGTCCCCTGAAGGCAGCCCTTTCCTGGGCAAATATTCACCTCTGATGAAGAAGTGAAGATTGCAGTGTATTCAGGGCTCGTAGGTCAGTCTAAAACATTTTTTAATAAAGGAATACGAAAACTAGTTGACAGATGGTCAAAGTGTATTGAAAAGCAAAGAGATTACATCAAAAAATGATGTATTTGTCCTTTCTAAAAGTTGATTAAAATACACTGTATAGCAGAGTACAGATAATTTATGAATTACCCTCATATTTTCCATGAAATACTGTTTTTAAACAAGTCACCAATAAAGATTTACCTATACAAGCTTTGGAGTCCTGGTGTGGCGCTGTGGGTTAAGACGCCAGACTGCAAAGCCGTTTGAACTGCAAGGTTGGCAGTTTAAGCTCACCAGTTGCTCCTCGGAAACCCTATACAGGGTCGCTATGGGTCGGAACCGACTCGACGGCACTTCACAACAACAACAATACAAGCTTTAAGAGTACCGGTGTGGCACTGTGGGCTAATGCATCAGACTGCTAAGTCGTTTGAACTGCAAGGTCTGTGATTCAGGCTCACCAGATGCTCCTGGGATACACTATGCAGGGTCGCTATGGGTGGGAACCAACTCGACAGCAATTAGCAACAACAACATACAAGCTTTGGAGTCCTGGTGTGGTGCTGTGAGTTAATGCACTGGATTGCAACATCAGCTTGAACCACAAGGCTGGCAGTTCAAGCTCACCAGCTACTTCTAGGAAACCCTATACAGGGTCACTATGGGTCAGAACTGACTCCATGGCACACTACACTACCACTAGCACCACCACCATGGGTCAGAACCAACTCAATGGCACTTAACAACATACAAGTTTTGATTTCTATAAATTTTTAAAGCATTCACTGTATTAAGATATGTATAGTATGATGTGAAAATTCAGGGACCTGAGGTAAAATATCCATTTAGATTGTTATGAACTACCTTTGCTGATCAATAAAGTTCAAAACTTCCTAGTGTCAAAGTAAAAGCAGCATTTTCTAGTCACACTTCAGTGGAGTGATTACAAATTCTAACAAGTTTCCCTAAAAACCTCCTTTTGCGTTATCCCAAGCCATAATTAATATTTATCTTCAGGTATGTAATTCTCATATTATACAGAATGGCACATTCTTTGTGACATCTAATAGACAAATTATACAATAGCATTGGATTATTATCAGATCTAGAGCTAAGGGGCTTTAAGTCTATCCTATTTTTAACAGACATGGAAACTGAGGTTCTACTTATGATCATGTGAAAGTAGCACAAACAATGAAAATGTCTGTCAAACCAATGATAACCGCAAACAATTTCAACTGCCATTTTACATAAGCATTCAAATTATACTGCTATACAGTAGTATGTTTAAATCAGTAATGTGTATATTGATTTGTTGTTCTTATGTGCCATCGAGTCAGCACCGACCCACAGCAACCTTATGCACAGCAGAACGTTAACACTGCCCGATCCTGGGCCAACTTCACTACTGATGCCACGCTTGTGACCACTGATGCTGCCACTTGGCCAATCCATCTCATTGGGGGTCTTTCTCTTTTTACTCTGACACTCCACCTTACCAAACATGATATCCTTCTCCAGCAACTGGTCCCTCCTGACAATATGTCCGAAGTATGAGCGACAAACTTTGGCCATCCTGGCCTCCAAGGAGCACTCTGGCTGCACGTCTTCAAACATGGATCTGTTGGTTCTTTGGCAGCCCATGGCACTTTCAATATTCTCCTCCAACACAATAACTCAAAAGCATCAAGTCTTCTACGGTCTTCCTTATTCACTGTCCAGCTTCGCATGCATATGAGGTTTACTGAAAATACCATGGCTTGGGTCAGGTGCATCTTAGTCCTCAAGCTGACATCTTTGCTCTTCAACACTTTAAAAACGGCTTGCGCAGCAGATTTGCCTAATGCAATACTTTATTTTATTTCTTGATTGCTGCTTCCGTGAGTGTTGATAGTTGATCCAAGAATGAAATCCCTGACAACATCAATCTTTTCTCCATTGATAAGAATGTTGCTTAATAGTCCAGTGGTGAGGATTTTTGTTTTCTCTACATTGAGATGTAATCCATACCGAAGGCTGTGCTCTTGTGATCTTCATCAGTAAATGTTTTAAGTCCTCTTCACTTTCAGCAGGTAAGGCTATATCATCTGCATATTGCAGATTGTTAATGAGTCTTCCTCCAATCCTGATGCCACGTTTTTCTTCCCAGAACCCAGCTTCTCTATTATTTACTCAGCATACAGGTTGAGTAAGTATGGTGAAAGAATACAACCCTGTCACACACTTTAATTTTAAACCATTCAGTGTTCCCATGTTCTATTAGAACAACTGCCTCTTGGTCCACATACAGATTCCTCATGAGCACAATTAAGTCTTCCGGAATACTCATACTTTGCAATGTTGTCCATAGCTTGCCATGATCCACACAATCTAAAGCCTTTGCGTAGTTAATAAAGCATAGGTAAACATCTTTCTGATATTCTCTGCTTTCAGCCAAGATCCATCAGACATCATCAATGATATCCCTCGTTCCACTGCCTCTTCTGAATTCAGCTTGAACCTCTGGAAGTTCTCTGTCAATGTATGCTTGCAGCCATTTCTGTATTACCTTTAGTAATAT
>NW_006408567.1:17270106-17271925 GCF_000296735.1 Chrysochloris asiatica | reverse complement strand
TATGAGTCATGGTATTTTCAATAACCTCATATGCATGTGAAAGCTGGACAGTGAATAAGGAAGACCATAGAAGAATTGATGCTTTTGAGTTAAAGTGTTGGAGGAGAATATTCAAAGTGCCATGGGGCTGCCAAAAGAACCAATAGATCCGTTTTGGAAGAAGTGCAGCCAGAGTGCTCCCTGGAAGCCAAGATGGCCAAACTTTGTATCTCAATCTTCGGACATATTGTCAGAAAGGACCAGTCGTTGGAGGATATCATGTTTGGTCGGGTGGAGGGTCAGAGAAAAAGAGGAAGACCTCCAACGAGATGGATTGGCCAATTGGCAGCATCAATGGACTCAAGCATGGCAATAGTAGTGAGGTTAATCCAGGATCAGGCAGTGTTTGTTCTGCTGTGCATAAGGTCACTATGGGTCGGTACCGACTCGATGGCACCTAACAACAACAAAATGAGTCAGAACCAACTCTGCAACACTTAACAAAAACAACAACATATGTAAGGGGGCTTCAATGAGTTCATGGGAAAATTCTATTATCTTTTAATTCCATTTTCCCACAAACTTTTGAAGCCCTCTTATGTAACAAGAACATGAACATACTTATCCAGAAATAGAACATTAAATTGTAAGCAGCAGTGTCTGTCGTCAGGGCAATGGGGTTGAGCAGGTGGTCAAGTAGGAGTAGGGGGACGAATTGACAAAAGGGCAACCATATGTTCTTTTGTACCTCAGTAATTTTTAACACTGAGAATATACTTATGCCTACTCATACAACTATTAAATTTGAATAGCTGTCTACACACAAATATTCTAAAAATTAGATGGTATCATGACATGAACAGACTTTCAAATTTAACAGTTATTTTTCCTCAATAATTATGTGCTTAACTCTGGAAATCAAAGAGTAAAGCGTATTATCATTCTGCCTGCCCTCAAGGAATTTGACATAAGGAAACTGACAAGTTTTCCTACTACAGGACTACCAACCATGGTAAAGATTACAAAGGGTTACAAAGAAAAGCACAGAATAAGAATACACAAAAGAAACCAATCTAAAATTGAAAAAGGTTATTAAAGATATCCTTTTCAAGAATGTGATTGGTGAATTATGAATTTGCAGTCCATATCTGTAAAGATTATTAAGCTTACAATTCTTTTCATTTCGAGGTCCATATAAAGAGTCACTGAGGAGTTCAAAACTCCTGTGAGAATAATGGATGGACGAAGACCCAGAAGTACTGAAGCTATGCAGCCAAGACAATAAAAGCAAAAGGGAATAGTGAATGGATGCCTTAAAATAATTAATCAACAAAGATGGAATTAATAAGACTCTTTGTAGTTCAAAACAGGACTAAAATCAAAAAAAAGTAGACTGATATAGGAGAGCAAGAAGGGAACGAATAAAAGAATAAGGGCATCCAAAAACGGAACAGTCTCTTCACAATAGCAGCCCCACCACCACCACCACCACCACCACCACCACACTACACACTACAGAGCCTGAGATCCATTGTGTCTACCTTAGCCATGAATCCAATACTAAGTGAGAGAAGCAGAGCTTGAGCACTCTAGAACCCATCCATCTGGTTTGACCTTTACCCAAAGGCCCACCTCAATAAAATATGATTTAAAAGTCTGCCATCTAACAAGCAGACCAACCTGGAGTGGCTAGAAGAACAGAAGATACTTCTTGAAAGAAACACCTACAGGAAAAATACAAAACAACATAGGCAGACCGACTGTTACTTCAAGAACAAGCAACATGCTTGCCCAGGAAACATCAAGGCAAGTGGTCGGGTCCCCTCAGTGCAAACCCCCT
>NW_006408567.1:17267575-17268561 GCF_000296735.1 Chrysochloris asiatica | reverse complement strand
AGCATTGTACCTCATGACTGCTCTGGATATGTTCTTTTTGACGATGAATGCAAAACCGTTCCTCTTCAACTTGTCATTCCCTGCATAGTAAACCATGTGGTTGTCAGATTCAAAATGGCCAATACCAGTCCATTTCAGCTCACTAATGCCTAAGATAACGATGATGCGTTCCATTTCATTTTTGACAACTTCCAATTTTCCCAGATTCATACTTCATACATTCCATGTTCCGATTTTCAATGGATGTTTACATCTGTTTCTCTTCATTTTGATCTGTGGCCCATTAGCAAACGAAGGTTCTGTGAGCTTTTCTCTACTTGGAGGAGGCAATTTCTTTTCCTCCAGTCGCATTCTGAGTGCCTTCCCACCTTCTGGTCTTGTATCTGACCGTGTTTCTCTGCTATTCACAGAGTTTTCAGTGACTAGCGATTCGGAAGTAGTTTGTCACTCTTTCTTCCTAATCTGTCTTTGTTTGGAAGCTCATCTGAAACCTGTCCACCATGGGTGACCCTGCTGGTTATTTAAAGCACCGGTGGCATAGCCCTCAGAATCACAGCAATTCAAACAACCACAGCACGACACACAGACGAGTGGCGGTTGTGTGGTCGCTGTTAAACACGAATCTGCTTGCGCTACGGCCCTTAAGTCCAGCTCAAAGGTGGGATTTCCGTCCTCGGATGTAACGTCAGTCAAGAGGCGTAATGAGATGCTTTGGGCTGCGCTTGTGGGTCTCTAAGTTGGTCGACCCCGCCTCAAAGCCATGATCCAATGGCTAGGCCGGGATGGCGCCCTCGCGTGTTAAGTAGGACAGCCTGGCTGGCCGCTGCAGTCTCTTCCCGCTAGGCAGTGTCCCTCCATTGACCTGGTCTCCAGACACCTCTCACCCCGCGGCTCCGCTGTCTGGGTTTCATTTAACACCTCCACCAGGTCTGCGCAATTCTTGCACCATTAGCAAACCTTTACTTGCATGGGATATCAAAGAGATT
>NW_006408567.1:17260161-17267475 GCF_000296735.1 Chrysochloris asiatica | reverse complement strand
GTGATTAACTTTTCAGTCTAGGAGCGGAGATCCCTAGGACCATCAAGGGAGAAGAGCAGAGAGCGGGGCCCTACCCAGAGAAGTAGTGATGCCTGAAATGGAGCCAGAGATGATGACGTGGACCTATGGAGCAGCTGGAGACTTTAGATCCAGAGAGGGAAAGCGACTGTGTGCTGAAGACCTGGGGGGTACGGGGAAGGATTGCATGGAGGGGACTGTAACCATAGCAATGAGACGATATACGATAGAATGAATGTAAAACCAATGTTCTCCCATGTAAACTATCACATAATTCACAATAAAACATTAAAAAAAAAAAAAAGCCTGCCATCTAAATGAAGTACTTTTATAAATTATAAAATAAATCATCCCTCCAATGAACCTATTTTTTTGCCCTTAGATTCTGTACTCTCTGAACATTCTCCTGTCATAAGAGCTGTATTATAAATCTTGAAGCTGGATATTGAGCTCTTCTGAAACTATATATTCCACTTCACCATTCACCCTTCTTACCCGCATAACTGGTTCTAGACTCCACTAAAAAGGACTTGATTGTACTAATCTTTACATTCTTCCTAGTATCTACAAAGGAGCTGTCTACGTAACAGGTACTCAATTGTTGTTACATGCCGGTAAGTCAGTTCCAACTCATAGCAACCCTGTACAGGGTTTCTGGGGCTTTAAATCTTCATGGGGCAGAAAGCCTAATCTTTCTCCAGAAGAGCAGTTGGTGGGCTCGAACCACAGAACTTGTGGTTTGCAGTTCGGTGCTTATCATATGTCGCCACTGAGCTCCTAGGTTTTAAATGTTGTTGTTAAGCACCATGGAGTTGGTTCTGATTCAAAGCTACCCTGTATAGGGTTTCCGAGGAGCAGCTGTTGAGTTTGAACTGCTGACCTTGTGGTTCAAATGACCTTGCAGTCCAGTGCTTATGGCCAAATAAATTAACTGGCACTGACTGACTCTCCTATTGTAAATAGCCATAAAAGCTTATAAAATATATGCTGTAACTATTTTCTGGTAAATGGCAAATGACAACTTAAGACTGTGATCCCTGAGAGAAGGGGTCATGATAGTCCTGGTTCTCTGGGGACAATTTCTCAGCATGGTGGAGGGAGTTGGAGTCTATGCAAAGTTTAGTAATCCTACTGAATGTGAACATAAAGATCCACTGGGGGAGTGAAGCAGAGTACCAAAGAGAAGGGAGCTATCCAGGAAAAGGGTCACCAGAAGTCTGTGTGCAGTATCCATGAGACCCTGGCTAAGACTACCTGAGACTTAGTAGAAAATGACTGGACTCCTGCCGTGGCACTGTAGGATCAGCACTGGACTGTGAACCATAAGAATGGCAATTCAAACCCACCAGCTGCTCCTTGGAAATACTACATAAGGTCGCAGTGAGTCAGAACCAACTCAACAGCACTTAACAACAACAAGCAGTTGAGAGACTAACAGAAATAACAAAGAATTAGCAAACCTGGGGAATTATGAAATTCCAGTCCAGTCATGATGGTGAGATCTCATTAACATCTCCTGATACATGATCCATCCGCTCTCTCCTCAGAAGAGGAAAAGCCACACCCTAGAAAATATTCTATTCTAGACTAAATTGAACAGATATTAGATTTAGAAGTCAAAGACTTTAAAGCAACCACCCTGGTGGCACTATGGGGTAAGTACTGGGCTGCCAACCATCAATCAGTGCTTCAAACCCACAGTGCAGGAGAAAGATGAGGTTATCTGCTCCTGTAAAGATTCACAGCCTTGGAAACCTATACATGGTTGCTACCAGTTCTGGTATAGCACTGTAGGATAAGCACTCAACTGCAAAGTCTGCTTGAAACACAAAGTTGGTGGTTCAAACTTAACACCTCCTCGGAAACCTTATCTATACAGGGTCATGAGTCAGAATCAACTCGATGGTACTTAAAAATAACAACGAAGGTTCAAAATAGACTTGATAACAGTAGGACATTTTTTTCTTGTTGTTTGTTGTAGAAGATATGTTACAAACCTTAAAGGAAGTATGAGCAAATAAAATAGGGTAACACAGCAGAAAAAAAGCAATTATAAAAAAGAACAGCAAAAACTATAATAACTAAAATGCAATTTTTACTGGATGGATTCAACAGCATATTAGAGATGACAGAAAATTGTAAACTTGTAGGCAGATTAAAGATCAGGGGGAAATTTTTATTTATTTTTTAAATAAAGCAACCTTCAGAGACCAGTAGGACACTATCAAATGTTTTCTATCACACATGTAATGTGAATCACAGACAAGAATGAGGCATAAAAATATTTCAAGAAATCATGTGTAAAAAATCTCCCAAATTATAGTCACACTCAGGCAAATCACAGGCAAAAAATGTTAAATCAAAGATAAACAGAAAATCTTAAAATTAACAAATAAACAGATAATGCTGAATATAGCCAGAGGAGAAAGACATACAAAATACATACAAAGAAACAAGAATATAACTTCTGCTGACATCTCACCAGAAACAATGGAGGAAAAGATAGTGGAACATCTTTCAACTGCTGAACAACAAAAGCTATCAATCCAGAATTCTACATGCACTGAAAATATCCAACACAAAAGTAAAATACATTTAAGACTATAAAAAAAAAAAAATTTATTTGCCTGCTGACCTACACTACAAGAAAATCTAAATTAACTTACCAAATTATAACTTAATAAGAAAAATGAAGTCAACTATAACAAGATGTTCCATTATCTTTTAATTCCGTTTTCCATGAACTTTTTGATTACCAGTGTATTTTCAAGTTAGATATAAACAAGACAACTTCAGAAAAGCCATATTACACTTATACTACTCTCCAGCTTTGGTAGCGTAGTGGTTACGAATCAGGCTGCGACCAGCAAGGTCAGCAGTTCGAAACTACCAGCTGCTCCGCGGGAGAAAGATGAGGCGATCTGCTCCCGTAAAGATTTACAGCCTTGGAAACCCTGTTCAGGGTCGCTATGGGTCGAAACCGACTCAATGGCACTTAACAACAACAACAACTCTCCAGCAATCTACACCTTTTAATAGTCATTAAACTGCCCATTATTGCTACTAAGTTCCAATGATTCATATGTCATTTCTCTAAACTTAGACTCATTTTTAATAATAAATGCTTACAGAAATTTACCTTGGTCAGCCAGCCTTAAGAAAATACTAACTTTCATTACTTAGAGACAGGTAACCACTAAGCCCGTAGTTGTTACAGCAACCACAGGAAACTAATACAAGAAGGAAAAAAAACCCAAACATTTTTAATCTGTTTAAAATACACATTCTACTGCAAGGTTGGTGGTACAAGGTCACTAGCGGCTCCTCAGAAACCCTATATAGGGTCACCATGGGTCAGAATTGACTCAACAGCACTTAACAACAATAACAAATTTAAATATAGCCTTCTACAAATGCCATCTATGAAAAATGTGCCATTGTATATGTGTATTCTTAGATGATGTGGGAAAGTATGTTTAATTTATGTCTCTATCTCATTTGGAATGATTTGCAATTTTATTGCTTTCGGGTTATTTCCTTTAAAAAGACAATCACTGAAAGACATGCATACTCAGTGAAACCCAACACGGTACATCTTTGTCTTGAATAGGTACTGCTCAAGAAAGTTCTCACACATTCAATCACTAACAGCAAATGTGAAGAATGTCAGGCCTAAAATATCAAAGACATGAGGGCACAAAATGTGACAGTCTTTTATTCACCATCTTTTCCACTAACACTGGAGTACTGATGTGGTGCTGTGGGCTAATTCGCTGGACTGCAAGGTCGGTTTGAACTGTAAAGTTGTTGGTTCAAGCTCACCAGTCGCTCCTAGGAAACCCTATTCAGGGTCGCTATAGGTTGGAACCAACTCAACAGCACAACAATCTCGATAACACTTGGTACAATATTCATCAAAAAAATTAATCTTTATATTTCCTTTGAATACTACTAACTACAAATGTTGCATGTCTTCCATACCACTCCTCCCCTGCCTACATACACCTTGCAACTTGGTAACAAACCTGCAAATCTCTAGCCACATACCATACATAACAAGTTAGCGGCAATCATACCCTTATTAAATAAGCTAAGCTTAACATGCTAAAAATAGAGGAAGAATCTGGTGTGCCTCACGGAGCTTTTTCACAAGGAAAAGTCACATATTTGAACATCTATAAACAAGCCAGATTTAGCTTGGCCATGACCATCTACGTCTAGGTATAAAAACTGTACACTCTCCCCACTACATACAGGATACTGTCTCATGCAACTCACAGGGCTGTTGGAATCAATCCCAGACAGTTGTTTCATTCTGTTGTGCATTGGGTAACTATGAGTCAGTACCAACTGGATGGCATATAACAACAGCAAGTCTGAATCCACTGGATGGCAGTGGGTTTGCTTTCAGTTTTGTGTACATAAAGAACCCAGCACACACAATGGGTTGTGTTACCACAGTTTTAGTCGTGCTTCCCTTTACTTCATAAAAAGGATGTATCCTAAGCCTATGCAAGGTTCTATCATTTCACTTGTCTACAAGATCCTGGCAACGGTACTAAGGGAATGGGTACCAGACAGAGGTAATTCCCTCTGTGATATAAAGAAAAACACAGTCTGTCCTCCTGCTTCTAGCTGTGCCCTTCACAAAACGAACACGTCACATGACCTTTCCTCTCCCTTGCTCTGAACTTTTACATCATATTCACAACCTGCCTTGCATAGAATTCATTCTTAACAATAAAACGATTCCTATAAAACATAATAATTTCTTTGTAAAATCTTGTTTCCTCTTACCCAAACCTACTGCCACCCAGTCAATTCCAACTCACAGCGACCCTATGGGACAAAGTATAATTGGCCCATAGTGTTTCCAAGGCTATTTATAATCTTTACAGCCACACAGCTTTCTCCTGTGGAGTGGGCTGGCGGGTTTGAACTGCCGAACATTTGATCAGCAGCCAAGTGTTTGAACCACTGCAACACCAGGACTCCTTAACAAGGCATACACTCATTTATATTCAACTTGGCTGAAGTCAACAAGTAGAATTTGTGTTATCTTAAAACCTAGGTAAAGACAAAATTATCTGTAAATTACTAGGTTTATTCTACTGGTGATTATGCTGGGCAGATAACTTTTGAAGAACCCCTGCTCAATTATGCCATATCAGTAAGTCTATAATTCTACATGATAGTTATAACCACGTCATTTCTAAAAAGGAGTTAACAGCATGTACTTTTTAGGGTTGTTGTGAGAACTAGCATAAGAGCTGGCACAAAGTTAATTTACAATGTGGTATTCTTTTTTGTACTTTTAAGTTTATAAAACATTTAAAAACACATCTCATTTCATGTTCTCTGAACCCTGCGAAATATGATAGCCAGGAAGATAGAAGCACACACTTTCACTTGTGAGGCAACTAAGGAGTAAAACATCTATGGCACAACACTCAAGAAATGGGCTGAGTTCAACCACAGTCCATAGACTCCCGCTGACCTGGAGATGAGAAAGAGAAGAAAGGCTGCTTGGTCCAAAGTGTAGTGAGACCTAGGGATACCTGAGCCCATGAACAGGTATAGCCACAGAGGCTATAGAGCCATGAACAGGACATAGACACAGAGGGCTAGAGCTGAGAGTGAAGCATCCAGCTGATATGAAGTGAGAGGAGACGTTTCGCACAAGAACGCCCAAACTTGCAGATAGTACCCATTGACCTAGCCTCGATGGCATCAGGAACTAAACTAGAGGAAGATAAAAAAACATATTTTGATAAAGGAAACAAGTGTAAATTACTATAATTTGATGAAATTGACTTATACTTATGGATGTGGTAGCTCAAAATACCAGCTGAGCATGAAGGAGTCTTGACATCAAGTATCAATCCTATCTATCCCCTCTGTATACAGGGTAGACAGGGACGGGGAACTTAAGACATTGGCTACCTAAACTGAGGGGGCAATAAAGGCACAAAGTGTGACTGGCTTACAAGTTCTTAAGAGGGAGTTTAGTTTCAGAGTGTGTGGGGGAAGGTAGAGTCCCCACAAATAGTTTTCATCTTGTCTAGACTAGTCTAGTAAAAAGAGATAGGGATAAGATTCTTATGATTCAATAACGAGTAAATGTTATCATGACTAACCACAATTACCACAATTGTAAAGGTAGAAGTTTTGTAAAAACATGGGGAGTAGTTAAGCTTACAGTCCAGAAACACAAGACACGAGGATCATCAAGTGAAAAGAGCATGAGTGGAATGCGGGACCTTAACCAGAGAAGCAGCATCACCGGAGATGATGATGACATGGAAAGAGAGAGCAACTGAGAACTCTAAAACTCATGGAAAGAGCACGACTGAGTGCTAGCAGCCAGGAAACAGTCTTGCAGAATGTGCTCTCTGGTTATTTAAATTAAAATATTCTTGAGTGTTTCTGTGTTGTTGTTGTTAGATGCCATCGAGTCATTACCGACTCATAGCGACCTTATGCACAGCAGAACAAAACACTGCCTGATCCTGGGCCAACCTCACTATTGTTACCATGCTTGAGCCCACTGATGCTACCACTTTGCCAATCCATCTCGCTGGGGATCTTCCTTTTTCTCTGACTCTCCACCCTACCAAACATGATAGCCTTCTACATCAAGCAACTGGTTCCTCCTGACAACATGTCCTAAGTATGACAGACGAAGTTTGGCCATCCTGGCCTCCAAGGAGCACTCTGGCTGCACTTCTTCCAAAACAAACCAATTTGGTGCTTTTGGCAGCCCATGGCACTTTCAATATTCTCCTCCAACACCATAACTCAAATGCATCGATTCTTCTATGATCTTCCTTATTCACTGTCCAGCTTTCGCGTGCATATGAGGTTATAGAAAATACCATGGCTTGGATCAGGAGCACCTTAGTCTTCAAGCTGACATCTTTGCTCTATAACACTTTAAAAAGGTCTTGTGCAGCAGATTTGCCTAACACAATACGTCGTTCGTTTGATTTCTTGACTGCTGCTTCCATGAGTGTTGACAGTTGATCCAAGAAGAATGGAGTCCTTGACAATTTCAATCTTTTATCCATTGATACAAATGCTGTTTATTGGTCCAGTGGTGAGAATTTTTGTTTTCTTTACGTTGAGATGTAGTCCATACCGAAGGCTGTGCTCTTTGATCTTCATCAGAAAAAGTCCTCTTCGCTTTCAGCAAGCAGGGTTATATCATCTGCATATCGCAGGTTGTTGATGAGTCTTCCTCCAATCCTGATGCCACGTTTTTCTTCATAGAACCCAGCTTCTCATATTATTTGCTCA
>NW_006408567.1:17243599-17255931 GCF_000296735.1 Chrysochloris asiatica | reverse complement strand
GAGTGCCTCCTGTGCCGCCTCACTTTCTTAAAAGATTTCAATTTTTATTCCATCAATTCCTGATACGTTATTCTTTGCAAATTCCTTCAATGCACCTTGGACTTCCTCCCTCAATATCATTGGCTCTTGATCATATGCTACATCTTGAAAAGGTTGAACATTAACCATTTCCTTTTGGTACAGTGAGACTCTGTGTATTAAGAAGCTTTGGAAGCTTTTTCCAGGTGGCCAAAAAGATGTCAAGACATTCAGACCAAGCATGCCTACCAAAAGCAGCCGACCATCTTCCAAAACAAAAAGAGGGTCCCTGCTGGGAGAAACTAGCAAGGAGAAACTCCCATGTTATTACAAGAACATCAGTCTGGGCTTTAAGACACCTAAGGAGGCCACTGAGGGCACCTACAGTGACAAAAACTGCCGTTCACTAGTAATGTCTCCATCCGAGGGCGTATCCTGTCTGGCATGGTGACCAAGATGAAGATGCAGAGGACCACTGTCATCCACTGAGACTATCTCCATTATATCCACAAGTACAATCACTTCGAGAAGTTCCACAAGAACATGTCCGTGCACCTGTCCCCTTGCCTCAGGGACGTCCAGCTAGGAGACATTGTCACAGTGGGCAAGTGCCGGTCCCTGAGCAAGACCATGTTCTTCAATGTGCTCAAGGTCACCAAGGCCACTGGCACCAAGAAGCAGTTCCAGAAGTTCTGAGGCCTCCCATCCCCCAAGTGAATAAAACATAATTTTCCCATTTAAAAAAAAAAAAAAAAAGATGCTATGGAAACAGACAGGAAAATTTAAGACAAGTACCTAGAAAACAAAGCTAATGGAAATACAAAGACAATTATTAGCTCCAGGAAAAACAAACTTACATAAGAATCATTTGGCTCCATAGCAAACATTATTTACAGTCACAATTAAACACAGAATACTGATTTGCTAACTTAAAAAATCATGTAACTATCCTGGGTAGATGGGAGAATGAAACTGTGAGGCAGGTGGTTTATTTAAAATTATTTATCTACCTAAAATAAAGTCAAAAGAAATACAAACACAGGGCCAGACTTACCTATCCAGTCTCCAATCTCCCCTTCTTCCTTTGTAATGGAAGCTAATTTTTTTTTAAACTTTTTATTGTGAATTGAGTAAAGGTTAACAACCAAGATCATCAGTTTTACATTAAACAAATTAAACACTTTGTTTCACCTCAATGATTACAATCCCCTTCCTTTAACACCAGTTATCCTACTTCCTCCCTGTAGCTTCCCTTTTACAGCTTATTTTTACAAATGAACAAAGCAAAAATATTTGTTGTACATGTATAAAACAAAATATATTCATTTAAATGTCCTAATATTAGATTCAGCAAGCCAGACTCCTGCCCAAAGGCACAAAGCCTTACTCAGTCCATGGGCCAAGAGTCCGCAGCTGCTCTAGTGCTTCATTATGTTCAGAATCCATAGCCACACCCACCTCATTTAGGCATACACTCAGGACAAGTATGCACAGTTTAGAGCAAGCCTAACTCATGGAACCTCATTTCCCTTTCTAGTGATTGTTTCAGAAATGGGCCTATAATCCCTAAGTCAGTTCTTTAAAAAGCTTCTGTATTCTTAGATAGCTAAAAGAAAAATAATTCCTCTAACTCTGGGGACACTGTTGTGTCTGGATACAATTCCTGAAACTGTGGCAGCCACCTTTTTAATCTAAAGCTGGAGCCAACATAAGCAATGCCTAAAGGGTGATAGAAAAACCTGGGCCCCTGAAGACATTTTATGCATTGAAATCAACTGGCCCTGGAGCCCATCCCACCTACAGACTTCCAATTTGAAGTTCCATTTCCTTATTTGAAGCCAGTGTGCATCATGGTTTCAATACTAGAGTTCAAAAGCATCCTAAGTGATACAATAAGATTACAGAGAAGTTAAGTACTCAAAAGAAACCGCTAAAGAGCTGAAATGAAAGTGATCATCCCTGAGGCAGTTTGCCATCTGGTGTTCACAACACACAAAGCCACAAATGTTTCAGGTGTGCCAGGATCCCCTTAAGACCTCGGGACACCCAAAATAATCTCTTCCATTTGTTCCATAAAGGCCCTGATGTAAAAAAGTTTGGGAAGCACTGCTCTAGGGAGCAGGGGTAGGAAAGGGGTGAGGAGTGGGGTTGCAAGTACTATTTCTCAGTAGTATTCAATTTTGGTTATATGCATGTTAAAAAAAAATTA
The DNA here is from genome assembly GCF_000296735.1 of Chrysochloris asiatica. Classification (NCBI taxonomy): domain Eukaryota; kingdom Metazoa; phylum Chordata; class Mammalia; order Afrosoricida; family Chrysochloridae; genus Chrysochloris; species Chrysochloris asiatica. Next base: position 17,253,704 of record NW_006408567.1, on the reverse strand, counting down.
AAATTCTTAAAACAAATTATTGCAGCAATCAAGTAGAGAAGACTGACCTGTAGATATGTCATTACCAATATAAAGGACAAAACTTGCCTACGTAAACGTCCTTTAAACTTAAACCTAGAAGGAGAACACAGTTGTTTGTTGCTGTTGTTAACTGTCATGGAGTCAGTTCTGACTCAAAGCAACCCTGTATAGGGATTCCAACCAGCAACTGGTGAGTTTGAACCACTGACCTTGCAATTCAAGGACACTGTAGTCTAGTGCTTTTCCTACAGTGCCACACCAAGGCTCCATTTAGTAGGATATTAAGTCTGAGTTTTGGTGTAGTATTGTCAACAGGTTAGAGGTTTGAGTTCACCCAGAGGCATTTTGGAGGAAAGACTTGGTGATCTTAAAAACCCAGCCATTGAAAACCCTATGATGCATAGTTCTACTCAAATACATGTGGGTCACCATGAGTCAGAATCAACTCATTGGCAACTAATAGTTAAGGAGCAAGTTTAAGCACTTTGCATGCATTCAACTGTTTGGTAAAGTGGAGGGTCAGTGGAAAAAGAAGACTCACACCAAGATGGATAGGCACAGTGGCAGCAGCAATGGCCTCAAGTGTAACAACAGTTGTGAAGATGGCAGAGGACTGGGAAGTGCTTTGTTCTCTTGTGCAAAAGGTCACTGTAAGTCAAGTAGGCAACTAGCAACAAAAATATGCATTCAATTACACTTCACAACATTATAATAATAGGTACTATTATTATCACCAATAAGCCAAGGTTCAGACACATTTAGAAAACTAGGGCTAGGACTCAATGCCAGATATCTAAATCAAGGCTTCACAAAACAAACTCTTTAGCACTATACAATGGAGTCCTGGTGTGGTGCTGCAGAATACAATGAACTGCAAGGTCAGCTTGAACAACAGGTCAGCGGTTCAAACCCACCAGCCGCTCCTAGGAAACCCTATACAGGGTGGGTCGCTATGGGTCAGAACCAACTCAACAGCACTTAACAACAAACAACAAAGCAGAAGACTCAGCTAAACTGTAAATTGTGCTCAAACTTCTGACCAACAGAAACTGAGATAATACACATGGTTAAATTATAGATTTGAAGCAATATAACATAGCCAAAATAACTAATAAACTGCTGCACAATAAAATCCTTCCACCATATCCTGCTGCTCTGTTGAAATATAGATTTTTATCAACTTCAGGTAATGGTGGTGTTGGTTGCTGTCAAGTTGATTCCGACTCATAGTGACCCCTTGTGTGCAGAGTGAAAAACCATAGGGTTTTCAAGGCTGTGACCTTTCTATTAGTAGATCACCAGGCTTATCTTCGGAGGCACCTGAGTGAGTTCAAACCTCTAACCTTTCAGTTAACAGACAAATGCTTGACTATTTGTGCCACCCAGGGACTCCAAAGACTTCAAGTATTTATAATTATGTTTTTGGTTTTTGATTTGCTTTGTTTTTTAAGCAAACTCATGTATGCCAACACTAAACCACAATCTGATCCTACATTTTATAGTAGCCATTTTAACAACCTTACCTGCTAATCCCCTTTTTACTGTCATTTCTGTCTGTTTCTACTGGCTTAGTTTTTTCATTATGTCTTCAAATACATATGCTCATTTTTTCTCCCCTACAGCATCTAATCTATCACTAATACCATTCAGTGTATGTTTTTAATATTATACACGTTTTTACCTCTTGAAGTTTGATATGGGTCTTTTTTTCATACTTTCCATGTGTGTGAAGATAGGGATTACAGTTATAATACAACTGCTTTAATGCCCTTATCTATTTTCAACATCTGTTGTCAGTTCTGGATTGCTTCCAATTAACTGATATCCTCAATTATGAGTCATACTGTTCAGCTTCCTCACATATTTAGTAATTTTTTATTGGATGCTGGACATTTTATATTGATAAGTGTTGGACTCTGCTATATTCCTTTAAAGCATTAAGACTTTGTAATGGCAGGTAATTACATTACTTCCAAATATGGTTGTATTTTTTCAAGATTTGTTTTTAAGCTTTTATCAGACATATCCAGAGTGCCTTACTTTAGAACTTGTTTATCCCTAGTAACTAAGGTGCGACTCTTCTGGGGTCTCAATGAGATCTTGTATTTAATGAGGCCTTTTTACTCTGGCTATGTTGATGTTAAGTGCCGATCGAACTCATAACGACCCTGTATAGTGTTTACAAGGTGCAGCTGGTGGGTTTGAACCACCAACCTAACTAGTAGTCAAGTGCTGCCTGTTAAGATACTTAAATAATTCTCAGCCTTGTATGAACGCTAAGAACTATCCTGTTGACATGCTCCTAGAAATTCCTTGCCCCAGAAGTTTTTCCTTTATAAAGCTGTATCCTCTACCTGTGTATATTGGTATTCTGTCAAACACTAGAGGGAACCACAATGAAGGTTTACGGAATTCTTTCCCTGCTTAAGTTCCTTGGGTGGCCCAAGCATGTTGCGCTCAAATAATAATGGAAAGGGAGGCAAATTAATGACTACCAAATGGCACCATGAAAGAAAGGCCTGCCAAACTGCTTGGGCAAAGAGTACAGTCAAGAAAACCCTATGGAGCAGCTCTACTCTGTAACACATATGAGTCCCATCTAATCAACTTGAAGGTAAAGGGTTTGTTTTGATGTTTGGGGGAGGGGAGGTTCTCTGTATAGCTCCAGAATTCTACTTCAAAAACTAGAATGACCTCGACCACTCCCAACTCCCATCTTTGAGTTCCAGTGAGGCTACCTAGATCAATTCGGGATCCTCCTCCTTACAGTGAGGTCTGAAAACTGCCTCTAGGCAGAAAGTTGGGCCATCAAAAGACTAGCCTCCCTTTGTTTCCTGTCCGGGATCACAGTTCTGTACTGCTAATTTGTCAATATCCCTAAACAATTGTTCCACATATTACTAAATATTTTTTAAACTAAATGATTACAAACTAATAATCATACTTATATTCAGCCACCACCACATGTACATAGGTTCAGGATCCTGTATTTATTTTCATCATGACATTTATCACTATTTGTAATGTTGTTTGCTTTCTTGTTTACTCCACATTTAAAATAGAATGTAAATGCCATGCATGCAGAGATCTTATCTAGCACACCATTCCTATAACTTTTATACCTAGAATAAACACATCCTGTCCTACAAGATACACTCAAAGTCAGCAAAGTCAGCACATTATTTAATTCAACAAATAAGCGGTTTTATACAGATTTCACTTAACATATACAGCAAACTCCTCACCATTATTAAATTTTAGTCTAGATGCAGGTAATATTGGCCCAAGAAAATTCTTTAGAATAGTCTAATATTTTAATTAACATCATCAAAGCAAAGGTTCTTAGTTGCAAACAAAGGAAACTAACTCAGGCTTTGTTTAAACTGAAAAGAAAGTTATTAAAACATGTTAGATAACTCACAGAAAATCCCTGGAAGGCCAGGTTGGAAGGCTACATACTCAAGAACACCCAAAAAGCCAACCACATATCAGGTCCAATGGGGATAACAAAGGACCAGCACTGCAATTTGTACTGATACCACTGACACCAGGAACTAACTGAATGTTACAACTGTCATCTCTGTCGCTGCTGCCTCTGGAAAACAGAAGTAGCTGCCTTCATCCCCCTTACACTGGAGAACACTTCTGCTACAAAGTGCTTGCTTCTGTGAATCACTGACTTCTGACTCAGTAAGGTACAACAGGAGGGGCAGGTGTAGGTCATATGACTGTATTCAACTACAAAAAAAACACACACACAAGAGGAAAGTGAGCATCTGGTTTTCATAGCAGGAGATCCCTCATCTCCCAGCACAACTCCTAAGGTAGAGAATTTCCCCAAAGGTGTTAAGTGTTCTTTCTTATTTATCTTTTAAAAAGACTAATGAACCAATAGCATACGGGTGCAATGCTAGCATACCAGAACTTTTATCTAGTTCAAGTAATGGGTTATAGACCTCTATGCTTCTCCTTCCTTTTACTCTAAATGTTTAATTTTAGGGTACGTAGGCTTTTTCAATAGACTTCTTTTTTAACTGAGGCAGCATAAGTAACCTACCACCAATGAACCTGAAGCAAACTTACTTCCCTGCATCTCAGTTTTGTAACTTATAAAATAAGGATACTACCACTACCTTGTAGAGTTGCTGAAAATATTAAAACAGCAAATCATTTGTACAGTGTCTGATGTGTACCAGGCAATCAATTAATAGTAGTTAAAAGGCCTGGCGATCTATTTTTGAAAAAATCAGCCACTGAAAACCCTACAGAGCTCAGTTCAACTCTGACACACATGGGGTTGCCATTTAATCAGAAGTTACTAGACAGCAACTGTTTTTTACTGTAACTATCATTAAATAATAGCTTCTTTTTTTTTTTTAAGAAAACTCACTGATTTACAAAAAACACTTCTTTTTTTAAAAATCTACCAACATGCTGCAGATCAGTTTTTATTTTACCTGGGTATTACAAAAGTTATCCTCCTTATCCCTTCTTATAAGAGAGAGAGCTACAAATAGTCTAAAATGTTGCCACCAAAACTAAGTTCAGAAAAAATAGAAATCTGTAAGATCATATGTTGTTGTTGTTATGTGCCGTGGAGTCCGTTCTGACTCATAGCGACCCTGTGCAGGGTTTCCGAGGCTGTAAATCTTTACGGGAGCAGAAAGCCTCATCTTTCTCCCACGGAACAGCTGGTAGTTTCGAACTGCTGACCTTGTGGTTTGCAGTCCAATTCGTAACCACTACGCTACCAGAGATCATAAATACAAATAGGTCAGGTCAAGTTAAAGACCTAGCCTTGCCCCCCTACATCATCTGTCTTAAGGAAGCTGACTATACTAAAAAGTTTCATGAAAGTATGCCCCTTTGATTATTATGTCTATAGGGTCTAGCAGGGGACCTGGCACGAAAAGACCAAAAAGTTATCTGAATGGTATTTATTTTTCAAAATATTTACTAGACAAATTAGTCACTGAAAGAGGTTACAGAATTACATTGAAACAAATCCTGTAAGAAGTTAAAAGGAAAAATACACTAATCTACCTAAGAAGAGCAATGAAGGTGTTAGGAGCCATCAAGTAGGTTTCCATTCATTATTAATCCTAGGTACAACAGGAGGAAACTGCCAGATCCTGTGCCATTCTCACAATCATTATTATGGTTGACAGATCAATGTTATTGTTAAGTACCATCGAGTCAGTTCCAACTCATAGCAATCTGTGTAAGGTTTCCAAGGAACAGCTGGTGAGCTTGAATCACCAATCTTGCAGTTCAAACTAACTTTTCAGTCCAGAGCATTAACCCTCAGCGGACTCTGACAGATCAATAGCTTCAATAACTTTCTAACTTCATAACTCAGTCAAAAATCCTTCCATACAATGAACTTATTACTTTCTTTCAATTGCCCTTCTTGTTCTTTCATCCAAACTTGAAGTTAAAGTAAAAATCTTCCAAACAAACTTCACATTTCTATCACTTTAAAATGATGTCAAAGCTAGAGCTTATTTTAAATGTGAACATCAGAGGTAATTACAAATGCAAATGCTTGATTTACATTCAACATATAATTGTTGAATGAACTTCACTCTGTTGGCTAAAACAGTGAAGACTACCTACATAGGCTGATTCCTCTCTACAATATAAAATTGCTTCAAATGACCACTAAGGATTGTTTATCAATTTCAGTAACATTACGTACTCCTGTAATATAGAAGGCACAATCTTTCCATTCTCTACTCCTTCTGTGCCTAGCATTTAGTATTTAGCAAGCATTGTGGTGCTGTAGGTTAATGAGCCAGACTGCAAAGCTGTTGAACTGCAAGGTCGGGTCGGCAGTTCAAGCTCTCCAGCTGCTCCTCGGAAACTCTATACAGGGTTGCCACGGGTCGAAACTGACTCTATGGTACTTAACAACAACAACGAGCTAATCCAAGAATAAACAAATTTCTTTCTCCTGACTACTAGAGCTTGGCAATCCTCTTTTTAAAACGTTCCCCCTTTATCTTCTTCATGCTCTCTGTTCAGCTCTTTACTACAAATGTACACCACTCCCCTGATGTAGTCCGTCCTTTGGTCCTTGAGACAAACTACTGTTGTTAAGTGTCAAGTCAGTTCCAACTCCTAACAACCCTATACAGGGTTTCCAAGAAATGGCTGGCAGATTTGAACTGCCAAATTTGAGGTTTGCAGTCCAGTGCTTATCCTACGGCGCCACGCCACTAGTAAAGAGCAAAACATGTAGCTCACTGATCCATTCAATAAATGTTTATTTAATCGCAAACACCCTGCCAGTTAGCCCCTGAGTTTGCAAGTGGGAATAAAACACTACTGCCCTTGCTCTCTGGAGAGCATTAATCAAATAAGCACGAAATAAAATGACCAACTATGACAGAATCGGCAATATGAAGAAAAAGTACAGGGAGATAAAGACTCTAGTTGGGGGGTAAGAGTGGGGAGGGGGAAGAAGGCTTCTCTAGCAAAGTGACATCCAGGATGAAAATGAGAGAGGAAAGAATTTAATTAAAGGAGGAAAAGGGTGGCCCCAGACCAATGAAGCAGCACCTGGCAAAACCCTGACCCAGTGCAGTTCCATGGTCCAGAAAACTATGAGATGAGACTTCATAAAGAATCCAGGGCCAAATCAAGTGGGTAGGACTTACAGGCCCTCACTAGTTTGGTCTCTACCCAAGCATCAAATCAATCAGTGGAGAGTTTTTCAAAAGAACAAAGAATTCTTGATCATTTATCTGCTCAAGTTACTCTTCCATTTCTGACCATTTAATCAAACTTTCCTATTCCTTTGACATTCCCTATACGTCCACACCCTTTACTCCGATGTCTACAACTTTGTCTTGAATAAGCAAATAGCCTTCCTCCAAACTTGTGCCATCCATGAATCCTGAAAATTCTGTCTTCATTTTCTTCATTCTAAATAACTGACTGCAATACTGCTGAGTAACTGTGAGCCTTCAGGTCAATTCCTAGGTAAATTTATCTGTCTTTACTTTGGTTTGGGAGTTCTGGTATGGTGCTATAGGGTAGCACTGGACGTCAAAGTTGGTTTGAACTACAAGGTTGGTGGTTCAAGCCTACCAGTTGCTTCTCAGAAATCCTACACGGAGTCACTATGAGTCGGAACAGACACGACGGCAATTAACACAGAATCACTGGAGTACTGGTTGATGCTGCAGGATAAGCATTGGACTGCTAACTGCAAGATTGATGGTTCGCTATGAATCAGAACCAATTCAACAGCACTTAACAACATAAAATCAATATAGGAAAATAAAAAAAGATTGTAAAATACTCAATGAGATCCTCTGAGATTCTATTAATTTTCTCAACATACCTGTTTTAAAATTTCTTTAATGAAATTTTTGTACCATAGATGTAATACTTCTCAGTAACGAGTATGTTTTGATTGTAGAGATGAGGTAAACAAAAATATCACTGTGGTGACAACTGTTCTTCCTAAAGGAAAATGATAAAATCAGCACAAATTTTCCAGAAGACAGTATCTGTCTTATATCCATATCCAAGTAAACTTTCAACTCAAAATTAACTGTCAAAAAAACTCTGAAATGAGACAAAACGCTACTGACCTTCAAAAAGAAACATCAGAAGTCACTCCATTTCATAGACTCCTAAATTCCCTTTAGAGTCCTGGTGTGGTGCTGTACTGTACGCACTGGACTGCTAACCACAGATTCAACAGTTCAAACCCATCAGCTATTCCTCAGAAACCCTATACAATATCGCTATGAGTGGGAACCCACTCCACAGCACTTAACAACAAGCTCTCTTTAGTAAAAATTTAACTTATGTCAACATTAGACTGAGTCCTTAGGACTAACTGTAGTAACTACTAAAAGTTCTCCCCACCAGAACATAACTTCCATGAAGGCAACTTTATTTATACATAAACTTTTATGTATTTATAGATTCCCATGTCTAGAACTAGTAGGTGCTCAATAATAATTCTACTCATCCTACAAGATGTAATGCTTTTTAAATACCCCATCACTCAATTAGGACACATCTGAAATAAACAGAATGTGACATTTTTTTCAGTAAGATAAACTCAATAAATTAAGCTGCTCACCTAGTCAGATATGACATTTTTCAAAGTGTAAATTATGACACAATTATTTCCAACACTGCCTTTTCGCGTTTTTTTAGAACACCCTTAAAGATGCTGCAAATTATCTCCACCACACCAGTCTCTATCTTAAAGTTTGATCTCATCATGTGTTCTTAACAATACTCAGGTCCTCAGTAGAAAAATTTTCAACAGCCCTATTAAACCAATGAACCCACTTTTAGAACCATACACATTGCCAGCAAAGTTCAATTCCCTTTTCTAGCTTCAAAAGTTGGCGGTTACTGTCTCAATCTAGAAATACTGTTTGCTCTGTTGAAAATTAAGCAGTTAAGATTCTTTTAGAAGCCCTGGTGTGCCAAAGCAGAATAAACACTAGACTACTAACTTCAAGGTCAGAGGTTCAAACCCACCAGCCGCTCCTTAGAAACCCTAAACAGGGTCACTAAAAGTCAGAATCAACAGCACTTAAGCAACAACAACAACAACAATTGTTTTTACAGTATTCCAAGCTGGTTTTCTATTTTTTACTTTTTCCACCAAACTTCTCATGCCAGGATATCCAGAATGTCTTCTCCCTAGGCCCTCCTTCTTACAGTCAACTTCCCAAACAACTGATTTGTCATCATTCCTCTGCCAAAAAATCTTCAACCACCCCAAATTCTAATTCCTTACCATGTTTAATTAAGGTCTACCACTCTCATTGCCAACTACAATTGCCCTTGGCATCCCTCCCCCAGCACTCCAAACACAAACCTACTATACACACTCTAAACTCCTCATTCTCCATTTCCCCTACCTGCCCAGGTAACCCACAGAACCTCCTCCTCCATCCAGGCTATCGATTTTTCAGGTTCTACTATAGAAACTAGAGATCTGGTGTGGCGCCGTGAGTTAATGCGCCGGACTAAGTCAGTTTGAACTGCAAGGTTGGTGTTCTATCTCATCAGCTGCTCCTCAGAAACCCTATACAGGATCGCTATAAGTCGAAACCAACTCAACAGCACTTAACAACAATAAAAACCTGTCTCATTTTTGTGTGGGTTTTTTTTTGTTGTTGTTTTTTTAATGACCAAGATCCAGTCGTATTCCATCTCCTCCACAAAGCACTGGCAAATCCCCAGAACTGTCTTCCTTTCCTGTGCTCTTCTAGTTCTTCATATGTCAATACCTCTGTTAACAGTCATGGTCTTCTTGCCAGTGTTAATTTTACCTATACACACAAGATCTATCTCAACACTGAAAGCAAAAGTAATCAAATCTTATTCATTTTTATGGGCAAACGCCTCGACTACTATGACTCACATCTTATACAGAGGACCCTCAAATAGTTTACTTAATTGAATAGAAGAATGTCTTTTCCTACAGATATTTATAATTTATCAAAACCAGTACAAAATAATAAAACAAAATCAGAAAATATTTAACTATATATATTTGACAAAGAATAATTCTTTTATTATTTAAAATACAAGATGTGTAGTATAACTTAGATATGTTCAAATTCAGCCATAGCTAAAGAAATGCATTGTTGTTGTTGTTGTTGTTAAGTGCCGTCCAGTCGGTTCCGACCCATAGCGACCCTGTACAGGGTTTCCGAGGGTATAAATCTTTACAGGAGTAGAAAGCCTGATCTTTCTCCCGCGGAGTGGCTGGTAGTTTCGAACCGCTGACCTTAAGGTTCACAGCCCAATTCGTAACCACTACACTACCAGCCAGAAAAATTTCATTAGTCACCAGTGAAAATGAGAAATTTTAGGGGAATTTGGGAAACTATACACTCTCAGACACTGCTTTCACTGCTTGTCAAAGTACAAATTGGTGTTACTTTTCAGAAGGCAGTTTGACAGTGCATATTAAAATATTCAATGTATCTACTTAGTGAGCCTTAAGTCCTGGTGTGACACTGTAAGATAAGCACTGGACTGCTAACCACAAGACTGCAGTTCAAACCCACCAGTCACTCCTTGGAAACTCTATACACAA
>NW_006408567.1:17226093-17241934 GCF_000296735.1 Chrysochloris asiatica | reverse complement strand
GCACCTTAGTCCTCAAGCTGACATCTCTGCTCTTCAACACTTTAAAAAAGTTCCTGTGCAGCAGATATGCCCTATATATAGTACCGAGTAAAACTGCTTCATGGGATTTTCAGGACTATAAATCATAAAGGAAACCAACTGCCACATCTGTCTCCCACAGAGTAACTGATGGGTTTGAACCACTAACCTTTAGTTTAGGAGTAGCATACTGAACCACTCACTACAGCTCATTACAAAGATGTACACTGAAGCAGTATTTAAAATTCAAAAGCAACTTAATGGAGACTTACTAAACACACTGTATATCCATGAAACAGACTACTTCCCCAACCACTAAAAATAACGAGAAGCTTTACAAGCTTGTATGAAATTATTTCCAAGACAGAACAAGTAAAAAGAATCTATATTGCAAAACTGCACGTTTACTATGATCTATTATTATTCTTTTGTTTTAAAGTTATGTTTTGTGTGTCTACAACACACACACACATCTACATCACAATGCCTACTTGCTTAAACACAAAAAACAAATGGGGCTGTAGTTTTACAAGTACATATCTGCTGCACAAGACCATTTTAAAGTGTTGAAAAGCAAAGATGTCAGCTTGAGGACTAAGGTGCACCTGACCCAAGCCATGGTATTTTCAATAACCTCATATGCATGTGAAAGTTGTACAGTAAATAAGGAAGACCATAGAAAAATTGGTGCTTTTGAGTTACAGTGTTAGAGGAGAATACTGAAAGTGCCATGGGCTACCAAAAGAATCAATGGATTCATTTTGGAAGAAGTGCAGCCAGAGTGCTCCTTGGAAGCCAAGATGGCCAAACTTCATCTCTCATACTTCGGACATATTGTCAGGAGGGAACAGTCACTGGAGAAGGATATCATGTTTGGTAAGGTGGAGGGTCAGAGGAAAAAGAGGAAGAACCCCAGCGAGATGGATTGGCCAAGTGGCAACATCAGTGGGCTCAAGCATGGCAACAATTGTGAGGTTGGTACAGGACAGGGCAGTGTTTCGTTCTGCTATGCATAAGGTCACTATGAGTCAGTACCAACTCAATGGCACCTAACAACAACAAACATATATAATGTAAAATAGTATTTCTAATTGTACATATAATGCATAGAACATTTTGGGTAGGGAAAAATGAAATTAGCATCTATGGGGTATCTGGTGATTTGACATCTTTCTAGACAACTTGACAACAGAGAGAAACTGAAAGCCTTCCCTCTGTGAACAGGAACTGGACAAGGATGCCCTTTGTCACCACTCCTATTCAATATTGTGCTTGGAAGTCTTAGCAAGAGCAATATGGCAAGAGAGGGAAATTTAAAGGCATACAGATTGGCAAGAAGTAAAACTCTATTTGCAGACGATATGGTCCTGTATGTAAAAAACCCCAAAGACTCAGTTAAAAAGCTACTAGACCTAATAGGAAGATTCAGCAAAGTGGCAGAGTATAAGATCAACATCCAAAAATCAATTGGATTCCTCTATACCAAAAATGACAGCGCTGAAAAGGACATTTATAATAGCTGCCCAAAGGATGAAATATTTAGGAATAAATGTAACCAGAGAAACAGAGGACCTATACAAAGAAAACTACAGAACCACTACTACAAGAAGCCAAAAGAGACCTACAAAAATGGAAGAATGTATCATAGTCCTGGATAGGAAGATTTAACATTGTGAAAATGTCAACATTACCCAAAGCAATTTATACATATAATGCAATCCCAATCCAGATTCCAAAGACACTGTTCAAAGAGATGGAAAAAACAATTCCAAACTTTATATGGAAAGGAGAGATCCAGGATAAGCAAAGCACTGCTTAAAAGAGTAAGGTTGGAAACCTCTCACTACTCCACGACTTCAAAATTTACTACAGTTTCAGTGGTCTAGTAGGAGCTCTGGTAGCGTAGTGGTTACGAATCAGGCTGCAAACCTTAGAAGTCAGCAGTTTGAAACTACCAGCTGTTCCACAGGAGAAAGATGAGGCTTTCTGCTCCTGTAAAGATTTCCAACCTCGGAAACCCTGTACAGGGGTCATTATGAGTCAGAACCAACTCCACGGCACATAAAACCACCACCACCACAGTGATCTAGAGGACTTGATTTTTTTTTTAAACAATGAGTATGTATTCAGATATTCAAAAACTAAAATTCCCTGTTGTTGTTGTTGTTAGGTGCCATCGAGTCGGTACCGACTCATAGCAACCTTTTGCACAGCAGAACGAAACACTGCCCGATCCTGGGCCAACCTCACTATTGTTGCCATGCTGCTCTGAGCCCATTGATGCTGCCACTTTGCCAATCCATCTCGCTGAGGGTCTTCCTCTTTTTCTCTGACCCTCCACCTTACCAAACATGGTATCCTTCTCCAGCTACTGGTCCCTCCTCACAATAAGTCGGAAGTATGAGACTAGAATTCCCTAGTGACTAGAATTCCCTAGTGACTAGAATTCCCTAGAGTACCTTTATTTTCATATGTTATAAAGCTGCTCAAACAGAAGCTCTAAACAGGTTATGAAGTCCCTGGGTGGTACGTACACACAGTTATAGTGCTAACCAAAAGCTTGGTGGTTCATGCCCACCCCAAAGTGCCTTGGAAGAAAGATCTGACATCTACTTCTGAAAAATCAGTCACTGAAAACCCTATGGAGCTGGGTACTGACCTAATCCTTGGGTGTTAGGGCCAAGAATGAAGCATCCAAGCTGGTCTGAAATGCAAGAAAGTGTACACAAACTTCCAAACTTGCAGCTAGCACACATTTGACGTAGCTTGTCTGGCTAGTTGACTAGAACTTGAACACAGGAATATAAAGACATTTGATACTGAGAACAAGTGTAAATTGCTACAATTTGACAAACTAGACTTTCATCTATGAATGAAATGACTCAAAAATTCCAACTGGAATGGAAGGATTCTTCATATCAAGGAACAACCTTTGTTTCCTCAGGGTTGATAGAGACAAGAAATTTAGACATCCACTACCAAAAAAATGGAGGGACTACAAAGGGACTACCACTGTGCTCAGTTGCAGAATGAGGAGGGTATGGTAGAATCGCCACTGAATAGTTTCCCTCTTTCCCAGATGGATCTGGCAAAAGGAGATGGGGGGGGGTGACGGTGAGAGGATTTTATGACTCAATAGTGAATAAATGTTAGCAGGACTAATTGTGACTGTCACAACTGTAATTGTAGAAGATGTGTAACTAAAAGGAGGGAAGGAGGTAATCTTTCGTTTCAGGAACAGATGATCCCAGAACCATCAAGAAAGGAACAGCATGAGTGGAGCGTTGAGATCCCTACCTAGAAAAACAGTGACAGCAAAGACAGTGGCTGTGTGTCTGAGGGCAGAAGCCTGGCTGGCAGAATGTGCCCTTTGGACATTTAAATAAACATATTTTTTGCATCGTAAGTGTATATCAAATATTTTTTGCCTTGTTCATTTGTGAAATATAAGATGTAAATGGGGAGCCACATGGAGGAAGTAGGATACATGCTGTGGCAGGGAGAGGGAATTGTAATCATTGAAATGAACAAGGTGTATGGTTTGTTGAATATAAAGCTGTAAACCTTTACCCAATTCACAATTTAAAAAAACAAAAAATCTTATGGAGCACAGTTCAACTCTGACACACATGGGGGTCACCATGAGTCAGAGTGGACTCCACAGCAACTGGTAAACAAATGACAAAGTACTAATAAAAGGGCACACTCTCTAGTCTGCTACTCCCAGGTCAGGAGTTGCTCAATCAAGTCCAGTCAGTCTCAAAGCAAGATTACTCAGAGGCCCCCTTACAACACTTTCTCAGTCACAGAGAGCATTGCATGAACCTCTCCAGCACCAAACAGCAAGCTACAGCTCTGAAACACGCTCTACCTTTCCTGAGGCTAGGGCACTTGTACTCTACCTTCTCTTCCTAAAAAGTTTTCTTCTTTAGTGCTCATGCTAAACTCTGATTTTTAAAATGACAGTCCACCACTAACTGACAAGAATTAAAGTGTTAACCTGATAAAAGATAAAAAATATTCTTCCAGTAAATTTTCCATTTTATATTAAGAGTCCAGATCTTACCTTCTTCTAAAGGCTTGAATTACAACAACGAGAACTGCAAGCAACAAGATAAGAAAGTAATAATTTGTAGACAAGACCACCCTTTGTTCCATCTAATAATGTGGCACTGTAAGATAAGCACTGAACTGCTACCCAACTTGACAGCCTGTAACAACAATCATTCCACTTACTGTTCTACCTATGCTACTGATCTTAATGCTATACATGCAATGTCCAATCCAGTACTGACACTCAGGATAAAGTACCTTATTAACCCAAACCAACTTCCCACTTCTAAACATTAGGCTAATCCAGCGTAATTGTAACATTAGGCTAAAACAACATTGTTGTTAAGTGCCACACTGAGTCAGTGCCAAATCATAGCCTTTCTGTGTATAAGGGTTTCCAAGGAGCGGTTGGTATATTTGAAGCACCGATTTTGCAGTTAGCAGGCTAATGCTTTTCCTACAGCATCACATCCCTGTAAAATCCCAATGCACATTTCTTTGATGCTGTAGGATCGGCACTGGACCACGAACCTCAAGGTTGGAAGTTCAAACCCACCAGCCACTCCACAGAAACCCTATACAGGATCACTATGAGCCAGAACCAACTCAACGGCACTTAACAACACCCCTCTTTGTAGAAAGAAGGAAGAATTTGGAGTCAGGAAAACTAAGGCAATCCTGGGTCACCTGACTTCTTGGTGACCATTTCCTCCATTAAAGTGAGTCGCCCAAATTGATTACACTTCATCAAAATTACCTGCAGATTCCAAAGGACAGCCCCAAACCTTTTTTTAAAATGCCTGAGCCTGGGAATTGCGCAATGTTGACAAGTTCTCCAGAAGTCTGTTTAAGGGCCACTAGTTTCTCAAGTCCCTACCAAATTTAATAAGACTCCATACTTCAAAGGAATCCTACATCTTCTCAAGCCCACAGAAATTAAAGAGGAAGATCCTGTATAGTGAATGTATTTTTAAACATCGCTGCTATTATCCTCCATGCAACATTCAGTGACTCAAACATTTGGTGAGATCCTGACAAAAAGTGTTGTTCTAGTATTATTTGCTGAGGAGGAATACAAACACTATGGGTCCATAAGACTATTAACATTAAATCCAAAAGCTTAGATTCAAAACATTGTTCATGTACAATATAACCAAAGCAATCAAGAATCATGTTTCTATCAGAAAATAAAGTGTTAGAAAAATGTGTATTATTATCCTTCAATACTAAAAGGATAACTATGTAAGTAAGGATCCCAGTAGCATGGTGGTAAAAGCATTCAACTGCTAACCAAAAGGTCAAGGTTTAGATTCACTAGCTGCTTTATTGGGGGGGGGGGGGATGTAGCAATCCATATTTATTTCCATAAATATTACAGACTTGCTACCTCTATGGGACAGACAGTTCTATGCTACCCTACAAGGATGCTATGAACTGAAATTGACTTGACAGCAGTGGGTGTTATTGTTGGGTGCCTTCATCTCAGTTTCAACTCATAGTGATCCTATGCACGACAGAAACACTGCCTGGTCCTGCGCCATCCTCACATCTGTTAAATTTTGAGCCCACTGTGGCTGCCACTATGTCAATCCATCTCATAAAGGTTCCTCCATTTTTTTCACTGACCCTCCATTTTACCAACCATATCCTTCTCCAAGGACTGGTCCCTTCTGACAACATGACCAAAGAACAAAAGACAAACTCTCACCATCCTTGCTTCTAAGGAGCATCCTGGCTGTTACTTCCAAAAAAGATTTTTCTTCTGGCAGCCCAAAATACTTTCAATACTCTTTGCCAATACCATAACTCAAACGCATCAATTCTTTGTCGTCTTCCTTATTCATTGTCCAAGTTTTGCAAGCATATGTTGTTGTTAAGGGTTACAGAGTCTCTTCTGACTCATAGTGACACTATACAGAGTTTCCAAGGAGCAGCTGGGGGGCTTGAAACACCAACTTTGCAGTGAGCAGTACAGTGCTAATCCTATAGTGCCACACCAGGATATGAAGTAATTGAATATACCACAGAGCTTAGGTCAGGCACCCCTTAGTCCTCATCTTTGCTCTTGAACATTTCAAAGATGTCTTTTGCAGCAGATTTGCCTAATGCAGTATGTCATTTGATTTCTTGACTGCTGCTTCCGTAAGTGTTGACCCTGGATCCAAACAAAATGGACTCTTGGATAACTTTAATCTTTTCTCTATTTATCATGTTATTCAGGGGTTCAGTTGAGTATATATAGTGTAACTGATGATTTAAGGAGCTCTGGTAGCATAGTGGTTACAAATCAGGCTGCTAACCTCAGGGACAGGAGTTCGAAACCACCAGCTGTTCCGTGAGAGAAAGATGAGGTTTTCTGCTCCCGTAAAGATTTATAGCCTCGGAAACGCTGTACAGGGTCGCTATGAGTCCGAACCGACTCCATGACACATAACAACAACTGATGATTTATTTAAATGAGTATCTAGTTCAAAAGATTAATGATCAAATGTAGAAAATAAAATATATTAGTACAATAAGTAGTCTTTTGAAAGTTTATTTGTGCAGTTAGTTTCTTCCAACACATTTGAAAGTACAGCAGGTAATGTTTAATCTTCCTTCGTTCTTTTCTCTTTCAGTAGAAACATTTTTAAGTCAAATACAGCCATCCTACCAAAGAACATATATCCCAGTCTCCTTTGGAGCTAAGAGTGGTTACATGACTAACTTCTAACCAATAGGGTTTGAGCAGACGTCATGTATGTAAACTGAGAGGAAACATGCTTCCCACTCTCAACTTTCCCACATGCTGCTCCTGGACTCCAGTGGGGAGCTGTCTTATAGTATATAGAAAATATTAACCCCTCAGGAAGGAAAGCAACAAAACAGAAGGAAGTAAGGTCCCCCAATATCATGGTACCACCATATGAGCATCTATTTATACTTACCCTGTTGTCACATGTAAAATAAACTTCTTTAAGTGAAGGGCTTACAAGCTTTCAAGAGGGAACCTATATTCAGAGGACATGACGGAAGGCAGAATCTCCACTGAGTAGTATACAATCTGTCTAGGTGGGGCTGATGAAATGAAATACGGAAGGGTCTCTTGTGATACAATGGTGAATAATTGTTATCAGGACTAATTGTGAGAGTTGGAAATGTAAAGGTAGACGTTTTGTAGCAAGGAGGGGAGTGATTAACTTTTCCGCCTAGGAACGGAGGTCCCTGGGACCATCAAGTGAGAAGAGCGGAGAGCGGGACCCTACCTAAAGAAGCAGTGATGCCTGAGATGGAGGCAGAGATGATGACATGGAGAGATGGAGCAGTTGGGAACTTTGGACACAGAGAGGGAGAGGGAGAGGGACAGTGTGCTGACGACCAGGAGCAGGCTTGTGGTGTATACCCTTTGGTTGGTTGATGATGCTTGGAGGGGATTGTAACCATAACAATGAAACGACATACAATATGATGAATGTAAAACTAATGTCCTCTCATGTAAACTATCATATAATTCACAATAAAACATTAAAAAAATAAACTTCTATATAAGAAATACACTTCTCATTTAAGCCATTGTATTTGTAAGCGCACAGGAGCAACCTGTATTCTAAAAATACATCTAAAATCCATTGTCTTCAAGCCATCTTCAACTCATAGACACCCTAACAGGGAAGAGTAGAACTGTCCTATAGTTCCCAAGACTGTAAATCTTTACAGAAGCAGACTGCCTCATCTACCAGTACAGTCAAACTACCTTTTGTCCAGCAGCCTAATGCTTAACACACTGTGCTGCTGTGGCTCCTTAATATATATACTGATCAATTCTGACTCACAGCAACCCTGCATAGGGTTTCTGAGACTGTAAATCTGTACAGGAGAAGAAGGCCTCATCTTTCTCCCATGGAGCTGCTAGTGAATTAGAACTGCTGACCTTGCGAGCAATGGCCCAATGTGCAACCCACTATGCTATCAGGGCTTCTTTAATACACACGTTGTTACTGTTGTTGTTAACTGCCATGGAGCTGGTTCTGATTCTCAGAATGCTATACAGGGTTTCCAAGGCTTTAAATCTTTTTGAGTGCAGAAAGCCTTATCTTTCACCAGCAGAGGAGCTGGTAGGCTTGAATCTTATGGTTGGCAGTCTAGTGCTTATTGTATGAAGCCACTGCATTCCCTTTAATACACATGTTGTTGGTCCCAACTCACAGCAACCCTGTACAGGGTTTCTGAGGAGCAGCTTGGTGGGTGAACTTGTGGTTCACAGGCCAGTATTGATTCTACAGTGCCATGCCAAAAATCCTTTAACACATACGTTGGTGTTGGTGTTGGTGTTGGTGTTGTTAAATGCCATCGAGTTGGTTCCAACTAATGGCAATCCTGTATAAGGTTAACAAGAGAGGCTGGAGAGTCTGAACCACCAACTTTAAACCTTGAATCGCAAGGTTCAAACCAACCTTGCAATTAAGTGGTTGGAAAGCTTAAGTTTGGAATAAACATTAATAGTGACCTATCAGCTCAGTAAACCTGAGACTCTAATCATAAATTATTTCAAATCACATCAAAGCTTCCTATTTGGTACCTCACATGTGAAAATGATTGCATTTTATATGTTTAGAAAACACCTTAATATTTCATTTCAAATTCTCAATCATGGGCAGGACAATCAACATTTGGTGCAAAGAACAAAAGCTGGTGTGGTACTGTAGGTTAAGTACTAGACTGCTTAGCCACAAGGTTGGCTACTCAAACACACCAGCTGCTCCTTGGAAGATGCCATCAAGTCAGTTCCTACTCACAGCGACCCTGTATAGGGTTTCCAAGAAGCAACTGTTGAATTTGAACCATCAGCCTTACGGTTCAAACTGACCTTGCAGCCAGTACTTTATCCCACAGCACCACACCAGAACTCTATATTGTTGCTGTTAAGTGCCATGGAATCGATTCCAACTCATAGTGACCTTGTATAGGGTTTCCAAGGAGCAGCTGGTGAGCCTGAACCTCCCATGTTGAGGTTCAAACCGACCTTGCAGTCTAGCACATTAACCCACAGCAGCACTCCAGGACTCCCTATGTTGTTGTGAAGTGCTGTCGAGTCGATTCCGACCCATAGCGACCCTGTATAGGGTTTCCAAGGAGCAGCTAGTGACCTTGAACCACTAATCCTGCAGTTCCAATGGCTTTGCAGTCTGGTGCATTAAACCACAGCGCCACACGAGGACTCCAGAACTCCCTATTGTTGTTGTTAAGTGCCTTCGAGTAGGTTCCGACCCATAGCGACCCTGTACAGGGGTTTTGAGGAGCAGCTAGTGAGCTTGAACAGCCTACCTTACAGTTCAAACAACTTTGCAGTCTGGTGCATTAACCCACAGTGCCACACCAGGACTCCAGTACTCCCTATACAGAGTCATTATTAGTTGGTTCCCTAGCTTCAGCAAGTAGATTTCTTGTCCTATCACTCTACATATACAAATGGGCTTTAGAAAGTTTGCGAAAAATTCCATTATCTTGTGATTCCATTTTCTCACAAACTTTTTGAAGTTCCCTCATGTACTTGTATATTATACTCACAGGTCTACATTTGCTATGTATCAAGCACAGGAGTTAAATAGTCAAGATCCAGAAGAGATTACTTCTGCCCAGAAGAACCTTACAAGTTAATGGAGAGGGAAAGACAGACAATAATTATCTCACTTTTGCAATAAGGAATGTGAAAGAAAAAGAGGGCAGTACGCATCCATCATCAAAGAACACTTCCTTTGAGGAAGGCCTCTTTGAAGAAGTAATGCTGAGACCCTGAGACCAGAAAGGATGGATGTGAATGAAGAAGGTGGGAGAAAGGGGAGGAAGAAGAGAACTAAGAAATGTACATGTATTATTATAATTTTCAAGAACTATAAACTATGAACCCCACTTTACAGATGAGAAAAACTGATCTAAAAACCAGTGTACCCAAATTCACACTGCCAGCAAATGTATGGCAGAATCTGTTGATATTCCAGATCTGACTGCCTCTGGAGCCTTTGCTTTTCACCATCTCAAGTGAGACTTTATAAGTCGGTATTCTATAACATCCCAGTTCCTTCCATTCCTAGCTAATAAGTAGATATCAAGCCCATTTTGGAGAGAAGTCACTTTAAACATCATTTTACCAAAATACATGTGGCCAAGCTTTAACCACAACTGTCCATAAAATGAATAAGCCTTGCCATTATAAATTGTATATACTTAGAAAAATATTTTTAAATGTTTTTATATACTTAAAAACATTTGTATTTAATAAACACAAATGTTACTTAAAATAATGATGCTGAAAACCAGTATCATTCCATGTTAAACCATTTCACTGTTGCTAAGTGCCATCTAGTCAGTTCCGACTCACAGTCATCCTATGTAATAGCGAGGGCGGAGAGCATCCATCCCACGCCATGCAAAATCATTTGGTCTGGCCCTGCCAAAACAACCACAATTCCAGCCAGCACATTAGGGATGAGACAATTAAATGACTGATCAAATACGTTGTTGTTATTGTCATTGTTAAGTGCTGTCAAGTTAGTTCCAACTCATAGTGAACTTGTGTAAGGTTTCCAAGGAGTGGCTGGTGAGTCTGAATCACCAACCTTGTGGGTCAAACCAACTTTGCAGTCCAGTGCTTATCCCACAGTGCCACACCAGGACTCCATGACCATATAGCAGGCTAATTTTTAAGCTTATAATTTTTATAGGCTGCAAGTGATGGTCTAAATTTTAGCCGAAAAAAAAAGGTTTCTCACCCCTGCTGTATAGGCTTTCCAAGGAGTGACTAGTGGGTTTGAACCTCCAACCTTTTGGTCCTCAATCCAGTGCTTATCCTACAGTACCACACCAGTTCACTAAGCCCCCCAAAAATCTTTATTTATACAAGCATGAAGACCAAGAGCACAGAGTGATAAGAGTAAAGAAATTTTAAACTATTATTTCAAACACCAAAAATCTATGCAGCTACTTTGTCAAAATTTGGTTTTTACAGTAATACAAACTTCTAAAAATAACCTTCTAGAAGAAAGGATGCATAACCAACCTCCAAGAAACCTAAATGGTTCTAAATTACCACAAAGTATGTCTACAAGATTTGAGATGTTCTAAGCTCTGGTAGCGAAGTGGTTACGAATCGGGCTGTGAACCTCAAGGTCAGCAGTTGGAAACTACCAGCTGTTCCACAGGAGAAAGATGAGGCTTTCTGCTCCCGTAAAGTTTTACAGCCTCAGAAACCCTGTACAAGGTTGCTATGGGTTGGAACCAACTCCACGGCACATAACAACAAGTACTGTAAATTACCTTTTCAATAAAGAATTGAGCAAGTTATAAAAGTCTGAAAGTAAAAATTCAAAGTAAAACCAAAAAAATTACCTGTTTAAGAATATTTAGCTGGTTTATACAATTCAGTATTTTCAAATGATTTTGTTTTCATATAACAAAAAATGAAACTAAGGTTGCCTGTCGCCACTAGATTAGGAAATAAAAACTTGTCTCCAATTACCTAATATGTACCTTACATTTCAATTTTATATTGCCCTGACTAAATTTTACAACACTAGCTTAGTATTATAGTGTTCACATAAGGCTAGATTTAAAAAGAATCCTCCATGGGGGCATCTGAGGAGAAGTTTTAGGTAACTTGATTTAATGGTTTTTCAAGTCATTAAATGTAAATTTGCACCCAAAAATAACTTTAATAGAAAACTGTACAAGCCTTGAGTTATGAATTACCATAATTTCTCCAGGCACCACAAAACTACCCTCAACAGTCAAAATGTTGTTGGTAAGTGCTGCTGAGTTGGTTCAGACTCATTTGTGAACCTGTACTAAGGTTTCTGAGGCCTTTCTTGTGGAAGCAGAAAGTCTCATCTTTCTCCCAACAAGCGTCTGGTGGGCTTGACCTGCCGACCTATAGTTCGCAGTCCAATGTTTAACCTATATGGAGCCACCGCACTTCCCACAGTTGTGATGTTTTTGTCAAGTGCCATCCAGATACCCTATGGTAAAATATCATTTACAAGGCATAACCATCATACTATTACACAAGTCACTCAACTCACTTTGATAGGGCAAAATGTTAGTATCAAGTTTCAAGTGACCATGTTTGATAGTTTCAAATTAATGTCATCTTTTCTAAGTAGAAAATATTCAAGTATATATGGAGGTGAAACTACCAAAACATTCAACTGGAAGGAAAGATTCTTAGCTCAGTTTAAATTACTGATTAGGAATACAACAATGCTATAAGGTTAATAAAATTTGGGGAGTGTGGAGCAAAAGTTTCTTAGAAAGAATCTTCATAGAAGAGTTTAGGTTCTACAGGATTTGGATGGTTAGGGTTTCTCTTGGGGTGAGATAACTGCGCTGCGTATATATGGAGGAAATGGAAAAAGCTCTTTAAAATAAGAGAAAAACTAATACCAAAGCAAAGAAAAATTGATATACATCTTTATCACAAAATACCAAGAGTCACAAATTAGAAAATAAGCCCTTATCGCCGACAAATCAAATTTTAATGTCATAGACAAGGTAAATTCCCTTCTCACTCACAAATTACTTCTATCCAAATTTTCTTTCCACAACTAGATTCATGCCAACCATGCCCATGAAAACATCTTTGGTGGTCGTTCTGTGCTGTGCAGTCGGTTCTGACTCTGCACAGGGTTTCCGAGGTTGTAAATCTTTATGGGAGCATACCGCCTTATCTTTCTCCCTTGGAACACCTGGTAGTTTTGAACTGCTGACCTTGCGGTTCGTAGCCCAATTCATAACCTCTATGCTACCAAGAGCTCCTTTGGCAGTATAAATTTCTAAGCTATTTCTTTCCTTTTTTAATAAATAAATCTTAAGTACTATTCAAGATTCAATAAAAATTAACATTCTCTCTGAGCAGTTACAAAACAAAACGACTGCCAATGGTCATTCTATACATATTTGTAACAAGTTACCTTCGATTGCTTTTGCAGATCTTCACATCACTATAAAAATCCATGTCAATTCATCAAATAACATTTGTTCTATTTACCACTTTCCAGCCCATCCCTATATCTCTAAGTCGTAAATACAATAAAACTGAGGGACTGACTTCAGACAATACAGGGAAAAACATCTAACCAGTGATCTTTTTTTACCATCTACATTTCCAAACAAGACATTGCACTACATGGAAGTTGTTCCATTTATTTTGAACAATGTTGTTGAGTGTCATTGAGTCAATTCTGACTCATAGCAACCCTGTATAGTTTCCAAAAAGTAGCAGGTTGAATTTAAACCACCAACTTTGCAATTCATACCAACCCTGTGGTCCAGTGTTTATTCTACAGTGCCACACCAGAATAGCGCACTTAAAAACTTGTTATCCTTTAGTACAAATATTAGTAAATTTGTATGTTTGTTAAATTTCTAATAGGTCCCACCAAAACACCTTTAAAATACACTTTAGAAACCATCTTATACCTAAATTTCAGATTCCGAACAATAAAAAAAGAGTCCTGGTGTGGTGCTGTGGGTTAATGTGCTAGACTGCAAAGTCGCTTTGAACCATCAAGTTGGTGGTTCAAGCTCACTAGTTGCTCCTTGGAAACCCTATTACAGAGTCACTATGGGCTGGAACCAACTTGACCAATGGCACTTCACAACAACAATAAAAAAGATGTCACCAGATCACTTAGCACACATCCCACCCTTACCATTAATGGCCATTCATTCATTCAAAACTCTTTCTTCAAATCTAAAATCTTTTTTGAAATATCCACCAGGAATACGGAGTGTGCCTTCACTTTGCCAAACACAAGGGATGGTGACCTTTCCTTCTAAAATAATTAACTGCTGTGCTTATGGCTGAGATAAACATGACCTGTTTCTAAGCCCAATTTTACAACAGAACATAGTGTAGGCACTGACAGGAGTACTTAACTTTCCGACAAGGTTTGAAGTCTAATATAACAGCTACCATAAACATCACTGCTACTCCAAGGTAAATCCTCCAAAAAAATATTGGGGTACTTTCACTCCAAGTCATATGTACACTAAAAAGCTTAACTATAATCAAACAAACTTTTTCTTAACTGCTGTTTCTTTACAACTATCTTCTTCAGTTTAAAACCATAGTACATGAAATATTAGTTCTAATCTCACATTTATGCCTACCAGAAAATATGCTTTTAAAGTAACTGATCTAAAACAAGAAATAAAAAACTTAAAGATAATTTCATTCAATAATTGAAATACCCCAAAATCAAATATAAATTTTAAAAACTAAATATATTCCATCTTTCTTAGATATCTAGACTAGGTAAAGTATAAAATGTCACAGAAAAAATCCAAATATTTACATATAAAAACAACTAAAATTAACTTTACACAACTTTCTTATGACTCATCAGTACTTAAGATGATGTTTATGATTAAAATTAAGTGTCAAGAATACCACACACCTATAATCATTTTTAAATTCCTTCCATTCAGAAAGTTAAGACATAATTTTGAGAGGGGGTAAATAACAAAGAAAACGGACAAGTTTCATTAAGAGGACTCATCTAAACCCTTTCCTTTCTACTTCCACACACCAGTCAATTTTCATTGCAAACACTGTTGAGACACAATCTCAAAGTTAGAATCCTGAGTCATCACACACAAATGGTTCAAAAGTTTGCCTGTATTTGCAATAATGAGTTATAATAACGTAGTGCTTAAGAGCATAGGTTCACTACACAGTCCGTGGGAGCCACATTATGACCTTGGCCCAGACACTGTGTTTCCCTTGGCTGTTTCATCTGTAAAATGGGCTTACTAGCTGAATCAGTAAGTTAACACACGTAGAGCAATGAGAACGCCTGGCACTACTCGTCCTCATCTTTAAGTCATGTGAAAACAGTGTTATAAAGTGTCTTTTCTAACAACTTGGGTAAAAATCAAGAATCAAGTCCTGCTAGCACTCCAAGAACACAGGGTTCCTATAACCTCGGGTTGGGCGAAAAGCACAGGCTAGAAGTCCGAGCCACTCACTCGCTCATTTTGCCATTTTTAACTATTTCAGAATAGGGAGGAGCCTTTTGCTAAGTGTGACCATAGATAATTCAGCAGTTTTGGTGCATCTCAAGCGAGAATGGATCCGTATCTATAAATACACACATAAAGTTTTATTGTAAGACACAGTTATCAATTATAATTCAGGTCTTCTCTGCCACCAACTCCTCCAGCTGCTGAACAGGTCATCTCGAGTGGTCGGATTACTTGCCCTCACTGCACAACTTCAGAGAACACACAGAGTCCCACTCGATTCAGCACCCGACCCCAAAGGGTTGCTGAGGAATCCGGTGCAAGACCTTCCCGGCGACCAACCTCGGCTCCACCGTGCTGGCCTCGCCCAGCACCAGCCCCATTTTCTTAACCCGGGCATTGTCCTTGCTAAGAACCCCGGCGGTTCCCACACTGGTGGGGACCGAGAGGAGGGACGAGGGAGGAGCTGGGGGAAGAGGATGAGGAGGAAGAGGAGGAGGAGGAAGACAACCTCCTCCCCTACGCTCCGGCGGCCAGTGAAGGTCTGGCGCTTTCTCCGGCCCCTAAGGCCCCGGCTCCCGAGAGGCCGCAGAACCCTCCTCCCGCCCTCCGCAACTTTCCCTGCGCTCGCACCCGCCTCTCCTCCGAGACCCGGCCTTGCGGGCTCCCTCCCCTGGAGACCCGGCCCGGGCCCGCGGCGTCTCCTCCTAAAATGGCAGATCCCTCCCTCCGCCCGGCCGGCCTCGGCGCGGGCCCGGCTGCAGGCCGCGGGGGG
>NW_006408567.1:17216558-17217228 GCF_000296735.1 Chrysochloris asiatica | reverse complement strand
ACCCTATACAGGGTTGCCATGAGTCAGAACTGACTCCACAGCACATAACCACCACAAGGAAGACACACAGATATTTCTATTTCATTTTTGTTGTTGTTGTAAATTGTAATAATAATTAATACTCAATGCTTACAGTATACCAGGTACTGTTCTAAGCAATGGATATAGAGCCTAAAGTGGCTTTTCCTTATAACTAATCAGTGGGATCAGTATTATTATTACCTTATTTTATAAATGTAGTTCTGGTGTGGTACTATAGGATAAACACTGGACTGCTAGCCAGAAGGTTGGTGATTCAAACCCACCGCAACTCCTCCAAAACACTACACGGTTGCTATGACTTGGAACCAATTCAATGGCACTCAACAGCAACAACAACAAGGAAGACCAGTTAATATCACTTTTATTAAAATTTACGCACCAACCACTAAAGTCAGTGATGATGAAATTGAAGAATTAGGCCAACTTCTTCAGTCTGAAATTCATCAAACATATAATCAAGATTTATTCATAATTATTGGTGATTGAAATGCAAAGGTTGGAAACAAAGAGGAAGGATCAGTAGTTAAAAAATATGGCCTTGGTGATAGAAATGATGCTGAAGATCACATGATAGAATTTGGCAAAATCACTTACTTATTCATTGGAGCTCTGGTAGCACAGTGGTTAC
>NW_006408567.1:17210929-17216458 GCF_000296735.1 Chrysochloris asiatica | reverse complement strand
GGGCGGGGCCGCGGCCCGGCCGGACACTCACCGGGATGATGGCGGGGCGCTCACGCCGCTCCCTCCGGTGAGTCTCAGCCTCGGGCTCCCGCCGTTGCGTTTCCGCCGCGGCCTCCGCAGCCAGCGCCACCCCGGCCGCCTCTCTCCGCCCCCGGTTCCTTGCCCGCGCCGCAGCCTGTTCAGTCTCTCTCCAGCTCGCGGTTCCAGCGGCGCCCGGGGCCGGGGAGGCGACAGCCCCCTCCCCGGCAAATACCGCAGTCCCCGGACCCCAACTCCCGGCGGCGGGGCCGCGCTGCCGGGCCCGGCGCGGAGGGCGGCGGTGGCGGAAAGGCTGGGCACCCAGTCGCGGCCGCTCCCGGCTGCTTCTTCCCAGAAGGATTTTGTAAATCTCACAAAATGGCGCGCGCTCCAAACCTGCGCAGCGAGAAGCGCCGGGGCCCGAGCGACGGCGGCGGCGGCGGCTTCTCCGCCAGGAGCGCCCGAACCGCCCGCCCCCGAGTGCCCGCACAGACAGACACACACACTCGCAGACACACACACACACGCACACACACGCACGCACACTCGCCCTCGCACACGCTCACTCACACACACTCTCTCACACTCACACCGGTCCCGCCCGCTCGCCGGCGGCGGCAGCGGCACCAACAGCAGCAGCAGGAACAGCAGCAGCAGAAGCGGCGGCAGCACCCGCACCCCCCGCTCGGGGTGTCCGCTCCCTGCGCCCGACTTTGGCCTCAATCGGCAGCAGCAACAGCAGCAGTCTCCCCGGATCCCCCCGCCGCAGTTGCCGCCGCCACCCCCGCCTCACTCCAATGGGGCTTTTTATTATTATTCGGGCGGGAAGCGAAAGGGTTTAAAAAAAAACCAACCAACAAAATGGCGGCGGACCGACCCGGTCGCTATAGCAACTGTCAATCAAAACGCAAAACCCCGGCTGACGTGCTGACGTCTTCCTCCCGCCCCCCGTCCCCGAGCTGGTGGGCGGGGCTTGTTGCTCGGGTAACGGCAGATTCGGCTCCCTCCTTCACTTCTCCCCTCCAGCCCCAACCAACCACCCAACCCCCCTCAGGTCACGTGAAGGATAAATTCGGAGCTCGGGCCCGCTACGAGTGTCAGAGGAGGGCGCGTGATTTGTTCGGGGGAGGGAGACAGAAGAGGGGAACTGACGGGCGAGGGAGGGAAGGAGGGCGAGGCGGCGGCCGGCCCGTGCGCGAGCACCCGCCGCCACCCGCCCGCTCAACCCCGCCCAGCGCCCGCGCCGACTGCGGCCCTGGGAGCGCGCGCGGCCTCCCGCTCCGCACCAGCCCCCCCACTTCCCCCGGAGCCCCGCGCTTCCGCGTCGTGAGCCCGCAGCCCCGCCCGCGTTGGGGGGAGGGGCGGCCGGCGGGGAAGGGGACCTGGGAAGCCCACCCGCGCGCCCGGGCTTTGGGCTCTCACCGCGGTCGGGACGAGATGCTCGCTTTTATTCCTGATGGCAGCGTGGAAGCGGCCCAGCGCCCACTTCCATTGCTTTAAAGTGTTCTTCGAAGGGCTTGCGTACCCCCCACCACCACCCCCGCCCCTGTCGCCGGAAAATGCCCACGGAGGCCGCGGTGGGGGTGGGGAAGAGGCCGCCTCCGCGCTTCAGACATCTCAGGAATTCCGAAGCTTTCTCCAGATCAGGGATGCCCCTGCGGCTGACACCTTGATTAAATCATGCCGCTTGGATTTTTAAGGAACCAATACCAGCCTTCAGGAATCAAAAACTTTCGTAGGCTGTGCGCACTCAGTCTGGCTTCCCCATGTATTTCAAACCTGCCTCACCCCCTCCCCACTTTTATGGATACAGCCTGCCTTTGAGATCGCAATACCCTGAAATTAACTCTCTCTTCGTGTTACTGTAGCCTTGTTCAAATCCCTATTTTTCTCCATGATGTACCTTCTCAATTTCCAGATTTTTCAATCGCACACTTGTCCTTGACAATCAAAACTCTTATTATTACTATTTTGGCTTTCATTTATTTTTGTATTCTGCTTTCCTTTTTTTTTGTTTTTTATTCTGGCTGACTAAATATTGTTAGGTGCTCCCCAAGCATTAAAACCTAGGCATGCCACGCTGGCTACTTTGTAATTAAGAAACAGCCATTGACTAAAAGTTGTGCTTTGTCCTAACCTTAATTTAACATTAAAGTTAAGCTTAAAAGAGTTTACATATTTAATTTTGTCCCCAAAGTCACTAGTATGCTGATTTGTTTCTAAGTTTGATTTTGCCATCTTACAATAGTGCTCATTCATACTAATTATTTCTTGAAGAAGCCTTAAGCTGTTCACAAATAAAGTAGCAACAGATGCAATCTTAAAAACAATACTACATGAGGGAAAAAAGCTATCATCTGTGACTCAAGGAAAGACATTATTTGTTTTAACTGATATCCAACAAATATTTCCTTTCTTAAGTGCCGTCCAGTCAGTTCCAACTCATAGTGACCTATAGGGTTTCCAAAGAGCAGCTGGTGGCTTTGAACCATTAACCTTGTGGTTTGAAGTCCAGTGCTGATCCTACAGCACCACACCAGGAGTCTTTCAACAGTTAGTAGAACACTGATATA
Source organism: Chrysochloris asiatica (assembly GCF_000296735.1). Taxonomy (NCBI): domain Eukaryota; kingdom Metazoa; phylum Chordata; class Mammalia; order Afrosoricida; family Chrysochloridae; genus Chrysochloris; species Chrysochloris asiatica. The sequence continues at coordinate 17,213,867 of NW_006408567.1, read as the reverse complement.
CTAAAGTAACCATTCAAATTAGCACATGTCCTCAAAGAAATCAGACTAAACATAAAAGAATTAAAAACTATTTCAGGCAAATTTGTGTTAATGGCGGTGGAATAATTAGAAAGAAGGTAGGGATAAAAGTTGTGCAACATGAAGACTGTACTCAATGTCATTGAATTGTTCTTGTAGAACATGTTGAATGGACTAATGTTTTGTGTATATTTTCACCAAAATTAAAGTGTTAAGGCAAACAGCTTACTTCTGTCTGAATCTCCATAGTACTAAAAAAAAAACTACAAAAGTTCTTAGCTGCTGAGTTTTTTCAAAACTGCCCCGGTAATGTAATTAATACTCTAGTTAATTGTTTTGAAGGAAGAGGAAGTGGCCAAGAGTGTCCTTATACAGATGAGAGGTCACTACCTTGATTTCTACCAAGCTTAAACTTCCACCTATACAGCCAACTTCCTGCTTCATCCCCTCACACAGTTATGCTTCTTTCTGAACGCTTAATCATTTGCAACCTTTAACACTAAATTCCAAAAGAAAAAAAATCTTCTTGCTCACAAGTCAATTAGACTCCAAATGGGTTACCATGTGTATAATTGACTTGCAGGCAGGAGCCCTAGTTAGTATGTTACTAACCTCAATAGGTCATCCACCATCTTTCTCCTTAGGAAAAAGATGAGGCTTTCTCCTTAGGAGAAAGATGAGGCTTGCTCCACCTGCAAAGATTTACAACCTCTGAAACCCCTTACAGGGTTGCTATGAGTTGGAACCAACTTGAGGGCACACCACTGATACCAAATCCTTACAGAAGCCAACTGCCACATCTTTCTCCCATACCGAGTAGCTGATGGATTTGAACCGCTGACCTTTTGGTTAGAAGCCAAGTGCTTAGCCACTAAATGCTGATGAGTGGAGAAAACTTGAACAGTTAATTTAGATAACCTGGACAGAATATGCCAATGTCTCAAGAAATGTGTCCTTGTCGTCACTTACAGATCAACAGTAATTGAAGGCATTGCTGGTCTTCATATCTAGAAAGCTGCACCTCTCCCTTCACACACCAGTGTGACAGCATTCTAATATCGATCAACGAACTGTCATGGCCAGGTTGGAATGTTGCAAAATAGTTTTATGAAAGCTTCACCTAGAGTAACCTGAAAATTGCAGCTGGCTCCAAACAAGTGAACACCTGTAGGCAGGAAGGACTCTGGTACAGATGCCAGTTTAGCATCGATATGTTTCAGTGATCAAATCCCTGCTGTCATCTGAAAATATCCTCCTTGGATCCCCCACATTAGATCCACTTACATCCATTCATAGAATTTAACATCTAAAAGCAAATACTGCCAACTCACAGTCCCCACTTACTGAGCACATTCTATAGCATTACAAATGCTCACACTAAAATTACATCTCCCTGGATAAGAAAACAATTGCTGAGCAGTAAAATAACTTTCCCAAAGTCACACCACAGGTCAATGGTGATGCCAAGGTTAAAACCCAGATAAAATTATAAAGCTCATCTGTCAGTTTGCCACACTGTGGCAGCTAGCGTGTTGCTGTGATGCTGGAAGTTATGCCAGCAGTATTTTAGCTATCAGCACCATCACCCATGGTAGACAGGTTTCAGTGAAGCTTACAGACTAAGACAGACTAGGAAGAAGCAGAGACAGACTACATCTGAATGATTGCTGTTGTTGTTAAGTGCCATTGAGTGGGTTCCAACCCATAGTTACCCTGGTATAGGTTTCCATGGAGCAGCGGGTGGGTTTGAACCCCCGGCCTTGCATTTCAAACCGACATTGCAGTCCAGCGCATTATCCTGTAGCGTCATGTTGTTAGGTGCTATCAAGTCGGTACTGACTCATAGAGACCCTATGCACAACAGAACGAAACACTGCCCAGTCCTGGGCCAACCTCACAATTTTTACCACGCTTGAGCCCATTGATGTTGCCACTTGGCCAATCTATCTCGCAACCTTATGCAAAACAGAACGAAACACTCCCCTATCCTGGACCAACCTCATTATTGTTGCCCAGCTTGAACCCAGTGATGCTGCCGCTTTGCCAATCTATCTCACTGGGGGTCTTCCTCTTTTTCTCTGACCCTCCACCTTACCAAACATGATATCCTTCTCCAGACCAGTCCCCTCCTGACAATATGTACAAAGTATGAGAGACAAAGTTTCAGTAGCGTATTGTCAAATATACTGCTGGAAGATGACAACTTTATGAATAGCACCAGAGTATTGTCAGATATGGTACTGGAATATAAGACCCTCAGATTAGAAGGCATTCAAAATATAACTGAAGAAGAGCTGCCTCCTCAAAGTAGAGTTGCCCATGATGATGCAAATGAAGCAAAACTTTCAGGACCTTCATTTGCTGGAGGCACAACTCAAAATAAGAAACAGCTACAAACATCCTTTAATAATCACAACATAGAGTGCACAAAGTATGGATCTAGTAAAATTGTTGTTGTTGTTGTCAGGTGCCATCGAGTCGGAACCAACTCATAGCAACCCCATGCACAGCAGAACGAAACAATGTCTGATCCTGGGCCAACCTCACTACCACTGCCACACTTGACGCCATCAATGATGCCACCTGGCTGATCCATCTCGTTGGTGGTCTTCCTCTCTTTCTCTGATCCTCCATCTTACCCAGCATGACATCCTTCTCCAGCGACTGTTCCCTCCTGACAATATGTCCAAAGTATGAGTGATGAAGTTTAGCCATCTTGGCCTCCAAGGAGCACTCTGGCTGCACCTCTTCCAAAACAGATCTATTGGCAGTCCTTTTTGTATTCTCCTCCAACAAACAACTCAAAGGCATCAATTCTTCTACGATCTTCCTTATTCACTGTCCAGCTTTTGCATCCATACGAGGCTATTGAAAATACTATGGCTTGGGTCAGGCGCACCTTAGTCCTCAAGCTGACATC
>NW_006408567.1:17202942-17206336 GCF_000296735.1 Chrysochloris asiatica | reverse complement strand
AACAAGTCTACAAAAGCTAAATATGATCTTTAACATACCCCACCTGAATTAAGACATCTTGAGAACAGATTTGATACATTAGATACTAATGACAGAAGACGAGAGAAGTTGTGGGATGATATCAAAAGCATCATAAAGGAAGAAAGCAAAAGAAAGAAAGAGAAGGCCAAAATGTATGTCAGAAGAGACTCTGAAACTTGTATGCCAGCGTAGAGATGCTAAAGTAAATGGAAGGAACAAGGAAAGAAAGGAGTTGAACAAAAAATTCAAAGCACAACTCAGGAAAACAAAGTAATGTTCAAGGATTTGGAATTAGAAAAGCAAAAGGGAAGAACATACTCAGCATTTCTCAAGCCAAGGGAACTGAAGAAAAAAATTCAAGCCTGGATTTACAATGTTGAAGGATACTATGGGCAAAATATTGACAGATACAGAAAGCATCAAAAAAAAAAAAAAAAGATGGAAGGAATCCACAAAGTCAGTGTATCAGAAAGAAATGGAAAATGTTCAACCATTTCAAGAGGTAGTATATGATTAAAAGCTGATGATACTGAAAGAAGAAGTCCAAGCTGCACTGAAGGCATTGGAGAAAAACAAGGCTCCAGGAACTGACAGAATACAAATTTAAATCTTTCAAGAAATTTAGAAGACAGTTACCTGGCCAACCAACTGGAAGAGAGCCATATTTGTGCCTATTCCAAAGAGAGGTAACCCAACAATGTGGAAATCATCGAACAATATCATTAACATCACATTCAAGTAAATTTTTGCTGAAGATCATTCAAAAATGGCTCAAACGGTGCATCAACAGGGGACTACCAGAAATTCAAGACAGATTCAGAAATGGACATATAATAAATAATATCATTGCTGACAATGGCTGAAAGCAGAGAACACCAGAAAGATGTTTACTTATGCTTTGTTGACTGTGCAAAACTTTTAGACTGTGTAGATTATGACAAGCTACAGATAACATTACAAAGAATAAGTATTCCAGAACACTTAATCAGGCTCATGAGGAACCTGCATATAGACCAAGAGGCAATCGTTCTAATGGAATAAGGGGGTATTGAATAGTTTAAAACATGCACCAGGCTTTTATTCTTTCACCATACTTATTCAATCTGTATGCTGAACAAATAATCCAAGAAACTGGATTGTGTGAAGAAGAATGAGGCATCAGGATTTGAGGAAGAGTCATTAACAACCTGCAATATGTAGGGTATATAACTTTACTTTCTGGAAATGTTGTTCTTATGTGCCATGCTGTCAGTTCCGACTCTTAGCAACCCTGTACAGGGTTTCCGAGCCTGTAAATCTTTACGGGAGCAGAAAACCTCATTTTTTTCCCACAGAACAGCTGTTAGTCACGAACTGCTGACCTTAAGGTTCGCAGCCTGATTTGTAAACGCTACACTACCAGAGGACTTAAAATACTTTCTGATGAAGATCAAGACCACAGGCTTCAGTATGGATGTAAAGGAAACAAAAATTCTTACAACTGGACCAATAAATAACATCAGGATAAATGAAGGAAGATTGAAGTGGTCAAAGACCACTTATGCAGCAGTCAAGAAACCAAACAACGTATTTCATTAGGCAAATCTGCTGCATAAAACCTCTTTAAAGAGCAAAGATACTAGTTAGAGGACTAAGGTGCATCTGACTCAAGCCATGGTACTTTCAATAGCCTGATATGCATGTGAAAGTTGGACAATGAATACAGAAGACTGGAAAATAACTGATGCATTTGAAATATGGTGTTGGAGGAGAATATTTAAAGTACCATGGGCTACCAGAAAAACAAACAAAACTGTACTGGCGGAAGTACAGCCTGAATGCTCCTTAGAAGTCAGGATGACAAGACTTCATCTCATTCTTTAGGTGCTGGAAAACATCATGCTTGGAAAAGTGAAGAGTCAGCGAAAAAGAGGAAGACCCCTAATGAGATGGATTGGCACAGTTACAACAGCAATAGGCTCAAACGTAAAAACAATTGTGAGATTGGCACAGGAACTGGTAGTGCTTCCTGTTGTGCATAGGATAGCTATGAGTCAGAGATACCCAATGGCGCACAACATCAACAATATTTCTTGAATGTTTGGCCAGTGAGTAATCCTGTGGCTGTGCAAACAATTAAACATCCAGCTGTTAACCAAATGGCTGGAGGTGCAAGTCCACAGAGAGGTGCCTCAGAAGAGAGGTCTGGAAACCTATTTCCAAAGAATCAGTCATTGAAAACACTACTGAGCTCAGTTCTATTCTGATACACATGGGGTCACCATGAGACAGAATCAACCCATGGCAACTGGCATTGACCAGTTCCTGGCCATGATTGCTAAGGAACACACATTCCAGGGACTGGGCACTGTGCTGAGGATGAATCATCGCATCCAAGCCAAGATGTTGGGTTCATTTGGTTGGTTCCCACGTCAGTTGATAACCACTCTTGGTGGTTATTTTTGTTAAGTACTGTCGAGTAGATTCCTTCCCATATCGACCCTGTATAGGGTTTCCAAGGAGCATCTAGTGAGCTTGAACCACTGACCTTGCAGTTTAAACGACTTTGTCATCTCATGCATTAGCCCACAAAGCCACACCAGGACTCTTGGTGGCACACAATATTAAATCCAAAGCATCAGTAATTGAAACCTCACTGGGAGTTATAATCCAAACATTCCAAGAACAAGTAAGTAAATTTACTAATATCCCTAACTCTGCCTCTTACACCAGACAAGAAGATGAACAAGTCATAATTCCTCCCAGAATTATGACTCTGACTCCCGAATCTAAGAATTATTACCGATCTAAATAAAAGTCCTCTCTCACTCCTCTTTTCCCAAGCTTGTTTGATTGTTCTGAATTTAAAACAAATACGTGTATATCAAAAGATTTGATAAACTAACAATGGTTGGTAGACAATGAATCAACAAATTAACAATTCTCTACACACGAATCCCCCAAATTAAAAAAGTAATAAATGGGCATTACAGAAAGTTCTACAATATGGAAAACAATAAAGAGGCAAACATCACTCAAGATTCCCCACTCAGAAGAAAATATTGCTAATATCTTCATATTGGCATATATCCTTCTAGACTTTCCTAAGGAGGTGTGTGTTCATGCACAGACATAAAACACATTCAAACGTATCTTGTAACTTTTTAATTACTGTTACGTTATGTGTATGGTTTTTTTTGTTTTTACTTTTTATTGTGAATTGAGTGAAGGTTTACAGACAAAATCATCGGCTTTACATTCAACAAATCATACACCTTGTTGCAGCTCAAGGATTACAAATGCCTCCCTGCAAAAACAGTTTTCCTGCTTCCTTCCTGTGTGATTCCTATTTGCATTTCACCCACCTTCCTATCTCAACTATGTCCTTAAGAAA
>NW_006408567.1:17199833-17201707 GCF_000296735.1 Chrysochloris asiatica | reverse complement strand
CTTATCTACTCTGTGTATGGAGGGGTGGGAATGATCCTCGCTGTAAAGATTTGTTCCCTCTTTTGAGCTACTGCATTCATAGGTGTAGGTCAAGTTCATCAAATTGTATCAGATTACTCTTTTTTTCCTCTTCTTCTTCTAGTTGAGCTCTAATCATCCAGTCATTGAAACCAGGTCAAGTAGGTATTATTTGCAAGTGTGGGTGTTCTTGTGCATATGCCCTCTCTTCTTATCATGGACGCTTCACTCTCCACTCTAGTCCTCTGTGGCTATGTCACTGGCTCTGGGCCCAAGAGTTCCCAGGTCTTGCTACACTGCAGGCCAACCAGGTCTCCACAGGGTTCACAGGAATCTATTGAACATTGTAGGGCTTAGCCTGCAGCTTCATTGCTATTTTTCCCTCACTTCCCATTATCGGTGACGAACATGGTCACCAATCAGAGCATGTACTCCCACTGAGTCTTAGTCTTGGAAGAGGGTGTGCCCTGAGAGGACCGACCACTTGCCTTGATGTCTCCTGGGCGAGTAACTTGCTTGTTCTTGTAGTAATCAGTCAGTCTGCCTATATTGTTTTGTATTTCTCCTGTAGGTCTTTCTTTCAAGAAGTATCTTCTGTTCTTCTAGCCGCTGCAAGCTGGTCTGCTTGTCCTTTGAAGTGGAAATTTCCCACCTCAGAAGATTCTGGATGCTGTTCAAGATGCCACCTATGGTCTTATGTAATGAAGAGGCTCTTCAGGAAGCCTCCTTCACTGGGCATGTTGTAGCCCTATTTTAGATATTTCAATCAGTTATAGGCAAAAGACGGACTTACAAGCTTTCTAGCACACAAGTTTTTAATTTTTAATATGTCCCAATCATCTGTTTTGTACTTTTGTTTGTGTAGTTTTCAAAATGTTTGGTAGTCTGTGTATTCCCTGAATTAGTGCCCTCACATTTGTCCCTATATTTTCAGTGATGGCCTTCATAATTCTGGGATTCACATTTAGGTCTTTAATCCATGCTGAGTTGGTTTCTTTATAAGTTGTGAGGTGATGGATCTTGTTTCAATCTTTTGCATATTGCTTTCCAGTTCTGCCAGCACCATCTGTTGAAGAGACTATTACTTCCCCATGCGATATATTTAGGTACTTTGTGAAAAATCAGTTGGATGTATGTGGTTGAGTTAATTTCTGGATTCTTGATCAATGTATCTTTCATTTTACCAGTACCAAGGTGTTTTCACCACTGTAGCTGTGTAATAAATCTTGAGGTTGGGGAGTAAGAGGTTTCCAGCCTTGTTTTTCTTAAGCAGTGCTTTTCTTATCCTGGGTCTCTTTCCTTTCCATATAAAGTTTGTAATTATTTTTTCCAATTCTTTGAAGAATGTCCTTGGAATCTGGATTGGGATTGCATTGTATGTGTAAATTACTTTGGGCAGTATTGACATTTTCACAATGTTAAGTCTTCCTATCCAGGAACATGGTACATTCTTCCAATTTTGTAGGTCTCTTTTGGTTTCTTGTAGTAGTGTTTGGTAGTTTTCTTTGTATAAGTCCTTTGTTTCTCTGGTTATTTTTATTCCTAGATATTTCATCCTTTGGGTGGCTATTGTAAATGGTATTGCTTTCCCTAATGTCTTTTTCAGCACTGTTGTTTTTGGTATACAGGAATCCAACTGTTTTTTGTATGTTGATCTTATATCCTGCCACTTTGCTGAATCTCCCAAAGCAGTCTAGTAGCTTTTTTACCGAGTCTTTGGGGTTTTCTACGTATAGGATGATATCATCTGCAAAGAGAGAGAGTTTTACTTCCTCTTTGCCAATTTGGATGCCTTTAATTTCCCTGTTTTGCCATATAGCTCTTGCTAAGTCTTCCGGCACAATATTGAATAGGAG
>NW_006408567.1:17197587-17198248 GCF_000296735.1 Chrysochloris asiatica | reverse complement strand
CCTTTAATCATGAGATAATGTCCATCTTTATCTATTATGCTGTTTTTTGCCTTAAAGTTTATTTTATCAGAGATTAGTACTGCCACTTCTGTTTGTTTTTTTATAGAAATTAGCTTGGTGTATTTTTTCCATCCTTTGACTTTTAATCTGTTTTGTCTTGTGTGTGCGATGTGTCTTTTGCAGACAACATATTGAAGGATCTTGTTTTCTTATCCATTCTGCCAACCTCCATCTCTTAATAGTGCATTTAATCCATTTACATTCAGTGTAATTATAATTATAATTATCTATACATATTCCACCACTTGTCTGTTAGTTTGTCATACTATGGTGGCTTGTGAGTTGCTGTGATTCTGAAAGCTATGCCTCCGGTATTTTAAATATCTGCAGGGTCACCCATGGTGGACAGGGTTCAGGTGAGCTTCGAAATGAAGACAGACTAGGAAGAAGGAGTAATATAGGGAGAGAAAGAATCCCTCAAAGGTGGGGGGAGAGCATCAAACAGCAAAAGAGCAACAGCATAAAGACAAGAAAAAAGATAGAAAAAACAACAAAACAACAACAAAAACTTGATTGGATACTGTAGTCTATAATTGCAGAAAAGGGAGAGCAGGGAGCGAAGGGAAAAAGAAAATCTGTAGCCTAATATGAGTATGAGTTT
>NW_006408567.1:17181193-17181754 GCF_000296735.1 Chrysochloris asiatica | reverse complement strand
ATACCGTGGCTTGGGTCAGGCATGTCTTAAACCTCCAAATGACCCCTTTGTTCTTTAACATTTTAAAGAGGTCTTTTGCAGCACCCTTCTTGCCACCTCCTAATGAGGCACCTGGATCCACCATGCTCCTAAAGGGGGCTTATAAGGTTGTTTTGCGCCAAGATGTAGTTCCAATGGTGCCAGGTCAATATTTATTACCTTCGTAATATATGAAAATGTTTACCAATATCATTAACATTTCTTTTTTCTGTGACATTAACATAAATGTTAAATACAAAATCTGAAATCGTAAGATTAAAGTGTATATTTCTCAGTGTTTTATAATTTCTTGAAATAGTATATTGCAACATTTTGGCAAGTCTTTAAAAAGAAATAATCTTTTATATATTGATTCGTACATATATAATAGCTTCCTCAGAATTAGCAGGTTGAGGAAAGTGCCTTAATGAAACTGTGAAAAACAATTAAATACATGGAATCAGAAATTAGGTGGGAGACACAGAAATCCAAAAAGGTCACTTCTTGAGAGTTTCAGCTTATTTTTTAGGTGTGTGTTTTTTT
>NW_006408567.1:17178742-17179718 GCF_000296735.1 Chrysochloris asiatica | reverse complement strand
GACTCATAGCAACCCTATGCATGACAAAACAAAACACTGCCCAGTCTTATGCCTACCTCAAAATCCTTGCTATGCCTGACCCCATTGCTGCTGCCACTGTGTCAATGCATCTCACTAGGGGTCTTCCTCTTTTTCTTTGATTTCCTCTTTACTAAACATGATGCCCTTCTGCAGGGACTGGTCCCTCCTGACAATAGAATCGATGAAGTCTGGCCATCCTGACTTCCAAGGAGCACTCTAGCTGTACTTCTTCCAACACAGATCTGTTTGTTCTTTTGGCAGTCCATGGTACTTCTAATATTCTCCTTCAACACCATAACTCAAATGCATCAATTCTTCTACAGTCTTCCTTATTCCCTGTCCAATTTTCACATGCATATGAGGTTCTTGAAAATACTATGGCTTGGGTCAGGTGCACCTTAGTCCTCAAACTGACATCTTTGCTCTTGAACACTTCGAATAGGTTTTGTACAGCAGAATTACCTAGTGCAATATGATGTTTAAGGAGCTCTGGTAGTGTAGTGGTTACGAATCAGGCTGCAAAATTTAAGGTCAGTAGTTTGAAACTACCAGTTGTTCCATGGAATAAAGATGAGGCTTCCTGCTCCCGGAAAGATTTACAGCCTCAGAAGCCCTGTACAGGGTTGCTATGAGTCGGAACTGACTCAACGGCACATAACCACCATCACCAATATGATGTTTTATTTCTTGACTGCTGTTTCACTGAGTGTTGATGGTTGATGCAAGAAAAATGAAGTCTTGGACAACTTCAGTCTTTTCTCTGTTGATATGGATGTTGTTTATTAGTCCAGTGGTGACAATTTTTGTCTTTTTTTACATTGAGATGCAACCCATACCTAAGGCTGTTGTCTTTGATTTTCATCAATAAACATTTTTAAGTCTTCACTTTCAGCAAGCAAGGTATCACTTGCATATTGCAGGTTGTTAACCAGTCTTCCTCCAATCCTAATGCCAC
>NW_006408567.1:17174872-17176365 GCF_000296735.1 Chrysochloris asiatica | reverse complement strand
TGACAAACTGAGGGACAAGTGTTGGTAGATCTATGAGTCCTAGTGTGGTGCTGTGGGTTAATGTGATGGACAGCAAAGTCGGTTTGAACAGCAAGGTTGGCGGTTCAAGGGTAGCAGCTGCTCCTCAAAAAACCTATACATGGTCATTATGGGTCTGAATCGACTCTATGGTACTTAAAAACAATAATATATAGATATTGATCTATAACATAAAGAACAAAACCAAAGTAATCACTAGGTATATGGAGTTGCCATGACTCAAAATCAACTCCAAGGCAACTAGCAATTCCATTGCCCGTATAATTACTGTTTATATTTTAAATTACAAACAGTTCAAGTACATGTTTTAAAAATCTAAACAAAACAGAAAGAAATAAAATAAAGAGAATAAGCCTTCCTCCAGCTTCCTTGACTCTGTTATCCTTTACCTTCTTCACCAAGCCAGTAGGTGACTCTTTTGCAAATTCAACATTGTATTACTCTCTGGAGAACATCTTGCAAGGACTCCTGGTTGCTTTTTGGACATTTGTACTTGTTAGTTTGGCATCCCATGTCTTCATGATCTGACATCACAGCGTTTCTCTGCTTGGAGACTTTTCCATGCCCTGTCCACCCACCCCGGCTTTCCCAATTTATGTTCCCAGAATATAACGGAGTCTTTTCCTGTTTGCTGTTCTCCCCCTAGAAGGCTTCAATCCTTTCTCAAAGCTATTACTTTTTGTATTTTTATTGTGCCGCCAGCAGCTGTGGAGTCAGCACCCCCAGCTCATGGCTATCCTACACACAATGGAATGAAACACTGCCTGGTTCTGCACCATTCCCATGATTGGTGGAGAATTGAAAGTGTGATCCAGAGGGTTTTCATTGGCAGACCTTTCTTCCTGGTCCATCTTACTCTGGAAGCTGTTTAGCATCATAGCAACACAAGCCTCCACTGACAGACCTCTATACAAGAGCTACAGTAAATCCACTGCTGTTGAATCAATTCCAACTCATAGCATCCCTATAAATCAGAGTAGAACTACCCTTGTAGGGTTTCAAGGCTGTAAATATTTACAAGTGCAAATTGCCAGGTCTTGCTCCTGCAGAGCAGTTGGTGGGTTCAAACGGCCAACCTTGCTGTGGTTAGCAGCCCAAAACTTAACCCAGTTAAGTTCCACGAGGGTTCTTTGAGATACATCATTGTTGTTGTTAAATGCTATTTATTGTGTTGGTTCCGACTCCTTGCAGCTCTGTGTAGCTTCCAAGGAGTGGCTGGTCGGTTTGAACCATGGACCTTATAGCTAGCAGTCCAGGTCTTTATCATATAGGGCCATATCAGGACTTTTTGAGATATGTTAGCCAGGAATTCAGCCCATTTTCACACAGCGAAGGTGATAATTCCATCACTGAACCCTGATATCCCCCAATGTTTTCATAGTAAGTTTCCTTTTTCATTTTCCACGAGAAAAGTAAGTTCTTCAGAGACTGAGATCTACCTCACTTGTCTTTTT
>NW_006408567.1:17171590-17173702 GCF_000296735.1 Chrysochloris asiatica | reverse complement strand
TAATAACAGAACAAAACATTGCCCAATCCTGTGACACCTTCATGATTGTTGGCATTTGGAGTCCAGTGTTGTGGTTATCAAGCCAATCTCTTTCCTTGAGGGTTTTCCCTCATCTTTGCCTAAACTCCACTTTACCAAACAGGATGTCCTTCAGTTATTGGTCCATCCTAATGACACAGTCAAAGTAAATGAGCTGAAATCTTAGACAATATTCTCCGACCCATAGGTTTTCATTGGCTAATTTCCAAAGTAGATTGCCAGATCTTTCTTCCTAGTTTGTCTTAGTCTGGAAGCTCTGTTGACACCCATCCACCACGGGTGACCTTGCTGGTGTTTAAAATGTTGGTGGCAAAGCTTCTAGAATCATAAGAACACACAAGCTGTCATAGTATCACAAACTGACAGATGAGTAGAGGGAGGTTGGGACTAAACACCTCCTATAGACAAAAGGAGATCTTGATATTTACTTCTAGATTGTCTAGCCAAAGAGAATTGGGCAGAGACAAGGATTCAGATGGACCCTGGGAATTAAATATAAACATTTTGCATTGGGTTGGAGTACTTTCTGTGTTGTGTGCTTTGCAGCAAAACAGAGAGAAGGGAGGGACAAAGTCTACATTCCACAGTTATGAGTTGGCAGGGTCAAAGGCAAATATGAGACAGAGGGCTAACCTGGGAGGTGAATTAATTCAAGGATCTCAGACCACCAAGAAAGAAGGCCCTGTCCTGAGCAAGAGGCGCCTACGACATCATAGACTCACAGGATATTAGAGTTGAAATGAGCTCCACCCAACCTGTCAAAAAAACGCTAATCATCAAGACCCTGTGGGTAGACAGGATACAGAATTTCCAATCAGAGGATTCTCTCTGCTAACTGTACAGTGACATTTTGTTCATTAGTCATTGAAGACATTTTCATTTTCTTGCAATAAAGCAGGGCATACACAATGCCCCGTGAGTCTGGATTTTCTACAAGAGTCTGGTGACCTTGGTAATATTAATTGTTGTTGCGTGCTGTTGAGTCAGTTTTGACTCATAGCGACCTTGTGTAGGGTTTCCCAGGAGTAGTTGGTGAGTTTGAACCACCAACCTTGCAGTTCAAACTGACCTTAAGGTTGAGTGCTTTTCTTATGTCAGTGAAAGGGTCAGAAAATGTGATTTCTAGCTTAGCATCAGCTGACTTCTACCCGTCAGATCTTGGAGGATTTACTTAACCTTTTTGACTCTCAGTTTCCTCAGTTAAATGAGGATTCAGCACAATACTCTGTGAACTAGAAATCACTGTATAACTAAATAGACCCAAAAAACCCCCAAACCAGTTGCCATGGTGTCTCAGAAAACCTTATGCTTCATAGGGCTTTCAAGGCTATGATTATTTAGAAGTAGATTTTTAGACCTTTCTTCCCAGGAGGTTATTGATGGGTTCAAATTGCCAAGCTTTCCAATAGTAGCCAAGTACTTAACTCTTTGTGCCACCTAGGAACTCCCTACTGGACTCCTGGTGTAGCATTACAGGATAAGTACTGAATTTCTAACCACTAGGTCAGTGGTTCAAGCCCATCAGCTGTTCTTTGGAAACCCTATACAGGTTAGCTATGAGTCAGAACAAACTCACTGTCACTTAACAATAACAACAACAGAAAATATCTATAAATAATAATTACCAAACCAAACTTATTACACTTGAGTCAATTTCAACTCATAGCAACTCTATGGCAAAGAATTGAACTGCCCCATAAGGTTTCCAAAGCTGTAATCTTTACAGAAGTTGGCTTCCACATCTTTCTCCCATGGAGCAACTAGTGGGTTAGAACCACCAATCTTTTGTTTAGCAGTTGAGTGCTTAACAATTGTGCTACCAAAAGGAATGAATTTAATGTTAACTTCTGAAGCCTTTTCAAGTCTTTTTCTTCTTCCCCCAAATTAATTGCCTCTTCTCCATGTGCTTGGTAACTGGAGGGACAGCAAAAAAAAGGGAGACCCCAACAAGATGGACTGGCACCATGGCAGCAACAATAGGCTCAAGTGTAGCAGCAGTTGTGAGGATGGTGCAGGACTGGGGGGGTGTTTCTTTCGGTTGTACATAGGGTTGCTATGAGTTGGAACTGACTC
>NW_006408567.1:17168345-17168851 GCF_000296735.1 Chrysochloris asiatica | reverse complement strand
ACTGTCTTATGAATATTGTTTTCCCTTGCCTACTATTGTAAAATAGATAATTGATTGAGATAGAAAAGAATGTTGGGAAACATGATTACAGAAAATTTGTAAGCCCGTCTTCAGCCTATTACTGATTGCAATACCTAAAACGGGTTCTAGAAGTTTTCCAGTGAAATAGACCTCTTGCAAAGCCTTTACAGAGTATAGGGCCTTGGGTGGAATCCTGAGTCACATATAGAACCTTATGAGGTAGGACATTCCCACTAGCAAGAACAAGCAGACCAGCCTGGAACAGCAAGAGCAACAGAAGATACATCTTCAAAGAAAGATCATCAAGAAAACCGCCCCCCAAAAAATGTCAGCATGACTAGCTACTACAAGAATAAGCAAGCTGTTTACCAGGAAGCCATCAAGTCAAGCAATCAAGTTCCTTCAGGATACACTCCCCTCTAAGACTGAAATTCAAAGGGAACACACAAACAGGCATGTAAGCTTGCTGGCTACCATATTGGTCT
>NW_006408567.1:17165594-17167869 GCF_000296735.1 Chrysochloris asiatica | reverse complement strand
CCTGTAAACTTTCACTCAATCCACAATAAAATCCTTAAATTTAAAAAAAAAAAAGTAGGTAGGGAGCTAGCCACACCAACCCCAGCACCTGGAATTACGTGTGGCCTGCTCTCGACCTGAGGAGCTGGTTCTGCCCAACCTGGACTAGTGGGACTGCTTGTTCTTAGCTGCCCTCTGGGACAAAAATACCCTGATCCTGCAGCTGCTTTGGGTCTGCATGAACAACTTCAGGAGAAGGTGCTCAGAATAGGCAACACTTAGCCCTAAATTCTCCCCATCTGGCACTGCAGCACCACGATTTCAACCTGTGTCCACCTACCATGTGAGGCCTTTGATTGGCAGGAGACCCCAGAATGTTCTCCTTTCTGGGTCTGGCACATACCTTTGCTTTTTCTTTTCATTGTTTTTGTTTCTTTATTCTTTCTTTCCTTCTTACTTTCTTTACCTACGCTCGCTTTTTATCCTTCCTCTCTTCACATTCATTTTTCTTCTTCTTTTCTATTTCTCTTTCTCAACTGCTGCTGCTAAATTTTTTTTCTCTTGTTTTTTTTTTTTTCCTTTCCCTTTGACTCACCCCCTCCCTAATTGTGTTTAGTTCTTTTTCTTTCTTTCTAGTTTCTCTCTTATTTTTAGCTACTGTTTTCTTCTTCTCTCTCTTTGGTTTTTATATTCTTGTTCTAGTTGTTGCTTTTTTTATTTATTTATTTACTATTTTCTTTTTTCACCATTGTTTGCTTGATTTCCTTCTCTTCTTGCCCCACCTCACAGGGACAGCCACTGTGCCCATACATCTCAGCCATAGCCGCTACAGTCCCACCCACAGGAAAAGAGTCATTAACAGCTGCTATACACCTGATCAATGACAATAACCAACATCAGCCAAAGTCATCCTAAAATGAGCTGAACAAATGGCAAACAAGGAATATTACACATGCTTCCATCCTCTAATCGCACATCTATGAGGCGGTTGGTGAGTGTCTATGAATACACCAACATAGCACCATGAAGTTAATACAAATATAAAAACACTACAATGTCTTGGAAGCCACATACAATTTCTGTCCATATGAAGAAGCAAGACAGATTGGCTCACAGTCACCAAGAGGTAGAGCAAGAAAACAATTTTGAGGGATAAAAGGAATTAGGAATACCTGAAAAAGAATTTGAGAGAATAACATTTAGGTACCTCCAAATGATTGACAGAGAAGTGGAGGAAAACAAAGAAGAATTCAGGAAAACACTAAAGGAACAAACAAAATGGATAAAGGATTGGAGACAATAAAAATTCTGTGGGGAAAAAAAAAAACAACCCACCTGGCTTTTTAGTTTTAAGTATATTTAATACCTTGTATACATGTAAGTGGAGCCCTGGTGTATCACTGGATGACCACAAGGTCGGTTTGAACCACAAAGTCAGTGGTTCAAACTTACAAGCTGCTCTTTGGAAACCTTATACAGGGTCACTATGAATCAGGACTAACTCTACCTACATCAACAACATCATCCATGTAAGTGACTTTTGTTGTTGTTATTGACCATTGAGTCAGTTCCAACTCACAGTGATCTTGAATATGGTTTTGATACTGTAAATCTTTGAAGCAGCAGAAAACTTCATCAACAACATATATATCATCAACAACATATATCTATCTACTGAAAATTGGTCCATGAGGGTGACTTTTTGTTCCAGACCTGAAGGGTCATTGAGGACCATAGTCCTGGATTCCTCCAATTTCTTTCTGACCAGTAAGCCCCGTCTTTTTTATGATTTTGAATTTTGTGCATATTTTCTCCACTCTATCCAGTACCTTCTAATGTGATCCCTTTCAGAGCAGTTGGTAATGGTAGTCGGAGACCATCTAGTACTTCTGGTCTCATAGTAATGTTTACTGATGTTCACATGTTCCACTGGTCCACTGACTAATTGATTCCAAGCATCTTCAGTTCTTATCACTCTTCTTTCTTCTGCACATGGAAAGACCAATAGCTGCACCTTAGATGGCCAATCACAAGCTTTTAAGATCCCAGATGCTACCCCCCACAAAGTAGGACGGAAAACATTGTTTTTGTGGACTATGTTATGTCCCCACCATGGATCATGGTGTCCCCTAAGACTTTGGTCCTGAGCCCTCAGGCCAAGCAACTAATTGCCTTAAGATGTTCCATAATACCTAAGAAATCTCCCCTGTGTGCTCCACCAGGTGTTCCACAGGAGAAAGATGAGGCTTTATGCTCCCATAAAGATTTACAGCCTCAGAAACCCTATACAGGGCCG
>NW_006408567.1:17163911-17165385 GCF_000296735.1 Chrysochloris asiatica | reverse complement strand
CTATGTATCTGTCCATATATCTGCCAAAAGAATACTGCTGTTCCAGGCTTGCATATATAACAGTATTTACTTCTATCCTCTTTGGAGTCTGGTGTGGCACTGTATATAAGCACTGGGCTGTTAACCAAAGGTTGGTGGTTCATACCTACCAGATGCTCCTTGGAAACCCTATGCTGGGTAACTATGAGTTGAGACCAACTCTACGACACTAAACAACAACAACTTCTATCCCCTTTGACCCTTGCAAACTTCCCTGTGTCTTCACCTGTCTTCATCATTCTTCTGCTAACCTCCCTTTTCTTATACATTGCTGTCCCCATCACCTGGGTGAGCATATGTCTACCCTCTAACCAGTGAACTATTCTCCCTTCCCTCCCACCCTTGGTAAGCATCACAAAATGTTTCTTCTAGTCCCTAAGGGACTTTTGTTGTTGTTATTGTTAAGTGCTGTCAAGTCAATTCTGATTCATAGCAATCCTGTATAGGGTTTCTGAGGAACTGCTGGTGAGTTTGAACTGCCAACCTTGTGGTTCAAACCGACCTTGTAATCCAGTGCGCTATCCTGCAGCGTCACACCAGGACTTCTGACTGGTGCGTAAGCATCTTCACTGGAAACTCACTACCTCCACAAGCTGCTCAGACCTTTGACTATAGAAAACTTCTCTTTACACACCATGAATTAATTTCCCTACATCTTCCACCCACTGCTTCTAATTCTTCCTGTATGAGACCACACAGAACAAATCTTACTCCTCTTCCAAATGACAGCCCTTCAAATATTTGATGAAAGCTGTGATTTTCCTGCCTGAGTCTTGTCTTTTTCAGGCTAAACATCTTCTTTTCTATCAACACTTGCTCATGTGATATGTTTCCCCAGGCCAACCCCCAACCTACTGTGTGGCTCCCTTCAAGGATACCCTTAAGTGATGGCTGGTTGAAACGTGGGGGAAAAAATCTAAATGTCCAGAGTTGGACATATGGTTCAAAAACTATGATCTATCCACATGGTAAATTAGTACATACTAAAAGAATATTTCATGACAGGAGAAAAATTATCATCATTTATTTGGGTATAAAATAGGGCATTTATTATGACCTTAATTTTGTAATAAAAAGTATATATGTTAAAAGAAGTGCTTGTTATATTTATTTCTGGGTGATGTAATTAAAGGTGATATTTGTATTTTTCTTTGTGCTATTTTTTTTGTCTTTTAAAATTATCTACAATAATTTTTTATTAGTAATTACATAGGAAATATGTCCTGTGTCCCTATACTTTTTACTTAACTGTCTGGGTCCTTAATCTTTGGGATGACATAAAATAGACTTATTTTCACTTCTCATTTCAGAAATAAACTAAGGCTTAGGGTAACAGGAGCCTACTGAGCACCCAACAAATATTTGTTTCCTTCTCTACTTACCTAGGAGTCCCTGGGGTGGTGCAAATGGTTAAGCACTTGGCTATTAACCAGAA
>NW_006408567.1:17149821-17156561 GCF_000296735.1 Chrysochloris asiatica | reverse complement strand
TAATCATTGTAATGAAACAAGGTGTATGATTTGTTGAATGTAAAACTGATGATCTGCCCTGTAAACTTTCACTAAATCCACAATAAAAACCTTAAAAAAAAAAAAAGAATGTAAACTATCAGTACAACCAATTGTGAACCAAAAGGTTGGCAGTTCGTGTCTGCCTAGAGGTGCCTTGGAAGAAAGTAAGGCCTGGAGATACACTTCTGAAAAATCCACCACTGATAAACCTGTGGAGTAGAGTTCTACTCTAATACACACAGGGCCACCATGAATTAGTCTCAAAAAGCTACTGGTTTGGTTTTTTGGTTTTCAAGTGCAATTCCTATACAACGAGTGTCCAAACGTAAGTAAATAGCGTGGAAAATCAGAAATCTTAACTTGTGAAATTCAAACTCATCTTTTCCCTAAGGTGGCTTTCCTAGAAGCCAGGCCCTATAAAGTCTTTTTACAAGTTATAAGTTACAAGTTGAGTTATAAGTTACCCACATTGACTGCACAACTATCAGTTTATTCCAAAAGCATTTGAGAGTCTGCACTGTGTAGACACTCTGGTCTGACTTGGTGCTAGGGATAAAGGATGAAATAGATTGAAGAAGGCTAAGACCAGTGACAAAACAAACATGGAAACAAACTCCAAAGTTCTGGGGCAAGGAGGAAGAGCAGCTGAATCCAGTCAGGGAAAATTCCAGGTCAGTGGCCTGAGCCTTTTCTCTCTGTATGCTGTTTTTGGCTCATCTACTCTCCCAGGTTTTTAAAAATGTAATCAGTCTGGGACCACCCATCTGTCAGTTTGGCATACTGTGATGGCTTTCATGTTGCTATGATGCAGAAGACTATGTCAATGGTATTTCAAATACCAGCAAGATCATCCATGGTAGACAGATTTCAGCAGAGCTTCCAGGTTAAGACAGACTACAAGAGTCTGAAGAGCTATTTCTGAAAATTGTTGTAAAGAAAAAAGTTGTTAAGTGCCATTGAGTTGGTTCTGACTCATAGCAATTCTATATAGGGTTTCTGAGGAGCAGCTGGTGGGTTTGAAATTAGTCATTGAAAACTTTATGGATTTGCAGAACAATGGCTTTCTCTTTTTATATGGCTTTTTGTGTCATGGTCTTGTAACTCCAAAAATGATTAGGTGGGACTATGCTAATAAGGTTTCTGTGACCTACCAAGGGGATCGATTAGTTTTCGCATCCTTCTAGGTTTATAAGGAGTCCTGGTATGGCACCGTTGGATAAGCACTGGACTGCTAACCAAAAGTTGGTCAGTTCAAACCCACCAGCTTCTCCTCAGAACCCCGATACAGGATTTCTATGAGTTGGAATCAACCCAACATCACTTAACAACAACAACATCAACTACATCAGGTTTATGAGGGGTGATCCCACAGAGGTTGAGGGGGACCTTACTATCATCAAGAACAGCCAAGAGTGGAGCAAGTCTTTTGGACTCAGCTACGTCCCTGCACTGAGAACCTCCTAAATCCAGAAGAAAGAAAATACTGGAGGTAGCAGTGGCATAAGAGACTGACAGACCTACTGACAGATCACTGCAGTGGGTTTGCAGACCCAGAGCTCCTTCATGTGGAAGGCTTCCTGGCAGAGTGGAGTGACTTCAAGCACTTTTTAGCAGATAAGTTTAAGAGCTTTAACACTTGCCAGAGCAGGGTAGAGGTCAGACCTGAACAGGGGCCAGAGGCAGAGGCATGCACAACCAAGAAGAAGCTGTCTTGATTAAAGAACAGTTGACTTTACCCATTACACTGAGTGTTACCCTTGCCTCACTCCTCAGCATTCATTTCTACCAGACATGTGTTAGTAAAGCACAAAATAATAGGATAGTAGTTTTTTTTTTTTTAATTTATTTTGTTGTTGTTGAGAATATACACAACAAAACACCACCAATTCATGCATAACAAATGACTCCAAATGTTTGTGACATAAAACAAAACATACTAATTATTGCAAATTTTCTATAGATCAGGACTTGAGAGTGGCTTAGTGGTCTTTTTTCATATCAATAGGGCCTGTAGTCATCTAAGGGTCTGGAGAATATAGTTTAAAAAGGGCTTATTTTTATTAGTATTGACAAAAAGTGTCAAGTCCTCACTGGGCACCGACACTTGGTTCCTAGACACTTAGGCTTCTTCACAGGCTTCCTGAATGTCTTCATGATGTGGCAGCTCACTTCTCCTGCAAGCAGCAAACCAAGAGAACAAGGAGGAATTCTCAGTGACGTCTATGCTCTGCTCTCTGAAATTGAATACAATCATTTCTGCTTTATTATTTTTGTTAGAATTGAGTCATTAAGTCTTGTCTACAGGTTGATCCAGGATCAGGCAGTGTTTTCTTCTGTTGTACGTAGGGTTACTATGAGTTGGCACCGACATGATGGCACCAAACAACAACAACATATTCAAGTAAAGGGATATTAGGACTCTCCTCTTGAGGAAATGTATGTAAAACCTTTTTTTGGGGGTGGGGCGCTGTATAATCTTTTCATTTGAGCTATTTCTCTTTTTTTCTCTCTCTTTGCCACACTTGTTCTTTATAAATTTTATTTGACCTGTTCTATTTCACTTACTACAAGTAGATATAAATCCTTTGAAAACTTTATGGGATTCCTATGAATCTAATTGGGATTTACTTTATACCATAAGAGGCAAATTTATTTAAAAAAAATTTCAACACTGATCTCTTCTACATGTGAAGCTACTATGGGACACGGATTGATTTTTAGAGGGTCTACAAGCTACTGCTTTAATCTTTCAGAGGTTTTAAAAAGGAAATAAAAATCACAGCCTTCGTGTCAGCATTACTGTGAGGACTTGTCTTATTTGAGAGTATTTTGCTTTACAATAAACAAGAGGTACAAATCACATTAACTATCCAAATCAGCAAGTGTGGGATAATCTTACTTGCATAATGATTTTTTTTCTTTTAGTGTATTCTTTTTTCCAGTATAATATTATATGCAGATGAAGGAAGATGAGTGGCTATGACTATCAACATTAGGCCTGGCTATCTCCAGAGTGAGTTCTACAAATGTATGAGTTACATTTTCTATCTCACAAGTTGCTGCAGTTTTGCCAATTGTTTTCCTGCTTCAGAACACTGCCATCTTCCAGTTCTAATAGTAACTTCTTCACTGATCTTCCCACCTTTGGCTGCTCTTCCATCCTATGTCGGTTTCCTGTTAAAGATCAGTGTCCTGTGTTTCAAGTTTTTGTTATGACAGTTTCCTATTTCTAACTATTAACATATTATGTTGTTTCTCTCATTGACTGGGTTCATGGCTGTGGGAATGAAAGAGTGGAAATCACATTGACTTCTATCTGCATAAGTTATAACAGTCCACTAAAAATTGGTTTCCTTCCCTCTGTGCAAGGTTTAATTTGCATGACAAAGTGTTTATGTTACAACACTCATAATGATTCTGCATCCTTGACTCAACATTAATTGATATAGTAAGTTCTGGAATAAATTGATTTATATTGTAAAGCTTGATTTTAATTATTCTCTCTTATCAAAAGATTTTGACAAATAAAGTACCCATGAAGATCAGAAAAAAAAAAAAAAAATCCACCAATTCAGACAGACTTTATGCTCAGAGTCTTGTTTCTAGTGAGATTTTGTCACTACAAATACAGCGTAGAAAAGTCATTTGTCGGCTGTGCATCTTTTTGCCCAAATGTGAAACCCATGGAAATGCCAGCTGCCAGGATATGTCATATTGAGGGTTTTTACTCCATTCTTTCTGTAAATATAATGGTAAATACCAAAATAAACAAATAAATAACTCACTAATTAAAAAGTTTCTACATAGACAATTTAGTGACATAGATTATATTCTTTGAGTTGTTCAGCCATCCTCACCTTCCTTTTCTGAGTTGTTCCTCCCCCATAAACATAAACTCACTGCCCCCTAATGTTCTTATGTAACCTCCAAGTAGCTGCTGTCAGTTTGATCCCATATGTGGTTGTTAGGTGCATTCGAGTTGGTACATACTTGAATGAAACACTGCCCGGTCTTGTGCCAACCTCACAATTGCTACATTTGAGCCCATTGTGCCAATTCATCTCATTGGGGATCATCCTCTCTTTCTCCAACAGTCCACTGTACCAAACATCACGTCCTTCTCCAGGGACTGGTCCCGCCTGATAATACGTCCAAAGTGTGAGAGACAAGTCTGCCATCCTGGCTTCCAGGGAGCATTCTAGTTGTACTTCTCCCAACACAGATTGTCTTGTTCTTTTGGCAGTCCATATAGATAATTATTAAAAGAGTATAATGCTGAAGGTGAATTTTTTTGCTAGTTAAGCTATTGTTTGATTTTAAGAAGACTTCAGGAGATATTTTTGGTTTAAGATTTGAAGATTATCTTGGGCAAAATTTTCAGGAACTTATTCATGCTTCATGTCTCCAGGGGATTTCTGGTGTGACACTGTGGGATCAGCACTAGACTATGAACCATATGATCAGCAGTTCAAACCAATTAAATGCTCCTCAATAACCTTATATATGAGTCAGAATCAACACGACGGCACTTTACAACAAGAACAATGGATCTAGAATTCAAGAGAATTTTAAATTCTGGTCTGCATTTCCCAATTTTTGATCAATGTTTCTGCTATGAAATGTTTGATTTAAATGTTCAATAATGGTTGTTGTTGTTGTTAGTTGCCATCAAGTCAGCACCGACTCATAGCGACCCTATGCACAGCAGAATGAAACAATGTCCGATCCTTGCAGATGATACCCACTTGACCTGGCTTCAATGACTGGATGAACAGAGCTCAACCTGAGGAAGAAAGAGGAGGAAAAAAGCGTCATCTGAAACAATTTGATAAACTTGACCTACACCTATAAATGCAGTAGCTCAAAAGAGGAAACAAATCCCTGCTGCAAGAATTATTTCCACCCCCTCCACACAAAGAGTAGACAGAGACAGACAACTTGGACATTGGATACCCAAAATGGGGGAAGGGATACAAAGGTAAGAAGTGACTGGCTTACAAGCATACAAGAGGGAACCTAGATCCAAAGGGCATGGAGGAAGGTAGAGTCTCCAGTGAATAGTATCCAGTCTGTCCAGGAAGGGCTGATGAAATGAAATGCAGATGGGTCTCTTGTGATGCAATAGTGAAGAATTGTTATCAGGACTGATTGTGAAGGTTGGAAAAAAAAAAAAGAAAACTTTCCAGAAATAAAAAACAATTGTAGTCTTTTAAATTAAAAGAAAAGTCAGATAAATGTTTTGTTCCAGAAACAAAAATTATAACGTCTAACCAAGATCATCTCTTGAAAACAAAAACAAAGAACCCAAATATCTAAAAAAAACAAAACAAAACAAAAAAAAACTATGAACAAAGAATCCTCTAGTCAACCTATAAAAATATCAAGTTATATACAGGTAAGCTGACCATATATATAGTTTAGTGTCCGAACTGGATGCTTATAGTGTGAAAGCATGTACTATTAATTAACGTATTGGCCCAACATCATAGACTGGGTTTTTTCTAGGAAAGCCAAATATATGGTCATTTTTCCTATGAGGATAAAGGGAGTTTATCCTGTGGATTAATGTGTTGGACTGCGAAGTCGATTTGAACCACAAGGCCAGTGGTTCAAGCTCACCAGCTGCTCCTTGGAAACCCTATACAGGGCTGCTATAGGTTGGAACTGACTTGACGGCATTTAACAAGAACAACACTCTCAGACTTCATGGAGGTGATGGAGATTGTGCTGTCAAGTTGGTTCTGATTCACAGTGACCCTGTATAGGGTTTCTGAGGCTGTAAATCTTTGTTGTTGTTAGGAGCCATCGAGTCAGTACTGACTTGTAGCGATCCTATGTACAACAGAACAAAACAGTACCCGATCCTTGGCCAACCTCACTATTATTGCCACACTTGAATCCATTGATACTGCCACTTTGCTGATCCATCTCACTGGGGGTCTTCCTCTTTTTCTCTGACCCTCCAAAAATGATATCCTTCTCCAGGGACTGGTCTCTCCTGACAGTATGTCCGAAGTATGAGAGATGAAGTTTGGCCATCCTGGTCTCCAAGGAGCACTCTGGCTGCACTTCTTCCAACACAGATCTGTTGTTTCTTTTGGCAGTCCATGCTCTTTCAATATTATCCTCCAACACCATAACTCAGGAGCAGAAAGTCTCATTTTTCTCCCATGAAGTGACTGGTAGATTTGAACTTCTGACCTTGAGGTTAGCAACCCACTATACCACCAGTGCTCAGTAATTCAGACTTAACTGTAACTTTCAATATTGGGAGAAATGGCTGCAGAAACCTCAAGGAAAGTGCATATAAACTAAAAACTTTATACATGGGATTATCGTTCCCATGAGCACTTTTGTTTGTTTTTAACTTTTATTGTGAAATGAGTGAAGATTTACAGAAAAGATCATCAGTTTTATATTCAGCAAATCATACACTATGTTTCCTCTGAATGATTGCAATCCCCTTTACGCAACAGTAGTATCCCTGTGGTTTCTATTTCCATTCTACTCTCCTTCCCATCCCTTCTCAGCTTTGTCCTTAGTAAATGTTACCCTTTTGATACGGAATGATTGGTCATTCCATGGTCAAAAAACCTTACTTGTGTTGTTATCCCCCTAGATTGTTGTTGTTGTTAAGTGCCATCGAGTCGGTTCCGACCCATAGCGACCCTGTACAGGGTTTCCGAGGGTGTAAATCTTTACGGGAGTAGAAAGCCTCA
>NW_006408567.1:17147480-17149721 GCF_000296735.1 Chrysochloris asiatica | reverse complement strand
GACTCCACGGCACATAACAACAATGACAAGTCTTACATGAGCAGATAGTTTCATCTTTCTCTCATGTGACCGGTGGATTTGAATTGCTGATCTTGCGGTTAGCAGCCTAAATCTTATCCTACTGCCCTACCAATGTTCTTCAACCAATAAATTTCCAGGATATATAAGAGCAGAATGGCCAGAAATTAATCCTTCTACCAGACTCATAAATTCATTGCCTTCGAGTTGATTTCAACACATAGCAATCCTACAGAACAGTAGAACTGCCCTATAGGATTTCTAAGATGGCAATCTTTATTTTAGTATATAATTTTATTTATTTTATTGTCATTGGTATACAACAAAACATACACCAGTTCAACAGTTTCTATATGTTAGATTTAGTGACATAGATTATTATATTTTGTGAGTTGTGGAACCATTCCCCCTTCTTTCATGAGCTGTACCTCTCCCAACAACATTAATTCATTGGTTCTTAAGATTCCTATCTAATCTTTTGAGTTGCTGTTGTCAATTTGGTCCCATATAGTTCTTAAAAGAGTGTAGTGCTCAAGGTAGACATTCTTTACTGGTTAAGCTAAGCTATTGTTTGTTTTTTATGAAGATTTCAAGGGAAATTTTTGGTTTAAGGTTTAACTATTATCTCAGGGCAGTGGTTTCAGGGCTCCATCCAACCTTCATTGCTCCAAGAAGTCTGCAGTCCATGAGAATTTGAAATCTGTTTTATGGATTTTGATCACAATCCTTCTGTAGAATCTTTGACCAAAAATGTTCAGTAGTGGTAGCCAGGCAAAGTAGGCAGTTAGTTGTTTAAGGAGGCAATTAGCCACACATTCCATGTCCTCTTATTCCTATCTCTCCTTCTTCCTCTGTAGTTTCAGGTGAACAGAGACCAGTTGTTGTGCCTTGAATGACCTCTTGCAAGATATTAAGACCCCAGGCACTATACATTTAACTAGGTGTTAGAACACAGGCACTAAACATGATTGTTGTTGTCAAGTGCCATGGAGTCACTTCCAATTCGTAGCCACCTTGAATAGGGTTTCTGAGGAGCTGCTGGTAAGTTTGAACCACTGGCCTTGCAGTTCAAACCAACCTTGTGGTCCAGTGCTTATCCTACAGTGTCATATAGTAGATCAGTCAACTGGGATATCCCATGAAATCATGACCCTAAATTGTCAAAGCAAGAAGTCAAATACCATGAGGTTTTTTGGTTCTCTATAATCAGGCTCCTGGTGTGGTGCTGTGGGTTAATGTGCCAGACTGCAAAGCCGCTTGAACTGCAAGGTCGGTGGTTCAAGCTCACCAGCTGCTCCTCGGAAACCCTATATAGGGTCACTATTGGTCAGAACCAACTCGACTGCACTTCACAACAACAACAACATAGTCAGGCTCAGAAGCTACTTTTTTGGAGGTTCTTGTTGTAAATATCTCTATCACACAATTTTTGCCAATTCAGCTGTTTACAGGTGTACAGCTTATTGCCAGCAATCACAATAATCACCTGTGCAATGCTACCCTCATTGATGTGATATTTTCATCACTATTAACCCCTCTTCCATTTTCACTCCCTCCTGCCTCTGAAAACAACTAATAAAACTTTGCTCTCTATATATCTGTTATTAAAGAATGGAAGTGTGTACTCTGCTCTCCATTTACTGCATGTGAAGCTCAGTGTCAATTGGTTTAGCTGGTGTTGGCTTCTGTCTATCATTGATCTGGGAGAATGGTAACAAGAAAGAATCACACCTTTCCTGTTGACAGTACCTGGTGTGAATCTATGCCTGCTGCCAGGTCACTTTACTCTCTAAAGCTGCTTGCAAGAGTTCAAGGCAGCTGTGCCACATCTGACTGGCACCAGAAGTTGTCTCCTTCTTTCACCGTCCCTACTCAGCTTCTTCTTCCAATAATTAGTCAATCCTCTCTCTAACCTTTCCTCTGAAGTTCAGAGTTCCAGGGCTATCATCTGTATCTGTTTCATTTAGTCTCCCATATCTTTGTTGTACCACCACTCATCTATCAGTTTGTCATACTGTGGTTGCTTGTGTGTTGTTTTGATTCTGGAAGCTATGCCATATTTTAAATACCAGCAGGATGGACAAGTTTCAGCTGGGCTTACAGACTAAGACGGACTAGACAAAAGGAGAAACAGACTATTTCCAAATATTTAGCCACTGAAAACCTGATCTGAATAGTAGCAGAACACTTTCAGAACCAGAATATTCAATATTGAAACATGAC
>NW_006408567.1:17123474-17147380 GCF_000296735.1 Chrysochloris asiatica | reverse complement strand
CATCTTTCTCCCGCAGAGCGGCTGGTAGTTTCGAACCGCTGACCTTAAGGTTCGCAGCCCGATTCGTAACCACTACGCTACCAGAGCTCCTTATCCCCCTAGATACCTACCTATTATTTGTCTTAAAATTGGACCACATGGGTGAGTTCCTTTTCAGACCTGAAGGTCATAACATCAATTTCCTGCAGTTTCTTTCTGACCAGTAAGCCTGATGGGTTATTTTTAGTTTCAATAATTTTGTGTTTTATTTCACATTGTCTCCCATTCTATCCAGAACCTTCTAATGTGATCCCTTTCAGAGAACTTGTTAGTGGTAGCTGGGCACCATCTGGTTCTTTTGGTCTCAGAGTCATGGTGACTGATAGGAATTACTATAGAATGAACTTTACCCAACTGAGAGATAGGAGAACCACATATAAGCCCTGATAAACATCAAATACATATGACAAATTGGGGTTATGTTTGTTGTTGTTTCTAAGTGCCGTCAAGTTGATTCCGACCCATAGAGACCCTATTTAGGGTTTCCAAGGAGCAGCTGGTGAACTTGAACCACCGACATTGCAGTTCAAATGACTTTGCAGTCTGATGCATAAGCCTACAGTGCCACACCACGACTCCAGGGTTATGTTTACCACATAGAATAGTAACACTAAGTATCTTGAGAATGTAGAAATGAGATAACTAAGTAAAACTGGAAGTGAAATGGAGAAAAAATGGGCAATACATATGCTTTTTTATAATCACAGATATAAAGATATAATTTAAGTGAGGAATAAATATATTGAAATGCATAAAGGTAAATGTCAAAAATTATAATAAAGTAGAATTGTATGGTAGAAGAGAAGAGGGATAAAGCAGAAACATACTAATTAATTCCAACTTTGCTTATAGAAGAGAACCAAAAAATGATATCAAAAGAAGACAGACATGCCTACAAGAGACACCTCTAATGTATAGTGGCACTGAAAGTTGTATTTGTTCATTATTAAAAATTTATTGTCCTACGATGGCTAAGTTCATAGTAGGTATTCATTCAGTCATGGATCAAGCAAAGCCCCAGTCCCCATGAAACTTTAATCTCAAAGAGAGAAACAAATAACAAACCAAAAACAAGTAAATGTGTGGTGTGTCAGATGATAATGAGTCCTATGGAGAAAAACAAAGAAGGAGAAAGGGGTTCCAAAAAGCAGGTAGGAATGAGGGGGTTACAATTGTATGCATAGTGATCAGGGAAAATCAGGTCACACCGAACTTGTAGGTCTTTGCTTTTTTCTAGTGAGTTGTAAAACTCTGGAGGGTTTTACATGTTGTTGTTGTTAAGTGCCTTGAATCGATTCCGACCCATAGTGACCCTGTATAGAGTTTCCAAGAAGCCGCTGGTAAACTTGGACAATCTACCTTGCAGTTCAAATGACTTTGCAGTCTGACGCATTAGCTCACAGTGCCACACCAGGACTCCATAGGGTTTTACATGTTGTTGTTGTTAAGTACCGTGGAGTCGGTTCTGACTCATAGTGACCCTGCCCAGGTTTCAGAGGCTGTAAATCTTTACGGGAGCAGAACGCCTCATCTTTCTTCCATGAAACAGCTGGTAGTTTCGAACTGCCGACCTTGAGGTTAGCAGCCCGATTCGTAACCACTACACTACGTAGAGATGGTTAATTAAAAAAACGTATCAGTAAAGGATGGTTAATGTTATGTGTCAGCTTAGCTAGGCTATGATTCTCGATGGTAGGCAGACACTGGACTGGGTGTTAATCCCTAATGTTAATCTTCCGTGATATGATCTGATTAATCAGCTAGACAATTGAGAGGGGCGTTTCCTTGTGGGTGTGGCTTACCTTCTGTTACCTAAATGGATGTTTTGTCAAAACGCACTCACGTGACTGACCCTGCACTGTTCTTATTGCTTGACCTACAAATCATGGCACATAAACCTACAGATTTTGGATTAATCAGCCCCTGCAGCCCCATGAGCCAGCAGAGGTCTCCAGCCTGCCACCTGAATTTGGGATTTACTAGACAAAGAGGTAGTTAGTTGTTCACACAGAACATGGGAACACTGAATGGTTTAAAATTAAGGAAGCTGTGCAACAGAGTTGTATTCTTTCACCATCCTTATTCAACTTGAATGTTGAACAAACTATATGAGAAACTGGGTTATATGAAGAAAACATGGCATCAGGATTGGAGGAAGACTCATTAACAACCTGCGATATGCAGATGATACAACCTTGCTTGCTGAAAGTGAAGAGGACTTAAAACATTTACTGATGAAGATCAAAGAGCACAGCCTTTGGTATGGGTTGCATCTCAAGGTCAGGAAAACAAAAATCCTCACCAGTGGACCAATAAACAACATTCTTATCAATGGAGAAAAGATTGAAGTTGTCAAGGACTTCATTCTTCTTGGATCAACTATCAACACTCATGGAAGCAGCAGTCAAGAAATCAAATGACGTATTGCATTAGGCAAACCTGCTGCACAAGACCTTTTTAAAGTGTTGAAGAGGAAAGATGTCAGCTTGAGGACTAAGGTGCACCTGACCCAAGCCATGGTATTTTCAATAACCTCATATGCATGCAAAAGGTGGACAGTGAATAAGGAAGACCATAGAAGAATTGATGCTTTTGAGTTATGGTGTTGGAGGAGAATATTGAAAGTTCCATGGGCTGCCAGAAGAACCAATAGATTTGGTTTTGGAAGAAGTGCTGCCAGAGTGCTCCTTGGAGGCCAAGATGGCTAAACTTTGTCTCACATACTTTGGACCTATTGTCAGGAGGGACCAGTTGCTGGAGAAGGATATCCTGTTTGGTAAGGTGGAGGGTCAGAGAAAGAGAGGAACACCCCTAACAAGATGGGTTGGCCAAGTGCCAGCATTGATGGAGTCAAGTGTGGCAATAGTAGTGAGGCTGGCCCAGGATCGGGCAGTGTTTTGTTCTGCTATGAATAGGGTTGCTATGAGTCGGTATCTACTCAATGGCATCTAACAACAACAGTCCCCACAAAAGCGTGAGCAATTTCCTTGAAATAAATTTCTCTGTATATATTTACGTATGTATTTGTTTTGTTCCTTAGAGAACCCAGAAATATTATAATATAGAGAAACCAGAAAACTGAGTATTAGGTAAAAAAAGATAGCAGGTACCATGATATTAACATCACAGTGTTCAATTCAGGACAGAAAAAGGCAAAGAACACTTCTTAATGATCATAATTCATACAATAAAAACACTAGAAATATAAAGAATTAAATAGTAGACTTCCATAAAAGGTTAATTTGATAAAAATTAATAGATCTTATTGTTGGTAAGTGCTATTGGACTGGTTCTGACTCATAGCAACACTGTATAGGCTTTCTGAGGAGCAATTGGTGGATTTGAAGCCCTGACCTTTGGGTTAGCAGCCAGTGTTTATCCTACAGCAATAAATGAAAATGTTAAATATACTCTATTTGCAAAAAGCTTATTTTTTCAGTGCCCATGGAACAGTCACAAAAACTGATACCACATTAGGCCATAAATAACATCTCTGTTATTTCCCCAATTTAACAATCCCACAAAATAAAAATAGTATGAAAAACATTTTTCTGTTGACTATATAACTAGAAATTAGTAATATACTAAAAAACAAAGAGCTTCTACCTCCCAGCAGCTGATCAGTTCTTTCTTTCTTTTTTATTTTTTTAAGTTTTCATTGTGAATTGAGTGATAGTTTACATGGGAGAACATCAGCTTTACATTCCGTTTTATTGCAATGATTACAATTCCCTCTATGCATCATCATTCAACAGCATTTGCTTCTATTCCGTTTTTGTTGTTGTTGTTGTTTTGAGGTACACCAAAGCATTCAGGACTATATAACCTTCAAACAACCAAAGGGTATACCCTGAAAGCCTGCCCTGCGACTGCCAGCACACAACCCCTCTTTGTTCTTGAGTCTAGAGTTCCAGCTATTCTGTTTCTCCATGTCATTATCTCTGCCTCTATTTCTGGTATTTATTGCTGCTTCTCTGGATAGGGTCCTGCACTCCACTTTTTTCCCTTGATGGTCCCAGGGTCCTCTGCTCCTGGACTGCAAAATCAACCACTCCCCTCCTCTTGTTACAAAATGTCTACCTTTACATTTGCAATAATTGCAATCAGTCCTGATAGCAATCATTCACTATTGAACCACAAGAGTCTTATCCCCTTTTACCAGCCTGGTCAAGACAGGTTGGAAATGACTCAATGGAGATTCTACCTTCCCCAGCACCCTCTGAAACTAGGCTCCCTCTTGAAAACTTGTAAGCCAGTCACTTTGTGCCTTTGTAGGCCCTCTATTTTGGGTAGTCAATGTCTAAGTTGCCCATCCCTGTCAATCCTGTGTACCAAGGGGGTGGAATGATCTTCGCTGTAAAGATTCACTCCCTCTTTTAAGCTACTACATCCATAAGTATAGGTCAAGTTCATGACCAATTATTTTTTAGACAACATTTGAGTTACAGAAGATATCAAGTTTGCTTTCTGGCTTTTGCCTCTGGGGAGAGTAGATATCCCAGAGTTCCACTCGGCACCTTCCTTCCCCAAAAGCAGCCACAGAAGAATAGCAGCTGTGGCTGTGTGCTACCCTATGGCCATGGGCCTCAACAAGGGCCACAAGGTAATCAAGAACATGAGCAAGCCAAGAAACAGTCACCACTGTTGGTCCCTCACCAAGCACACCAAGTTCATATGGAACATGATCCAGGAGATGTGTGACTTCACACCCTATAAGCAACATGCAATGGAGCGACTGAAGGTCTCCAAGGATAAGAAGAAATGAGAGATGCTGAGCAACATCCTGGCCTCCATGTGGAAAGCGGCTGCCAAGAAGGACTGAGCAGGTCCCTGTCCCTCCTCCCCCAAATTATCATAAAACCTTTCCAGAAACAAACAAAGATAGAAAAATTTTACGTTGCATAATCCCTGGAGAAATAATAATAAAAATATCAGGAGTATGAGTAGTAGCAAAAGCAATAATTAGAATAAAAACAAAACTTTAAATAATTTGCTTGACTTTCTGCATATACATATAAGAGCAAGAATGAAAGGACTGATTTTTTTGGAAAATGCAAATTATCAAAATTGACCCCAGAAGACACAGAAAACCCAAACAGACAAATATCATAATAAAAAGTGCTATGACCAAGTGGTTTAATTAAAGAATTCTACCAAACTCTTAAAGGACACATAACTCTAATGCTATTTAAATTGTCCTCAGTTATAAAATGTGGCACTGTGCGATAATGTACTGGACAATAGAGCTGTTTGAGACACAAGGTCAGTGGTTCAAATTCACCATCCACTCTTCAGAAACCCTATACAGGGTCATTATGAGTTGGAACCAACTGAAAGGCACTGAACAATGACAACAACAGGTTATACAATGAGGTTAATTTCCCTCAGTCTTTATATGAAATTAGCTTAATGTTAAGATGAAAGTACAGTTATAAAAACACAACAAAATACAGTAATTACCATTTAAAACTGATAAGGCAAAAATTTGACACAAAATATTAGGCAAGCATTATCTAGTTAGTTACTCATTACATGACTGTTGCAACATGACTAATGAAATATAGTTAAGAAAATATGTTGTTGTTGTTGTTGTTAAGTGCCGTTGAGTCGGTTCCGACCCATAAAGACCCTGCACAGGGTTTCAGAGGCTGCAAATCTTTACAGGAGCAGAAAGCCTCTTCTTTCTCTCGCGGAGCAGCTGGTAGTTTCGAACTGCCAACCTTGCGGTTCGCAGCCCGATTCTTAACTACTACGCTACCAGAGCTCCTAAGGAAATATAGGGTGTGTCAATATTAGAAATTCTATTAAAATAATTCACAATGTTAAAGTATCAAAAAAGAAAATGGTATGGTTATCTCTACAGGTTCTGAAAAGCATTGAGTGGTCACCATTTTTGGTTAAAAATATACTCAATAATAGATGAGTATTTTCTCAGCATTATGAAATAAAATCTCAACCTAAATATACCATCATGCTTACTGGAGAATGCTTGAAGCACTGTCTTTTAAACCAGGAACAACTTAAAAATGCTCTGTAGCATAGCTATTATTTGATAACTTTCTGAGGGTACTTGTTTTTTTGCATTTTCTCCCCTCAGAAGATATGACTGCTTACTTTTCCCAAGAGAATCTATTGGAAAATTGTTGTAACGAATAAAAGAGAACTACGTGCAGTTGTTGTTACTGTACAATTGGGTAAAAATTATTATAAAGAAATGAGTAGCTTTCCTATATATAAAAAGTTAACTTGTTGACAGATAGGTCTCTTGTGATACAATAGTGAATAATTGTCATCAGGACTGATTGTGAGGGTTGGAAATATAAAGGTAGACATTTTATAGCAAGGAGGGGAGTGATTAACTTTTCAGTCTAGGAGCAGAGGTCCGTAGGACCATCAGTGGAGACGAGCGGAGAGCTGGACCCTACCCAGAGAAGCAGTGATGCCTGAGATGGAGGCAGAGACGATGACGTGGAGAGATGGAGCAGCTGGGGACTTGAGATCCAGAGAGGGAGAGGGTGCTGAAGACCTGGGGGGTAAGGGGGACAGACTTGCAGGGTATATCCTTTGGTTGGTTGATGATGCATGGAGGGGATTCTAACTGTGGCAATGAAACAATGTATGATAGAATGAATGCAAAACTAATGCTCTCCATTGTAAACTATCACATAATTCACAATAAAACATTTATATAAAAAAAAATTTAACTTGTTGAAGAAAAGACCCCTTTCACAAGTGCAATAAACAATGGTAAAATTAAAAGTAGCCAGGAAGCATGCAAGATCTAGATAATTTAATTTTTTTTTCTATGTTACTGAAAAGGTTATTTTTATTTAGAGATGATTTTTTGGGTTCCATCAAGTTGATTCCATCAAGCTGACATGAAGGGACAGGATAGAACTGCCCCATAGGGTTTCATATGTTATAATCTTTCCAAGAACATATCACCAGCTTTTCTCCCTTGATGTTGCTGGGTGGGCTCAAACTGCCAGACATTTAGTTAGCAGACAAGCACTTAACCACTGAATAGGGTTAAGAAGGCTTAATAGCATAAAGATATAAATCATTTCCTAAGTTTTATATACAAATCTGTCTCAGAAGAAGTACAGCCAGAATGCTTCTTAGAAACAAGAATGGTGAGACTTAAGTCTCTTGTAATTTGGACATATTATCAAGAGGGACCAGTTTCTGGAGAAGGATGTTATGCTTGGAAAAGTGGAGAGTCAGTGAAAAAGAGGAAGACGCCAACAAAATGGAAGATGCAGTGACAGCAACAATGGGCTCAAATATAACAATTGCGAAGATAGCACCGGACCAGGCAGTGTTCTGTTCTGTTTTTCAGGGTCGCTATGGAGTCCTGGTGTGGCACTGTGGGTTAATGCACCAGACTGCAAAGCCGTTTGAACTGCAAAGTCAGTGGTTCAAGCTCACCAGTCACTCCTTGAAAACCCTATACAGGGTCGCTATGGGTCGGAACCGATTCGACAACACTTAACAACAACAACATGAGTCAGAACAGACTGTACTACACCTAACAACAACTATGTGTGTATGTAAATGATAGCATAGTGGCTCTGTAGTATAAGTATGGCTAACCACAAGGTTGGTGGGTCGAGCCCACCAGCTGCTCTTTGGGAGAAAGATGAAGCTTTCTGCTCCTATAAAGATTTACAGCTTCAACCTGGTTGACCAGCAGTGTGGCAAGACCTGGGGACTCTTGGGCCCAGAGTCAGCGAAGCAGCCACAGAGGTCTAGAGTGGAGAGTGAAGCGTCCAGCTGATAAGAAGAGAGGGCATCTGCACAAGAACACCCACACTTGCAGATAATACCCACTTGACCTGGCTTCAATGCCTAATGATCAGAGCTCAACCAGAAGAAGAAAGAAGAGGGAAAAAAGAGTAATCTGATACAATTTGATGAACTTGACCTACACCTATGGATGCAGTGGCTCAAAAGAGGGAACAAATCCTTACAGCAAGGATCATTCCCACCCCCTCCATACACAGAGTAGACAGGGATGGGCAACTTGGACATTGGCTACCCAAAATGGGGGGACTACAAAGGCAAGAAGTGACTGGCTTACAAGCTTTCAAGAGGGAAGCTAGATTCATAAGGCATGGATGAAGGTAGAATCTACACTGAGTAGTATACAATCTGTCTAGGTGGGGCTGATGAAATGAAATCTGGATGGATCTCTTGTGATACAATAGTGAATAACTGTTATCTGGACTGCTTGTGAGGGTTGGAATTGTAAAGGTAGATGTTTTTTAGCAAGGAAGGGAGTTATTAACTTTTCAGCCTAAGAGCGGAGATCCCTGGGACCATCAAGGGAGAAGAGCGGAGAATGAGACCCTACCCAGAGAAGCAGGCATGCCTGAGATGGAGGCAGAGACAATGACATGGAGATATGGAGCTGTTGGGAACTTTAGACACAGAGAGGAAGAGGGGCTGTGTGCTGATGACCAGGGCGCATGCTTGTAGTGTATACCCTTTGGATGGTTGATGATGCATGGAGGGGATTGTAACCATAGCAATGAAATTATACTATAGGATGAATGTAAAACTAATGTTCTCCCATGTAAACTATCACATAATTCACAATAAAACATTGAAGAAAAAAAAAAAAGATTTGCAGCTTCAGAAACCCTAGACAGGATTGTTATGAATCAGAACTGACTCAATGTCACTTAACAATTATATATATAGATATATAGATATAGATATATCTATATATGTCATATTTGTTTTGTTTGAGCCCATTGTTGCTGCCACTGTGTCAATCCACTTTACCAGGGTCTTCTTCCTTTTCACTGACCATCCACTTTTTTAAGCACGATATCATTTTCCTAGGACTAGTCCCTCTCCAACATATCCAAAGTATGAGATGAAGTTTCACCCTCCTGACTTCTAAGGAGCGTTCTAACTGTACTTCCAACACAGATTTGTTTGTTCTTCTGACAGCCCGTGGTACTTTCAATATTCTTCACCAACATCATAATTCAAATGGCATCAGTACTTCTACAATCTTCCTTATTAACTGTCCAGCTTTCACATGTGTATGGGGCGATCGAAAATACCACGGCTTGGATCAGGTACACTTCAGTCCTCAAAATGATATCTCTGTTCTTGAACACTTTAAAGAGATTTGCCTAATGCAATCTGTTGTTTCTTCACTGCTGCTTCAGTGAGTGTTTATAGTAGACCCAAGCAAAATGGGGTTTTTGACAATGTCAATCTTTTCCCTGTTTATCATTATTTGTTGATCCAGTTGGGAAGATCTTAATTTTCTTTATGTTGAGATGCAATCCATACTATATCTTTGTTCTTCATCAGTAAATATTTCAAGACCTCTTTGCTTCCAGCAAGTCAAGTTGTGTCATCTGCATATCGAGGGTTGTTAATGACTCTTCCTCCAATCCTGATGCCATGTTCTTCTTCATATAATCCAGTTTCTCGGATGATTTACTCAGCATACAGATTAAATAAACATGGCAAAAGGATACAGTCCTGACACACATCTCTCCTGAGATTAAACCATTCAGTGTCCCCTGGTTTTCTGTTCAAATGACTGCCTTTTGGTCTATGTGTAAGTTCCCTATGAGAATAATGAAGCTTTCTGGGAGTCCCGTTCTTCCCAATGTTACCCATAGCTTGTCATGCATGCTTCACAGTCTTTGCGCAGTCAATAAAGATCCACCTTACGTCAGCAAAGATAACCTTTGTTCCACATCCTCTCCTGTGATACTGTTCAATAATTTCTGCATTCCTTTGAGTCACCTTTTTGTCTGAATGGGCACAAATATGGCTCTTTTCAAATGGTTGACCAAATAGCTGTCTTCCAAATTTCTGGACATATATGAAAGATTTCAGTTTGCATTCTGTCAATACCTGGGTCCTTATTTTTCACCAATGCCTTCAATGCAGTTTAGACTTCTTCCTTCAATACCATTGGTTCTTGATGATATGGTACCTCTTGATATAACTGAACATCAATCAATTCTTTTTGGTACAGTGACTGTGTACATTCCTTCTCTTGATTCTTCCAGTATCATTTAATATTTTGTCATAGAATTTTTCAATATTGTAGTTCGAAGTTTGAAGTTTTTCTTCAGTTCCTTCAACATTAGAAATACTAACTGTATTCTTCCCTTTTGGTTTTCTAACTCCAGGTCGTGGCACATTTCATTATAATACTTAATTTTGTTTTCTTGAGCTTCCCTTTGAAATTTTCTTTTTCACTCTTTTATTTCATTGCTTCCATTTGCTTTAGTTTCTGTACATTCAAGAGCAAGCTTCAGAGTCTCTACTAACATCCACTTAGGATTTTTCTTTCTTTCCTGTCTTTTTAATGACCTTTTGCTTTTTTTCATGTGTGATGTTCTTGATATCATCCCCCAACTCTTCTGCTATTCAGTCATTCGTGTCTAATGCACAAAGTCTGTTCTTAAGATATTCTCTAAATTCAGGTGGGATATACTCAAGGTCATATTTTGGCTCTTGCAGACTTGCTTAAAATTTCTTCAGCCTGAACTTGCATATGAGGAATTGATGGTCTATTCCATAGTCTACCTCTGGCCTTGTTTTAACTGATGATATTAAGCCTCTCCATTGTCTCTTCCCACAGATGCAGTCAACTTGATTCCTGTGTATTCCATCTGATGAGGTCCACATGCATAGTTATCGTTTATGTTGTTGAAAAAAGTATTTGCAATGACACAGTCATTGTCTTGAACTAGTCTATCATGTGGTCTCCAGTGTTATTTATATCACCAAGACCATATTTTCCAACTACCAACCCTTCCTCTTTGTTTCTAACTTTTGCAATCCAATCATTGGTAATTATAAATACATATTGATCACATGTTAAATAAATTTCAGACTAAACAGAGAGGGAGAGCAACTGTGGGCCAAAGACTGAGGGGGGAGAGGGGAGTGTGGAGCATGGGCTTCTAGGATATGCCCTTTGGTCAGAAGACGATGCATGGAGGGGATTGGAACCATGGCAATGTAATGATATACGATGGAATGAATATGGAACTGAGGTTCTCTCATGTAAACTATCATATAAGTCACAATAAAACATAAAAAAAAAAAATTTCAGACTAAAGAAGTATGTAAAATTCTTCAATTTCATCACTGGCTTTGATGATTGGTGCATACATTTGAATAATAGTGATATTAACTGCTCTTCCTTGCAGACATATAGATACTTTCTTATCACAGGTAGCATTGTATTTCAACATAGATCTTGAAATGCTATTTTTGATGATGAATGTAACATCATTCCTTAAAGTTGGTCATTTTCACATAGTAAATCACATTATTATTCAATTCAAAATGGCTGTTTCAACTCACTAATGCCTAAGATATCTATCTCTATGCGTGCCATTTCATTTTTGATTATTCCAATTTTCCTAGATTCATACTTTGTATGTATATTTTTGTTCCAACTATTAATGGATGTTTGTAGCTGTTTCTTCTCATTTTAAGTGTATTGAGGGGACATGCATTATCCTTTATACGGTCCACCTTTATTTTTATACAGATGGATTTTCTGTTACACCAATATCATTATTAAATAATCCATCTCCTCCCCACTGATATGAAATGTATTCTTGCACATGTACAGGTATACCTCAGAGATATAGCAGGTTCTGTTCCAGACCACTGCAGTAAAGTAAATATTGCAGTACAACAAATTATACAATATTTTTTGGTTTCTCTGTGCATTTAAAAATTATGTAGACACTATAGTTTATTAAGTGTGCAATAATAGCATCATGAAATTTTTGAAATACTATGACAGTGACCAAAATATGACACAGAGAAAGGAAGGGAGCACATACTATTAGAAAATGGTACTGAGAGACTTACTCAATGAAGGCTTGCCACAAACCTTCAATTCGTAAAAAAGGCTGCACGTCAATGCATCTCACCAGGGGTATTCCTCTTTTTCACTGACCTTCTACTTTACCAAGCATGAAGTCCTTCTCCAGCATAGCTCAATACAGTGACGCACAATAAGATGAGGTAGGCTTGATATGCATCTAAGGGGGCTCTTAGTAACAACAACAATGCAAAGATGAAAAGGCTTGAAAAATATGTGTGGAAAAATTCCATTATCTTTTCATTCCATTTTTCCAAGAACTATTTGAAGCCCCCTGATACATATGTTGTTGCTGTTGGTAAGTGCCATTGAGTTGGTTCCAATTAATAGCGACCCTGTATAGGGTTTCCAAGGAGTGGCTGGTGGTTTTGTATACACACACAATATATATATATATTTGTATATACTATATATATATAAATATATGCAAGAGTACATTTCATATTAATAAGAAGATGGGTTAGTCAATAATGATATCGGTAAATTTTAAACCCACGAGAAGAAAATATGCAATAATTGTGATAAGTTTTTAGTGGAGAAGGACTTTCTAAATGACACAAAATTCCGAAACCATAAAAAAAAATATTGACAAGTTTTACTACATAAAAGATCTAAAACTCCATAAATGTGTGTAAAATCTCCTGTACAAGTATATTAATCTCAGCACTGTTTATAACAGAAGATTAGAAAAAAAATCTAACCAGTATTCTGATTGAAAGAACATCCATATATCCATATGATAGAATTTTAGTACATCCACACAATAGAATGTCATGCATTAACTATAATAAAATTGCTGTTGTT
The DNA here is from genome assembly GCF_000296735.1 of Chrysochloris asiatica. NCBI lineage: Eukaryota > Metazoa > Chordata > Mammalia > Afrosoricida > Chrysochloridae > Chrysochloris > Chrysochloris asiatica. Next base: position 17,134,653 of record NW_006408567.1, on the reverse strand, counting down.
AAGTGCCGTCAAGTTGGTTCTGACTTATAGCGACCCTGTACAGGGTTTCCAAGGAGTAGCTGGTGAGTTTGAACTGCTGATCTTGTGGTTTAAACTAGCCTTGCAGTCAAGTACTTATCCTACAGCACCTAGTGAGCTCATATATACTGATATACCTATAAGAAGCCCTTGTGTAGTGGGTTAGAGTTGGATTACTAACCACAGGTAAGCAGATTAAGTTCATCCGAATGAAGAGGGTTTCCTCTCCTACAAAAATTTCCAGCCTCGGAAACCCAATTCAGGGTCACTATGACAGACTTGATGACACACAATCACCTTATAGAAATATTTCCAAGTTAGTAAATAAAGAAGCAAGTAAGTAATCATTCACATTGTAAACTGCATTTGAATGAAAAAATACAAAAAGGAATGTATACGGATACACTTACATTTACATGGACTATCTTTGGAATGCTGCACAAAAAATAAATAAGAGCAGTTACCTCTGGGTTGCTGAGGCACAGGCCCAAGGGGAAGATTTAACTTACTTTCCTTTGTTGAATATTTAAAAATGTTTGTCATGTGTTTTATCAGTCCACCACCACCATACCAGTTGCCATCTGGTTTACTCCAACTCATAGCAAGTCTGTGTGTATCAGAATAGAACTGTGGTCTGTAGGGTTTTCGATGGCTGTAGATTTCAAAAGTGGATTGCCAAGTCTTTCTTCTGAGGGGCCTCTGGGTGGACTTGAAACTCCAGATTTTTGACTAACAGTCAAGCGCTAACACTTGGTACTTTATGTTACAGTATAGTCCCCAAAATGGCATTTTTAAAGAAAAAAGAGTGGATAGAACTGATAACAGTAATTCAAGAAAAAGATGGTGATTTGACTAACAGTGGTGGCAGTACAGAGAGAATTAGATAGAACATGGACAGATATAATGCAAAAATATAAGCCTCTTAGGTTGGAAGGCACTCAAAATATGAATGGGGAAGAGTTGTCTCCTCAAATAGAGTTGAACTTTAAACAAGTCCACAAGAGCAAAAATATGACAGTGAGTATATCCCACCTAAATTTAGAGGCCTTCTTAAGAATAGATTTGATATGTTAGGTATTAACAACTAAAGAAGACTAGGAAGAGTTGTGGGATGACATCAAGAACATCATATAGGAAGAAAGCAAAAAGATCATTAAAAAGCATGAGAAAATGAAAAGACCTATGTGGTTGTCAAAAGACACTTTAAAACTTGTTTTCCAGTGTAGAGAAGCTAAAGTGACTGGCAGGAACAATGAAACAAAAGCACTGAACAGAAAATGCCAAAAGTCGGCTTGAGAAGACAAAGTCAAGTATTATAATGAAATGTGCAAAGACCTGGAGTTAGGACACGAGAAGTTAAGAACATGCTTAGGATTTCTCAAGCTGAAAGACCTGAAGAAAATATTCAAGCCTAAGGTTACAATATTGAAGAATTCTATGGGCAAAATATTGAATGATGCAGAGAGCATCAAAAGAAGATGGAAGGAATACACAGAGTCATTGTACCAAAAAGAATTGGTTGATGTTCAATCATTTCAAGTGGTATGATATAATAAAAAACAAGTGGTACTGAAAGAAGTCCAAGCAGTACCAAAGGCATTGGTGAAAAACAAGGCTCCAGGAATCGACAGAATGCAAATCAAAATGCTCATTGGATGCACCACCGGATGCTCTCAACTGTCTATGTCAAGAGATTTGGAAGAAAGCTACCTGGACAGCTGATTGGAAGAGATTCCTATCTGTGCCCATTCTGAAGAAAGGTTACCCAACAGAATGTGGAAATCATGGAAGAATAACATTAATATCAAATATAACTAAAATTTTCCTGAAGATAATTTAAAAAAAGATTGCAGCAATGTATCAACATGGAACCGCCAGAAATTCAAGCCAGATTTAGAAGAAGATGTAGAACGAGGGATATCACTGCTGACATCAGGTGGATCTTGGCTGAAAGCAGAGACTATCAGAAAAATGTTTATTTACACTTTGTTTACTATGCAAAGGCATTCAAGTGGGAGGATGACAACAAAGGATAACATTGGGAAGAATGGGTCTTCCAGAACACTTGATTGTGCTCATGAGGAACCTGTACACGGACCAAGAGGCAGTCATTCTAACAGAACAGAAGGGATTCTGAATGGTTTAAAAATCAGGGAAGATGTGCACCAGGGTTGTATCCTTTCACTATATTTATTCAATCTGTATGCTGAACAAATAATTAGAGAAGCTGGATTATATGAAGAAAAATGTAGCGTTAGGATTGGAGGAAGACTCAATAGCAACCTGCAATATGCAGATGACACAACCTTGTCTGCTGAATGCTAAGAGGACTTGAAATATATACTGATGAAGATCGAATACTACAGTCTTCATTATGGATTACATCTCAATGTCAAGAAAATGAAAATCCTCACAATTAGACCAATAAATATTATGATAAGTGGAGAAAAGATTGTAATTGTCAAAGACTTCAGTTTCTTTGGATTCACAATCAATGCTCATGGAGGCAATCAAATGATGGATTACATTAGATAATTCTGCTGTAAAAGACCTCTTTAAAGTGTTCAAGCAAAGTTTGAGGACTAAGATGTGCCTTACCCAAGCCATGATATATATATGTATATATGTATAAGGAGCTCTGGTAGCATAGTGGTTACGAATGGGGCTGCGAACCACAAGGTCAGCAGCTGGAAACTATACCCGTCTCCTTTCACCAGACCCATCTAGACAAGATGAAAACTGTTCACTGGGGATTCTACCTTCCCCTGCGTACTCTAAAATTAAACTCCTTTTTGAAGTTGTTTAAGTTTAAGTTGTTATTTAACTAAACTTGTAACCCAACCTCCCATGTTAGGTTGCCAATGGCTAAGTTGCATCCCTATCAACTCTGTATACCCAGGGGATAGGCTTGATCCTTGATGTAAAGACTCCGTCTCTCTTGGTTGGTATTTTGAGCTACTACATCATAGTGGTTACGAATCGGGCTGCGAACCTTAAGGTCAGCGGTTCGAAACTACCAGCCACTCCGCGGGAGAAAGATGAGGCTTTCTACTCCCATAAAGATTTACACCCTTGGAAACCCTGTACAGGGTCGCTATGGGTCGGAACCGACTTGATGGCACTTAACAACAACAACAACATCAAATTGTAGCAATTTGCACTTGCTTCCTTTTTCAAATTTCTTTATCTTCCTCTAGTTGAGTTCTGATCATCAAGCCATCAAAGCTAGGTCCAATGGGTACTATCTGCAAGTTTTGGAGTTCTTATGTATCGCCCCCTACTTCATATCAGCTGGACACTTCACCCTCAGCTCTAGCACTCCATGGGCTCAGGAGTTCCAAAGTCTCCCCAAACTTCAGACCAACCAGTCCTTCCTCTTCTCTCTCTTATCTTGAGATAGACAGGAGTCTAAGGAACTAGGCCGAACTCAGCCCATATCTTCATTACTGTCTTTCCCCCACTTTCACTCAAATGTAGACCAACGTGGTTGCCAGTGAGCTTACATGCCTATTCCTGTGTTCCCTTTGTGGTTCATTCTTACAGGGGGGTTTGTCCTGACGGGACTTGATTGCTTGCCTTGATGGCCTCCCAGAAAATAACTTGCTTGATCTTGTAGTAGCCAATCATACTGCCATTTTTGTTTTGGATTTTTCCTGTTCGTCTTTCTTTCAAGAAGTATTGTCTGTTGCTCTAGCTGTTCCAGGTCGCTCTGCTAGTCCTTTCTAGTGGGACTGTCCCACCTCAGAAGGTTCTGGATGGGGCTCAGGATTCCACCTAACGTCCTGTACACTGCAAAGGCTCTGCAAGAAGCCTATTTCACTGGGCAAGTTCTAGAACCCCTTTAGGTATTCCAATCAGTTATAGGCTGAAGATGAGCTTACAAGCTTTCTGTAATCATGTTTCCAGATGTTCTTTTCTATCCCACTCAAGTGTCTATTTTACAATAGTAGGCAAGGGAAACCAATATTTATAAGACAGTCAAGCACCTTAACATTATTTCCCCTCTTTTACCTATTCAGAATATGCCTTGATCCCTGTATCACAGAGCCCTGTTGTTCCAAGGTTGAGTATACATCTCTATTTATCTCTGTCCAATTTAACTCATGCAAACCTACCTACCTACCCTGTTCTTCTACTCCCTCCCCCTTCTTGTGTATTGCCTTCCCCTTCCTTGTATATTGCCCTCCCCAACACCCAATTTATGATGTGGCTATCCCCTAACCTGTGCTCTCCTGTCCCTTCCCTCCCACCCATGGTAACCAACAAAGAATTTGTTTTTCCCCTTATAGTATGAGTATCTTTTCTTAAACTTTTACGATAATGGTCTTATGCAATATTTGTACTTTTGTGACTAACTAATTACACTCAGCATAATGTCTTCAAGGTTCATCCATGTTATGTGGTGGTTTGCAGCTTTCTTTTTATTCCTCAAGGTAGCATAATATTCCATTGTGTGTATGTACCAAAGTTTGTTTATCCATTCTTCCATTGACTGTCTCCATTTTTCACTATTGTGATTAGTGCTATGTTAAACATTGTTGTGCATGTATCTACTCATGTTCTAAGCCATGATATTTTTAATTGCTTCGTATGCATATGAAAGTTGGACAATGATTAAGGAAGATCATAGAAGAATCAATGCACTTGAATTATGGTGTTGGTGAAGGATATTGAAAGTGCCAAGGACTGCCAGAAGAAGAAATAAATTTTTGTTGGAAAAGTACAGCCAGAATGCTCCTTGGAAGCCAGTATGGCCAGACTTCATCTCTCATTCTTTGGACAAAATATCAGAAGGGATCAGTCCCTGAAACAGGACATCATGCTTAGGAAAGTAGAGAGTCAGTGAAAAAGAGGAAGACCTCCAATAAGATTAATTGACAGATTGGCAGCAAACGTAACAATGATTGTGAAGATGGTACAGGACTCAGTAGAATTTTGGTCTGTTTTTCAGAGTTGCTATGAATTTGGAACCTGTGTGATGGCACCAAATAACAACAAAATATAATGAGAGATACTCTGTTTTCACAGGATTTTATTATTGATTGCTTGTCAGGTATGAGGAAGAAATTGTCAAGAGTGACTTCCAAGTAGACAGTAGAGCAATTTTCTGAGCCGGAGAATATTTGCAGTAGGAGGATTTAGTGAAGGGATTATTTTCAGTTCTGTTTTGGATCTTCTGAGTTTGATCCAAATGGAGATATTGAATAAACAATTGTGTGGCTCAAATAAGACTCACAAGAAACAATAGGGACAGCTTTCTTATGAGTCTTATTGGAATTTCTATGTGGCTTTTGAAGTCCTGAGAATAGATGACCCCACCACCATGTCTACCCAATAAAAACCCCAAACCTTTTGCTATTAAGTCAGCACAGGGTTCCTAATGCTATAGGCTTTATGGAAGCAGCCTGTCACTTCTTTCCTCTGCAAAGCTGGAACTGCCAGCCTGTTGGCTAGCAGCTGTACAACCTGAGATCCTTAGGAATAGATAAGAGAGATGTAAAGAGAGAGAGGGCTAGGAAATATGTCTTGAGGAATCCCAACATTTGATCATTGAAACTTGAACAGGACACATTTGCAAAGGACACCAGGAAAACCTAGAAGAAGTGACTCATAAATGGGTGATGGCATGAAAATCCGGAGAAAAGATCAAAACAGATATATATCAGCTCTTATGTAGTCCAACATGTGCTATTTGAATTGAGCTGAATTGATGGCTTCAATGAAGAAGAAATGAGTCAGAGTCTGAGTAGTATCTGCAAAGGCTGGTGTTTCTTATGCTCACCACCTGACCCCATGCCCAAGGAGACTATCATAGTGGACATACTATGGTATTTCCTGGAGTACACAGAGATTGTCTCCAATCTTGCTCCATATGCCATTCCAAGCAGCCACCACCAGCTAGTCAAACTGGGACCCAAGCGCAGAGATGGAATCTCTCTGCTCCACGCCAAACCACCTCTCTCACTTTGCACTTGGCTCTCTTATTTTCAGATTAATGATTTGGACAGGATGCTGCACAGGCCCATCTTTTCCTTCCTAGTCATACCACTACCACCACCGCCATGAGCTGAGCCTTTTCACCCTAACCACCATATGCTTCCTACTTGGCATCTCTGCATCCTAAGGGTTTCCTGTTCAATTAATCCTATAAACAGCCTTTGAATCATCTTCTGATAATAAAATTGTAGCATATTATGACCTAGTTGAAAAATTGTCAGTGGTTCCATGCTGCTAATATAATAGAGTACAAATTTTTTTTAGGCTAGGGAAAACTTAGGGTAGAGAATTAAAATGTTTTAGCTAATGTTTGGGCTACTGATTAGCAAAAGTGCATTAGAAAGTTTTGAAACTAGATATAGGTGATGATGGCACATTTTTTTTTAGGTGTGTCTGGAAAAGACATCATTTTATTTCACGAGAAATGTAATTTCCTCTCAGTTATTTAGGGGTGGAGGAGAAAACGACTTTAGCTCAAAAGCTTTTTTTTTTTCTTTTTCTTTTTCTCATAATCCCTTTACTTTGTCTGGTTGGTGAAGTTCTTTTAGGAATCACACTTGTAAACAGGCTCTTAATTTCTTTTATGACCTGTTTTACACTTCCCGGCCCCCACAAGCATTTGATGTTAAGTTGACACCTATTAGTAAACTAACATGTACATAGCTTCCTCTGCTTGCTTGCTTGCCCTTATGTTTATTCTACATATATTCTTTCACACCCACTGCTACCTTCACACATTTTTAAAAAATGCTTGAGCTTATTAGTTTTACTTTCTTCATACTCTGCCTATGTTAATCTGTGTTTATGCCCAGTGAAATGACTGCTCTTTCAAAATCATGCTGAAAACAAAGACATTTCTGTTTTTGAACAAGTTATTAAACCATTATGGAATGGCAAAGATAAGAAAAAGAGCTAATTTCTAGTAAGTCAAGAACTCCACTTTTTTTTTTCTTCCTTTTTTAGTTTATTTTGAGATGAGGTAGGTGATTAGAGTAAGGAAGAATCCTGGTGTGGCAGTTTAGGATAAGCACTTTAGGATAACCACAAGATTGGCAGATTAAATCCACCAGCCACTCTGAGAAACCCTATACAGGATCGCTATGAGTTGGAACTATACAGTACATAGCACCACCAAAGAGGAAGGAATTAGGGTTAGGGATGTCTAGACCTAGGCTGGGCCAAAGACTTGGTTTAGAAATATGATTATGGTTAGGACCAGGATTTGTGTTAGGGGTAGAGGCTGGACTGGCCTAGGAGTAAGCCTTGGTCTTATTTTAGAGCTAGAGTTGTTGTTGTTGTTTTTACTTACCTTTGAGTCGGTACAGACTCACAGTGAAACAACAGAATGAAACACTGCCCGGTCCTAGGCCAGCCTCACCATTGTTGCCACACTTGAGCCCATCGATGCTGCCACTTTGCCAACCCATCTCGCTGAGGGTCTCCCTCTTTTTCTCTGACCCTCCACCTTACCAAACATGATATCTTTCTCCAGCGACTGGTCTCTCCTAACAATAAGTCCAAAGTATGAAAGACGAAGTTTGGTCATCCTGGCCTCCAAGGAGCACTCTGGCTGCACTTCTTGCAACACAGATCTGTTGGTTCTTTTGGCAGCCATTGGCACCTTTGATGTTCTCCTCCAACACCATTACTCAAAAGCATCAATTCTGCTATGGTCTTCCTTATTCACAGTCCAGCTTTCGCATACATATGAGGTTATTGAAAATACCATCGCTTGGGTCAGGCGCATCTTTGCTCTTCAACACTTTAAAAATGAGATTTGTGTAATGCAATATGTCCTTTGATTTCCTGACTGCTGCTTCCGTGAGTGATGATGGTTGACCAAAGAAGAATAAGTCCTTGACAACTTCAATCTTTTCTCTGTTGATAAGAATGTTGTTTATTAGTCCAGTGGTGAGGATTTTTGTTTTCTTTACACTGAGATGCAATCCATATCAAAGGCTGTGCTCTTTGATTTTCAACAGTAAATATTTTAAGCCCTCTTCACTTTCAGCAAGCAAGGTTGTATCATCTGCATATTGCAGGTTGTTAATGAGTCTTCTCCAATCTTAATGCCATGTTTTTCTTCATATAACCAACCCAGCTTCTCAGATTATTTGCTCAGCATACAGGTTGAATAAGTATGGTGAAAGAGTACAAGCCTGTCACACACCTTTCTTAATTTTAAACCATTCAGTGTTCTCATGTTCTGTTTGAACAACTGCTTCTTGGTCCATGTACAGATTCCTCATGAGCACAATTAAGTGTTCAAGAATACTCATAATTCACAATGTTGTCCAAAGCTTGTCATGATCCACACAATCAAAAGCTTTTGCATAGTCAATAAAGCACAGGTAAACATCTTTCTGATATTCTTTGCTTTCAGCCAAGATCCATTGGACGTCAGCAATGATATCCCTCATTCTACGTCCTCTTCTGAATCCAGCTTGAACCTCTGGAAGTTCTATGTCAATGTATGCTTGCAGTTGTTTCTATATTACCTTTAGAAAACTTTACTCACATGGGATATCAAAGATATTGTCCGATGATTTCCACACTCTGTTGGGTCACCTCTCTTTGGAATGGACACACATACAGATCTCTTCCAATCAGTCTGCCAGATAGATGTCTTCCAAATTTCTTGGCAGAGATGAGTGATGCCTCACTTTTTTGAAATATTTCAATTTTTATTCCATCAATTCCTGGTGCCTTGTTCTTTGCCAATTCCTTCTATGCATCTTGGACTTCTTCCTTCAGAATCATTGACTCTTGATCATATGCCACCTCTTGAAACAGTTAAACATCACCTGTTTACTTTTGGTATAGTGACTCTATGTACTCTTTCCATCTTCTTTTGATGTTTTCAGCATCATTCAATTATTTGTCCAGAGAATTCTTCAATAAGAAAGTCAAGGCTTGAATTTTTTCTCCAGTTTTCCCTCAGCTTGAGAAATGCTGAGTGTGTTCTTCCCTTTTGGTTTTCTGACTCCAGATCTTTGCATATTTTGTTGTAATATTTGACTTTGTCTTCTCTAGCTGACCTTTGAACTTTTCTGTTCAGCTCTTGGACCTCCTCATTTCTTCCATTTGCTTTAGCATCTCTATGCTGGAGAGCAAATTTCAGTGTCTCTTCTGATGTGCATTTTGATCTTTTCCTTCTTTCTTATCTTCTTAATGACTTTTTACTTTCTTCCTGTAGGATGTTCCTGATGTTATCCCACAACTCTCCAGGAATGATAAATTGAAGAGGAATAGTGCTGCATTCATTTTCCAAAACAGCATATCCAGATTAGTCATGAGGTACAATGCTGTCTGTGATAGGATAATATCCATGTGCCTACAGGGAAGACTAGTTAATACCATTATTATTCAAATTTATGCACCAACCACTAAAGCCAGTGAGAATGAAATAGAAGAATTCTACCAACTTCTTCAATCTGAAATTGATCCAACATGCAATCAAGATGTATTGATCATTACTGGTGATTGGAATGAAAAGGTTGGGAACAAAGAGGAAGGATCAGTAGTTGGAAAATATGGCCTTGATGACAGAAATAATGCTGGAGATCACATGACAGAATTCTGCAAAATCAATGATTTGTGCATTTCAAATACCTTCTTTAGATAGCATAAGAGATGATTATACACATGGACCTCACCAGATGGAATACACAGAAATCAAATTGACTACATCTGTGGAAAGAAACGATGGACAAGCTCTACATAATCAGTCAAAACAAGGCCAGGGGCAGATTGTGGAACAGACCATCAATTGCTCATATGCAAACTCAGACTGAAGCTGAAGAAAATGAAAACAAGTCCATGAGAGCCAAAATATGACCTTGAATATATCTCACCTGAATTTAGAGATCATCTGAAGAACAGAGAGAGAATTAGGTTTATTTATTTTATTTTTTCCTGAAATCTACTTGATTTCGTCTTCATTTGGAAGTTCTGTAACTGCATTATTTCCTCTTTTTACTTCATGCTTTTTATTTATTTATTTATTTTTGTCATTGTTGCAAACTGGTATCTCTGGTTCTCTATTTTCAATCTTATAGGTTTGTTTTGGGGGTCCTGGTGTGTCAGTGTCAGATAAGCAGCAGACTGCTAACCGCAAGGTCAGTGGTTCAAACCCGTCAACCACTCCTCAGAAACTCTATACATGGCATTTAACAACAAAAACAAAAGGTTTGTTTCGTGTTGTAGGGTCAGTACTGGCCTGCTAACCACAAGGTTGCTGGTTCAAACCTACTAGTCACTCACTCCTTGAAAACCCTATACAAAGTCGCTGAGTCAGAACTGTCTCAACGGCACTTAACAGCAATGATAATATTTGAGTTGAATTCTGGGTGATATTGTCATGTATGCTAATCTCAGGTTGTTGTCTGCTATTGTTGGTGCTCTGTCCAATGAACTCCTTTTAGAAACTTTTGCAAGATTGGTGTGGTTTTTATAAATTATTTTAATTTCTATTTATATGGAAATGTCCTAATTTTGCTGCCATATTTAATGGGCAACTTTGCTCGGCACAGAATTCTTGGTTGGCATTTTTTTTTTCTTCTTTCAGTGTTTTATATATGTCATTCCATTGTCTTTTTGCCTGCATGGTTTTGGTGAGAAATCAGAGTTTAGTCTTACTGCTCTCTTTTGTAGGTAACTTTTCATTTTTTCAGAGCTGCTCTCAAAAGCAAGATTCTATTGCTTTTGGATTTGAAAAACTTGATTATAATATGCCTTGGTGATTTCTTTTGGGGTCTGTCCTATTTGGAGTTGGTTCAACTTCTTGAATTGCTATCTTCTCATCTTTCATATTAGGGAAGTTTTCTTCCAACAACTTTCTCTGTCTCTTTTTTTTTTTTTTCAAATTTCTTCCTCTTCTGGGATTCCAATTACACATGTTATTCTTCTTGATTTTGTTGTTGCCATTGTTAAGTGCCTTCAAGTTGGTTCTGACTCATAACTACCCTACATAATGTTCCCAAGGAGCAGCTAGTGGGTTTGAATTGCCAACCTTGTTCATTAGCAGTCCAATACTTATCCTACAATACCACTACACATCTTTCTTTTGATTGTTGCTATTGTTATGTGCCATGGAGTCGGTTCCCACTCATAGCGACCCTATACAGGATTTCAGAGGCTGTAAATCTTTACAGGAGCAGAAAGC
>NW_006408567.1:17120428-17121859 GCF_000296735.1 Chrysochloris asiatica | reverse complement strand
AGTATTTTCCTGAATTCTTCTAATGTTTTGTCTGTGTTTTCCTTGCTTTCATCTGTAGTTTTCTCTATCATTCTCTCAATCCATTGAAAGTACCTAAATACCATTCTTTGGGATTCCTTGTCAAGTAGCTTTGATGCCATTTCTGGTATTATATTTTCTGACTCTGTATTTTGGTCACTTGTTTGAGACATTTTGTCTTGCTTCTTCAAGTAAGTTGAAATTGTCTGTTGTCTTTGAGACATCATGGTGTCATTGTGTTTGTATTTAATTGATGACTGCATGTGGTGTGCTCTCTGGCACTCAGCAACTGTCTCCTGGATGTGATAAAGACTGGAAATGTGAACACAGTTCTTTGTTCACTGTTAGTGTAGCATAGTTCAGGGCATTTCACACTCTTCTAGAAGTAGGGGTGGTATGCCCAGTGCCTGACAAGTAGAGCAAAGACTGTACAGAGGGGGTGCCACTGGCCAATGGATTGGCAAGGGCAGGGGTCTGAACACACCTCCAGCTACAGGAAGATGTAGGGAACAAGGGATAATCATATTCCTCTTGCCACCAACCTCCATTCAGCTATATAGACAGCTGTCCACAAAAGCTCAAAGAGCCAGTTGACTATCTGTTTTTCTTCTCTTTCGTTGCTTCTGTTCAGCTTCACCTTCCAGTCAGCACTCAATCCACTGCTCTGTCTTATCTTATCAGAATTCCAAGATCACCATCTTACCTGCTTTACTTGGTCTCCCATGTCTCTATTGCAGAGGATCTGCTCAGCATGCCCATCATCTTGTGATTATCCCTCAGAAACTGAATTCAGCTTTTTTAAAAAAGAAAGTAATCACAACGTTAACTTATCCAAGAAAAATTCCAAGCTGTCAAATCTACATTTTAAATCTCTTTTTTTGTTTTGTTTTGTTTTCTGTTTCATTTATTTCTGCTATATCTTCATTAACAAACTTTGGATGATATTATGAACAATGGTTATTCCAGAACACTTTTATGTTGTTTAAAAAGGGTATTTGCAATGAAGAAGTCATTGGTCTTGCAAAATTCTATCATGTGATTTCCAGATAATTTCTGTTACCAAGGCTGTAATTTCCAGTTACTGATCTTTCTTCTTTGTTTTCAAAGTTTGCATTCTAATCACTAGTAATTATCAATATATCTTGATTGCATGTTTGATCAATTTCAGACTGAAGAAGTTGGTAGAATTTTTCAATTTCATCCTCACTGGCTTTAGTGGTTGGTGCATAAATTTGAATAATAGTGGTATTAATTGGTATTCCTTGTAGATGTACAGATATTATTTTCTCACAGACAGTACTATACTTTAGGATAGATCTTAAAATGCTCTTGTTGCTGAATGTATTGGCATTCCAATTCAATTTGTCATTCCCAGCATAGTAAACTGTATGATTCTCAGGTTCAAAATGGCCA
>NW_006408567.1:17103059-17104217 GCF_000296735.1 Chrysochloris asiatica | reverse complement strand
ACACCCACGGAAGCAGCAGTCAAGAAATCAAATGACGTATTGCATTAGGCAAATCTGCTGCACAAGATCTTTTTAAAGTGTTGAAGAGCAAAGATGTCAGCTGGCCATGGTATTTTCAATAACCTCATAGGCATGTGAAAGCTGGACAATGTATAAGGAAGACCATAGAAGAATTGATGCTTTTGAATTATGTTGTTGAAGGAGGATATTGAAAATGCCATGGGCTGCCAAAACAACAAACATATCTGTGTTAGAAGAAGTGCAGTCAGAATGATCTTTGGAGGCCAGGATAGCCAAACTTTATTTCTCATACTTCAGACATATTGTCAGGAGGGACCAGTCGCTGGAGAAAGATATCATGTTTGGTAAGTGGAGGGTCAGAGAAAAAGAGGGAGACCCCCCAGCTATGTGTATTGACAAAATGGCGGCATCAATGGGCTGTGTGGTCTCAATTGTGAGACCACACTGGGCAGTGTTTTGTTCTGTTATGCACAGAGTCGCTATTAGTCAATACTGACTTGCTGGCACCTAACAACAACAACAACAAACTTACTGCCATCAAGTCAGTTCTGACTCATAGTGACCCTATATAGGATTTCCAAGGCTGTAAATCTTTACAGAAACAGAAAGCCTCTTCTTTCTCCCACAGAGGTTGGTGGGTTTGATCCACCAACCTGCACTTAGCAATTCAGTGCTTATTCTACAATGCCACCAGAGTTCCTTTTATTAGAGATCATTATTTGAGGACAGTATTTTCCAGATACATTCTGATAGTCAAATTCTCATTCTAACGAAATTATAGATTAGCCTTGTCAGTTTTCCACTTCTTTGGGATATGCTTTTACGGATGTGTTGTTCAATTCCACAGGTTAAGGTTTCTTTACTCTAAATAAGAATTTTATGCCTGTTAAGGAGCTTGCCATTAATTGCTTTTTATGTTTATGAAAAAGGAAGAACTGCTAGACTAAAACCAACATTTTTGAAGGCACGCAACAAAAATTATCCCATGATTACAAAGAAACCACTCAGAGAAACAGTGACATCATCAACAGGCATATCTTGCCACTTCTTAAAGACAATAGTTGAACACCTTAAAACTGATGTTGTAAAGAATACAAAAGTATTGGAGTCATGATTAAAGTGTTGACTATATCCAGG
>NW_006408567.1:17100129-17101694 GCF_000296735.1 Chrysochloris asiatica | reverse complement strand
AGTAGAAAAAATTTAAATAATAAAAGGGCTGATAGAATAAGCATCTGGCTAAGTGCAGTTTCAAAAAAATAGAACAGAGAAAATGGAAAGATGGAAATTATCAAAGAAATTGTTCAATGAAATTTCCCAGAACTGAAAAACATGTCTCCAAAGGAAAATTTCTACATAGTGTCCAGTGATGACACTAAATAAAAAAAAACATCAAAGAACATAATGATGCAATTTCAGGACATCAGATAGAAGGAAACATTCCAGGAATTTTTAGAGACAAAATGTAGTTCACAAAGAAGGGTCAGGCACTAGAATGAAATTCAACTTCTCAACAGAACACTGATAACTGTAAAATTAGAATGCAAAGTCCTGGAATCCAGAAGTCCGAGGATCCATAACAAGAGATAAATAGGGAATTCCCAGGGTAGTGGTGAAGGAAACTCCCAGTTAATAATTGTTCAGTTAACTTGGGGAGCAGACCACACCAAAGCAGAGTCTTTTGAAAAAAATGGAATTAGTAGATTATCAAGGGGAAACTGCATTGAGTGGGGCTTTCTGCTCTAGTTACATGAGGAAACACTTTAACAACGGCTCATAAAAAGAAAGAAACTAAAAGAAGAAAGCAATGATCAAATCCAGAAAAAAAGTCTTGCTAAAAAGGAAATATTATTATTTTACATTGTTTTATCAGTGTACACCCCTATATAGTTTAGTGCTCTGGTAGCGTAGTGGTTACGAATTGGGCTGTGAACCTTAAGGTCAGCGGTTTGAACACCCTCGGAAACCCTGTACAGGGTCTCTATGGGTCAGAACTGACTCAACGGCACTTAACAACAACAACAACAGTAATGAAAATGTTTAATACTGATGTCAATACATATTTTGATAGAATAATATTGGGAGGCTGGAGTAAAACAAAAGGTGTATAAAAAGCAAAAAGAAAAATGTTTACATATGTCTGAAATTGTAGAGGAGTTCTGGTATGGTGCTGTAGGACCAGCATTGGACTACTAGCCAAAGGTTGGCAGTTTAAAGCATTCATTTGCTCTTTGGAAACCCTATACAGGGTCGCTGAGTCAAAACTGACTTGAAGGCACTTAACAACAACAAAACTGTACACTTCAGAAATAACTATATGTTGTTAGGTACCATCTAATTGGTTTTGACTCTTAGCAACCCTATGCACAACAGAATGAAAGTGTCCTGTCCTGAGCCATCCTCACAATTGTTATATTTCAACCCACTGTTGCTGTCATGGTGTCAATCCATTTTACTGGGGGTCTTCCTATTTTTCCCTGACCTTCTACTGTACCAAGCATGATGACCTTCTCTTGACAGATCCCTTCTGACAACAAGTCTGAAGAACGAAAAACACAGTCTCACTGTCCTTTGATTCTAAGGAACATTCTGGCTGTACTTCTTCCAAGACAGATGATGTTGGTTCTTATAGCAGCTCATGTGCTTTCAATATCCTTTACCAGCAACATAATTAAAATTAATTAATTCTTCTAAGATCTTCCTTATTCATTGCTCAATTTTCACATACATATGAGGCAATTGAAATACCATGACTT
>NW_006408567.1:17097842-17098667 GCF_000296735.1 Chrysochloris asiatica | reverse complement strand
CATCCATTTTGTTTTTTATTCTTTCCTGTCTTTTTAATGAACTTCTACTATCATCATATATGATGTTCTTGATGTCATCAGACATTAAGTCAACAGAATAAATATTTATTTTTCCATTTGGAGGTAAATATCTGAACAAATGAAATAACTTGAACATGGATATCTTGGGGCGGGGGGAGGGAATGGATTATTGTTGTTAAGTGCCATTGAGTTGGTTCCAACTCACAGCAACATTATATAGGGTTTCTGAGGAGTAGCTGGTAGGTTTGAACTGCCGACCTTGTGGTTTGAAGTCCAGTGCTGATGCCACAACGCTGTACCAGGAATCCAGCAGGAAATGGGAAGGGACAGGATATTACATTTTTATATTAAGCCTTTTTTGCTTGACTTTTTCCCCTTTTATTTTGAAAAATTTCAAAACCATGCAAGTATGAAAGTTGAAAGAATAGTATAGTAATCATTCATATATTCTTCATTAGATTCCACATTAGGAGATTGGTAGCACAGTTAAGTGCTTATGTGCTAACTGAGAGGTCAGCAGTTCAAACCCACCAGCCACTCCGGTGTTTCCATAAAGATTCACAGTCTGGAAAACCCCATGGAGCAGTTCTATTCTGTCCTGCAAGGTCACTATTAGTCAGAACCAACTTGACGGTACACAACAGTTTCCAGTTTAACTTTATCTCTTCTTCTTCTTGTTTTCCAGTCATTTTTGAATCATTTGATGTCATTGAAAATATCACACTTTGTATTCTCATTTGAGAACAAAGGCATTCCCCTGCATACCCATATTATAATCATAGGATCAAAGAAGATTAACAATAA
>NW_006408567.1:17090610-17097162 GCF_000296735.1 Chrysochloris asiatica | reverse complement strand
GCCGTGGAACACTGTCAGATAGCAACTGAATATTAAATATTAAAACATTATAATTAGCACCAAAATATTGTCAGCTATAGTGCCTCAGATAGCGTAGTGGTTACGAATCGGGCTGCAAACCTCAGGGTCAGCAGTTCGAAACTACCAGCTGTTCCTCGGGAGAAAGAGGAGGCTTTCTGCTCCCTTAAAGATTTACAGCCTCGGAAACCCTGTACAGGGTTGCTATGAGTCGGAACCAACTCCACGGCGTATTACAACAACAACATAGTGCCTCAGGAGTCCTAGCGTGGCGCTGTGGGTTAATGTGCTGGACTGCAAAGTCGTTTGAACCACCAGGTTAGCGGTTCAAACTCACCAGCCGCTCCTCGGAAACGCTATACAGGGTTGCTATGAGTAGGAACCGACTCGACAACACTTAACAATAACAACATAGTTCCTTAAATGAGTCTCTCAGGTTGGAAGGCACTCAAAATGCAACTGGGGAAGAGCTGCCTCATCAAAGCAGAGTTGACTGTGATGACCTGAAGTCTTCTGGACCTTCCTTTGCTGATGGCCACAAGTTAAACTGAGGAGAAATAGCTGCAAACATCCATTAATAATCATAACCTGGAACATACAAATCATGAATCTAGTAAAACTGCAAGTTGTCAAAAATAAAATGGATAATTTTTTTTTTTAAATGCATAAACATCAAGATCCTATGCATTCGTGAGTTAAAAATGACTGGTATTGACCATTTTGAATCCAACAATCACATGGTTTGCTATGCAGGAATAACACCTTGAAGAGGAATGGTGTCACATTCATCATCAAAAAGAACCTTTCAAGATCTATCTTATCTGTGATAAGATACTTTCCAAATGCCTACAAGGAAGATCAATTAATAAAACTATTATTCAAATTTTTGAACCAACCACTAATGCCAGTGATAATGAATATGAAGATTTCTACCAACTTTTTCTGTCTGAAATTGATCAAACATGTAATTAAGATGTATTGATAATTACTGGTGATTAGAATCCAAAGGTTGAAAACAAAGAATAAGGATCAGTAGTTGGAAAATATGGTCTTAGGGATAGAAACAATTTTGGAGATCTCAAGACAGAATTTTTCAAGACTAATGACTTCTTGACAACTTCAGTCTTTACTCCATTGATAAGAATGTTGTTTATTGGTCCAGTGGTGAGGATTTTCTTACACTGAAATGCAACCCATACCAAAGACTGTGCTCTTTGATCTTCATCAGTAAGTATTTTAAGTCCTTTTCATGATAGATGTTCAATCATTTCAAGAGGTAGCATCTGATCAAAAGCCAATGATACTGAAAGAAGAAGTCCAAGGTGCATTGAAGGAATTGGCAAAGAACAAGGCTCCAGGAATTGATGGAATAAACATTGAAATCTTTCAACAAACTGATGAGGCACTAAAGGCATTCACTCATCTATGCTAAGAAATTTGGAAGACAGTTACCTCCCCAACTGATTGGAAGAGATCCATATTTGTGTCCATTTCAAAGAAAGGTGACCCAACAGAATGCAGAAATAATAGGACAATATCATTAATATCGCATGCAAGTACAGTTTTGCTAGAGATAATTAAAAAATGGTTGCAGCAGTGCATTGACAGAGAACTGCCAGAGGTTCAAGCCAAATTCAGAAGAGAACACAGAATGAAGGATATCATTGCTGACATCAGATGGATCTTGGCTGAAAGCAGAGAATACCGGAAAGATTTTTATACAAAGACTTTCAATTTTGTGGATCATGACAAGCTATGGACAACATTGTGAAGTATGAGTATTCCTGAACACTTAATTGTGCTCATGAGGAATCTGTACATGGACTAAGAGGCAGTTGTTCGAACAGAACATGGGAACACTGAATGGTTTAAAATTAGGAAAGTATGGTGAAAGGAGTTCTATTCTTTCACCATACTTATTCAACCTGTATGTTGAACAAATAATTTGAGAAGCTGGGTTATATGAAGAAAAACGTGGCATCAGGATTGGAGGAAGACTCATTAATAACCTGCGATATGAAGATGTTACAACCTTGCTTGCTGAAAGTGAAGCAGACTTAAAATACTTACTGATGAAGATCAAAGACCATAGTCTTTGGTATGTACTGCATCTCAATGTAAAGAAAACAGAATGAAGAAGTCATGGGACAATATCATTAATATCGCATGATTGTGGATCATGATAAGTTATGGACAACATTGTGGCGAATGAGTATTATGGAGCACTTAATTGTGCTCATGGGGAACTTAAGGCAGTTGTTTGAACAGAACAAGGGAACACTGGTGGATTAAAATTAGGATAAGTGTGCAGCAGGGTTGTATTCTTTCACCATACTTAATCAGCATTGACTTTTTTAATGACAAGATGCCAATTGTCTTACCGAACCACTTACATTTTAGATGTTTCCTCATTAAGGTTCCTTTTGGAACTGGTGTTATATGCATATATTACTTTTAAAAATATAAAAAAATTGAAAAAATAAAACCCCAAACCAATGAAGATGTCATTTGTTTACAATTGTTCAAAAGGGACTCTCAATCTCTCTCAGGCCACCTCTTCTGAGGTTTGTTGCCTTTCCTTCATTGATTGTGCCAGCTTGTGCTTACTAATGCACCCCTTAACACAAGTCACTCTGGGAAGCACCTTTCTCAGAAAGTCATACATTTTTACAGCTTTGCATTTAAAATTTATTCCCAGTGGGGATTGTTTTTCTGTCATCTACTCAAGAAATTCTATTACTGAAAATTCTGTGTCAGTTATCTCAAGCACAAATGGAAGTTGTTTCTGTATAAATCCCTAGATAGTGGAATATGTTCTATTCTCCTTCAAAATAAAACCAGATCTGAAGACAGAGCATAGGGAGATATGGGGTCTTTGCCTGGATCTGTCATTGACATTTTGGGTGACCTTGAGAAAGTCCTTGACATTTCTGGAAGTCAGTTTCTTATTTAAAAAGAGGGAGTATATTATGGATGGAATAGGGGCTCCCTCCTGCATCCCCCAATGTATACTGAAACCTGGTGAATTCTACTAAGATTTAATTATGTGATTACATCAGTTGGCCTAGAACAGAGCACATTATGTGCTGTAATGTGATCAATCAATCAGCTGAGGTCATACTGGTGTAGGCTGGATCCTAAATCTAATCATTTCTGAGTTATTATACAAAGAGCAAATTACACACAGAGACCAACATCCATGTGAGAAGACAGATGACATGTGAGGATCATCTACAAGTCAAAAAACCAAGAACTCCAGAGACTTCTGACGAAGAAGGAATATACACAGCTGAGACCTGATTTGGATGGTTAACCTCCAAAATTATGAGAACACAAATGTCTGCTCTTTAGAGCCACCCACTTATGGTAATTGTATTACAGCAGCTCTAGGTAAGTAAGAGTAAAACTAGTTGATAATGAAAGGTTTCTTTCCAACTATGATTCTGACGAGAGCAGAAAAGAATGAGTCTAAGGACAGATGGCAGATGCACACACTCAGTGGATGTCCTCCCCTGTCTCCCTTCTGCACTCTGTGCAAAGCAAGTCAATCCTTGGTTGGGCTGGGTAGACAAAAACATGGGGAATGGCAGAGAAAAGACCAAATAAATTTCAATGGTGTGAACACCAGAAGTAATGTTGATGGCAGAAACTTCACCTTGCACAATAATATATGCAAATGTAAGCTGTATGACTTGGAAACAGTTTGAGAAACAGATCTAATACTGAAAATAAAAGAAACCTCAAAGTATTTTGGTGACATAAATAGTAGCCAATGAGTGTTTGATAAATTTAACTTGAGTCCCCAGGTTCAAGTCTGTTGCTGATATTAGTTAACTTTCATCACTTGTGGATTCCCTTTAAATAACTGTCAACACCTTATAAGTTCTCTCTCAAAACCCGATAAAAAGAAAGGAGAAGAAGTGAAAAGGACCCTGGAATAGATAGCAGGGGATCTAAGAAAAAAGGCCTCATCATCTACATCTGAAAATGAGCCAATGAAAAGTCAATCGATTACAGAATATTTTCTGAGGCTTAAACTGGACGCATCATTAGGAAAGACTCATCACTGGATAAGGGCATGCTGTTCTGTAAAGTGGAGTGGCCATGAAGGCAAAGAAAATCCTCTGCAAGATGGCTTGACACAATGGCTGCAACAATGGACTCAAATATACCAACCATCATAAAGATGAGGTAGGACTGGGAAATGGTTTATTCTCCTATACATGGGGTCACAGTGAGTCAGAGGCAATTCAACAATAACTAACAGCAACATATCGAACCAACAACTCTGCAGTTAAGAGGTTCTTCAGCCTTGAACAAAT
The DNA here is from genome assembly GCF_000296735.1 of Chrysochloris asiatica. NCBI lineage: Eukaryota > Metazoa > Chordata > Mammalia > Afrosoricida > Chrysochloridae > Chrysochloris > Chrysochloris asiatica. The sequence goes on along the minus strand of NW_006408567.1, from coordinate 17,092,822 downwards.
CACAGAACTACTCTGGGCCTTCATTTTCTCGTCTGTGTAAAGGACGGGGGTGGATTAAGATATTTCTAAAATTCTTTACAGCTCAAAAAATTTAACTTCTTTCACATCCTCTACATTCTTGTCTGGATGAGCTATTTCCTGCAATTTTGGAGAAAGCATGAGATGATATTCTGCACCATTTATACTATCATCTTATTGAATGGCTCCTTGGATACCTACTTAATAGTGTTTCCCAATCTTCCTTTACTTAAATGATCTACTCCCTAATTGCTTTTCCTCTTTTAAATGGGTATTAAGAAAACATCCGGTTTTTTCTTTCTTGGCTAACAGCCATGACTTCTTGTCCCAGAGTTTTCAGAGTCTGTGAATAATTATCTAGCTTAATTTATGGCTACCCTGAAGGTAATAACATAAATTGCTCATGATTCAGTTCTGCTTGTACTTCTACTTCCCCTGGCAAAGTTCTCCGTTCTAAAACATTCTCAAATGAAGACATTGCCAACAATACTGTTTTAAATTTACACTGAAATTTCCATGAAAGTCTTTCATATTTCCTTATATTAGTGATCAATACAGGCCACACTAAAGAGTAGGGGGAAATAAACGTCTTCAGAAATATTTGAGGGAGTCTTGAAAACCATTTTCTTATTCATTCCTATATCCAAGGATTTTCACTAGCTATTCAGAGCCATTGGAGTCTAGAGAGAAGCGTAGAAGAAGGAACACAGACATATAGTGCTTTTCCAAGTAAATGGTAAATTCTGAACCAACCAGTGGTCGTTAGTTCTAGGTCAGACTTGCTGGAGGAGGGAGGGAGGGAAAGACTTAAAACCTATCTGTTTTAAGTCTTAAAGAGATACATTAACTGATCACAATGAATGAATCTTTTTTTGAATCCTGATTCAAATGAGATGTTTTAAAAATTATAGGCACACCAGTTTCTAAAAGGTGGAAACAATCCAGTGTCCATTAACAGATGAATAAACAAACAAAATGTGATACATATATACCTGCAGTATTATTCAGCCATAAAGAGAAATGAAGTTATGATACATTCCACAACATGGACAAAGCTTGAAAACATATGCTAAGTGACATCAGTCAGACATAAAGGGTCAAACATTATGTAATTTTCCAACTCATGTGAAATATCTAGAATAGGCAAGTGCATACCAACCAAAGTTTTCTAGTGGTTACCAGAGGCTTGGGGAAAGAGGATTGGCAGTTATTACTCAAGGGGTACTGAGTTTCTGTTTGGGGTGATGAAAAAGTTTTGAAAGGGTGGTAATGATTACACAACATTATAAATGTAATTAATGTCACTGAATGCTACACTTAAATGATTAAAATGCAAATTTTAGATTATGTATGTGTTACTACAATAAAATTATATAAGTTGGAACCGACTTGGTGACACACAACCACCACTATACATATACATAGCAGAATCCTGGTTTGGCACTGTAGGATAAGCACTGAACTGCTAATCACAAGGTCTGCAGTTCAAATTCACCCACCGTCCCTCAAAAACTCTTATAGGGTCTCTGTGAGTCAGAACTGATTCAATGGCATTTAACAACAGCATATATAGGAGACCCTGGGTGGCACTAACAGTTAAGCACTTGACTACTAATAGAAAGATTGGCAATTTCAACCCCCCCAGAGGTGTTTCAGAAGACAGGCCTGAAAGATCACATCATCCTTGAAAAGTCCATGAAGCAGTTCTACTCTGCACACAAAGAATCATCATGAGTTGGAATCCACTCAACAACTAACCACAACTGTGTGGTGCTGTGGAACTAAGTACTCTACACAAAGTCAGTTTGAATCACAAGGTCGGCAGTTCAAACTCACTAGCTGTTCCTTGGAAACCCTATACAGGATTGCTATGAGTCAGAACTGACTCCATGGCACTTAGCAACAGCAACTATATATCTGTGTGTGTGTGTGTGTGTGTGTGTGTGTGTGTGTGTGTAGAAATGTAGAAAGAGAGTGAGAGAGAGAGCTCGCACTCTAGTAGCATAGTGGTTATGAGTCGGGCTGCTAACCTAAAGTCAGCAGCTTGAAACTCCCATCGGTTCTGTGGGAGTAAGAGGTAGCTTTCTGCTCGTAAAGATTTACGGCCTCGGAAATCCTATAGAGTCGTTATGAGTTGGAACCAACTCCAAGGCACATAACCATTATATATATATACACACACACACACACACAC
>NW_006408567.1:17085367-17086365 GCF_000296735.1 Chrysochloris asiatica | reverse complement strand
GTTTTCCTCCAATCCTGATGTCACATTTTTCTTCATAGAACCCAGCTTCTCGTATTATTTGCTCAGCATACAGGTTGAATAAGTATGGTGAAAGAGTACAACCTTGTTGCACACCTTTTTAAATTTTAAATCATTCAGTGTTCTCATGTTCTGTTTGAACAACTGCCTCTTGGACCATGTACAGATTCCTCATGAGCACAATTAAGTGTTCAGGAATAATCATACTTCGCAATGTTGTCCATAGCTTGTCATGGTCCACACAATTGAAAGCCTTTGTATAGTCAATAAAGCACAGCTAAACATCTTTCTGAATTCTCTGCTTTCAGCCAAGATCCTTTGGACATCAGCAAGGCATTAATGGGCTGAAATTGATTGATATTAGCAATTTTGAAACATTCGTATGGTTTACAATGCCAGGAATGACAAAGTGAAGAGGAATAGTGTTAACTTCATTGTCAAAAAGAGCATTTCAAGATCTATTTTGAAGTACAATACAGTCTGTGATAAGATAATATCCATACGCCTGCAAGGAAGACCAATTAGTACCACTATTATTCAAATTTGTGCACCAACCACTAAAACCAATCATGATGACATTGAAGAATTCTACCAATTTCTTCAGTCTAAAACTGATCGAATATGTAATCACGTTGCATTGATAATTACTGGTGATTGGAATGTGAATGTTGAAAACAAAGAGGAAGGTTGCATAGTTGGAAAATTTGGCCTTGGTAATAAAACCATGCTGGAAATCATGTGATACAATTTTGCAAGACCAACTTATTCTTTGCAAATATGTGTTTGTTTGTTTTTAAAGCTTTTATTGTGAATTGAGTGATAGCTTTCATCAGTTTTGCATTCATCCTGTAGTATTTTCTTTCATTACAATGTTTATAATCCTCTCTATGAATTACCATTCAACAGTATTTGCTTCTATTCCTTTTTCTTTTTTGAATGTACACAAAACCACTCAGGAATATATAATCATTTAAACAACC
>NW_006408567.1:17083003-17085267 GCF_000296735.1 Chrysochloris asiatica | reverse complement strand
ACACACACACACACACACACACACACACAAAGTTCTTGTCATCTATAGTCTTTGTTTCAGATTTCAGTGAGGGGATGCAATGTTCACTGCTTTAGTGTTATAATAAGTTTGAGACAGGCTATTTCTTCTATAAGAAATATGAGGTAAGTACCATTGCTTCAAGGGCTGAGGAATAATGCACACAATTTATATTGTAGTTGGCCACTGCTATACTGTAAAGAAAGGAACCCTGTTGGTACAATAATTAGGCACTCAACTGCTAGCTGAAATGGTGGTTTGAACTTACCCAGTGTTCCACAGGAGAATCATTTGGTGATCTGCTCCTGTAAGATTATCTCTTAGAAAGCCCTACTAGATGGTTCTACTATATCATATAGGGTCCCTGTGAGTCAGAATTGACTCGATGACACACAATATGGGTTCATATTCTTTTTGAAACATCCATATATTTATTATTGTTATTATTGTGAAATGAGTGAAGGATCATAGACAAGATCATCAGCTTTACACTCAACAAATACATACATTTTTCTTCATCTCAATAATTGCAATCCCCTCCATGGAACAACAGTTATCCCATTTCCTCTCTGTGACTCCCTTCTCCATTCTACCCACCTTCCTATCCTTCTCACCTTTATCATTAGGTACATGTTGCCCCTTTGATTTTGAATGATTGACCATTCCATTGTTCATAGTGTTGTCCTTGTTCTCCTTCAATACCTATCTACTGCTTGGCTGAAAGTTGGACCACAAGGGTGAGCTCCTTTTCAGACCTGAACTGTGGTCAAGGGCCATAGTCTCAGGTTCCTCCAAACTCTTTCTGACAAGTAAGCCTGGTCATTTTTTATAAATAATTTTGAGTTTTATTCCACATACTCAGCTGTTCTGTCTGGAACCTTCTAATGTGATCCTTTTAAGAGCAGTTGGTAGTGGTAGCTGGGCACCATCTAGTTCTTCTGATCTTTGATCTGTGGAGATTGATGTTCACATGTTCCATTGGACTAATTGATTCCAAGCATCTTCAGTTCTCATCACTCTTCTGTCTTCTGCATATGGAGAGAAAAACCATTGCACCTTAGATAACTGCTCATGAGCTTTTAATATCCTAGACACTACTCACTAAAACAGAATCTAGAACATTGTCTTTGTGGACTATGTTATGCCAATTGACCATGCTGTCCTAAGACTATGGTCCTGAGACTCTAGGCTCAGCTATCTTTTAAGAATTCAAACTGAAATACTTTTCCAATGAAATTAAATGCTCTTTGGCATTTGCTTCAAAGTAATCCAAGTTGGGGGAGTGGGTGGTGTTGTAGATGAAATAAGATTAGCCAAGACCTAATAATTGCTGAAGTTGGATGATGAATATGGAGTTCATTATTTGATTCTCTCTAATTTTACATATGATTAAATTTTTCCATAATAGCTTAAAAAATGACACTCAGGCAAACAAATCTTTTGACAACTGAGCACTAAGGGAGGAAGAAGAAGCCAATTTTTGTGTGTGCTCCATTTTACACTAGGCAGCCCCTCAAACTTCTTAGAACTACTTACCACAGAAATGGAAAAAAAAATCCTCAACTTTATATGGAAATTGCCATAAATAGCTAAAATAAGGTTGAAAGAGAAGAACAAGGTAGGGAGACACACACTTTCTGATTTTAAAACATTATGCATCTACAGTAATCAAACCACCACTCTAAGCTTGTCATACTGTGGTGGTTTGTGTGCAGCTGTGACATTGGAAGCTATGCCACCAGTATTCCAAATACCAGGAGGTCATTACCAATGGGGGACAGGCTTCAGTGGAGCTTCCTAATGAAGATAGGGTAGGATGAAGGAGAGGAGAACCACTACTGAACAGTTAGTCAATGAAAACCCCATGAAGAACAGAGGAATATTGACAGATATAGTGCCAGAAGTCCCTCAGGGAGGAAGGTACTCAAAATACAACTGGAGAAGAACTGCCTCTAAAGAGTGGAATTAATCTTAATGACGCAAATAGAGCAAAGCTCTCAAGACCTTCATATACTGATGTGGCACAACTCATAATGGGAAAAAACAAAGCTCCAGACATTCATTAATAATCAGGATATGGAATGTATGAAGTATGAACCTAGGAATATTGAAAGACATCAAAAATAAAATGAAATGTTTACAGTTCAATATCCTAGGCATTAGTTGTTGTTGTTTTTAGGTGCCATCGAGTCATTACCGACTTATAGCGACCTTATGCACAGCAGAACGAAACACTGCCCGATCCT
>NW_006408567.1:17079893-17081718 GCF_000296735.1 Chrysochloris asiatica | reverse complement strand
ATTATACATGAAGAAAGCAAATGGTTAAAAAGACAGGAAAGAAAGAAAAGACCAAAATGGATGATGTTAGATGAGACTCTGAAACTTGATCTTGAGGGTTGTTGTTGTTGTTGTTAGGTGCTGTCAAGAAGATAGAGCAACTGGAAGAAATTATAAAGTAAGAATGATGAACAGAAAACTTCAAAGGGTAGATCAAGAAGACCAAGTCAAGTGTTATAATGAAATGTGCAAAGAGCTAGATTAAAACCGAAAAGGGTTTCTCAGTATTTCTCAAGTTGAAAGAACTGAAGAAAATATTCAAGCCTTAGGTTGCAATACTGAAGGGTTCTATGGACAAAAAGAGTGGCACAGTGGTAGCAGTAATGGGTTCTAGTATAGCAATACTTGTGAGAATGGTGCAGGATTGGGCAGTGTTTTGTTGTTATGAGTTGGAATAGACTTTTCAGCACCTAAAAACAACAACAACAATAGGGAAAATATTGAATGATGAAGTAGATATCAAAAGAAGATCGAAGGAATACACAGAGGCATTGTATCAAAAAGAATTGATCAATGTTCAACCAACTCAATAGGTAGCATATCAAGAACTTACAATATTCAAGAAAGAAGTCCAAGTTGCACTGAAGGCATTAACAAATAAAACAAGACTCCAGGAATTGACAGAATACAAACTGAAATGTTTCAACAAACTGATACAGCAATGGAGGACCTCAATAATTTATGCCAAAAAAATTGGAAGACAGTTACTTGGCCAGCCGTTTGGAAGAGATTTATACATTCTCTAAGAGGAGTTGTTTAAATAGAATAAGGTGATGTCAAATGGTGTCAAACAGAAAAGGTGTGAGCCAAGGTTGTATCCTTTTGCCATACTTATTCAACCTATATGTTAAGTAAATAATCTGAGAAGATGGATTATATGAAGAAGAACATAGCATCAGGATTGGAGAAAGACTTATCAGCAACCTGAGATATGCAGATGATACAATCTTGTTTACTGGAAACAAAAAGGACTTAAATACTTATTGATGAGGATCAATGACTATAGCCTTCAGTATGGATTGCACCTCAGTATACAGACAACAAAAATCCCCACCACTGGGCCAATAAATAACATCATGATAAATGAAGAAAAGATTGAAGTTGTCAAAGACTATTTTTCTTGGTTCCACAATCAATGCTTACAGAAGCAGCAGTCAAGAAATCAAATTGGAGAACAAGCAAGATGTTGGATTGGGTAGACGTGCAGTGAGGAGCTCTGTCAGCAACAACACAGAATACTGGACCAAGCAGGCTCAGGGGATTGTCCCAGAACTCTGAACCACATAAAGAAATATTTAGAAGATTGGAAGGCTTACAACTAGGGGAATTTGTAGCAGAAGCAAGAAATTCATTGCTTTCTAATTCAAGATGCCCAGCTGTGCTGCCATCTTGGAAGAGACCAAGCAGGGGAAGGATCAGAGCAGCCACGGACACCTGACAGAGCCACGGAGATAAAGGTGTGGACACTCTTTTTTTTTTTTTGTATCTGTTCATTGGTCTCTCGCTGTCTGTGCACCTCTGTTCTGGTGAAGAGACGGGGTGCCTGAGTGAGTGGAGACTCCACCCCCACCCCCGGAGGGTTCAACTATGCATGTGTACAAATCTCCTAGAAATTTAAAGTGACAGTTTCCACTTAAAACCAAACAGCAGCAAAACGGCCATAGCAAGCCCTAAACTGTTTATCACTAGGAAAAAGGCCTGAACAGGGATTGTGGAGCAGGACAGGCAGACTAAAAAAGAAATAGGCTGAAAATTAAATCCTGAGTTATGCTACAATTACTAATAA
>NW_006408567.1:17066624-17079402 GCF_000296735.1 Chrysochloris asiatica | reverse complement strand
AGTAGAATTGAAGAGATAGAAGCCAGAACTAGTGAGCTAGAAGATAAATCTTTCAACACTACTAAGACAAAAGAGCAAGCACAAAAAATGGATTTAAAAAAATCTGAAGAAGGCCTAAGACTCATGCTGGACAACATAAAGAGGAATAACTTAAGAATTATTGGCATTCTGGAGCAGGAAGAATCACACAAGTCCACAGAGGAGGTAATTGAAGAGCTTCTGGAAGAAAATTTCCCTAACATCCTAAAAATGAAAAGATAAGCATTCAAGAAGCTCAATGAATCCCAAGAAGGATAGACTTTTAAGACAATCACCAAGACATATAATAATCAAGTTCTCCAAAATCAAAGATAAGGAGAGAATCCTGAAAGCAGCTAGGGAAAATGTAACATACAAAGGCAAGCAAATCAGATGAAGCTTGCATCTCAACAGAAACCATGCAGGCAAGAAGGCAATGGGGAGACATATATAAAATCCTGAAAAAAACAAAAAACTGCCAACCAAGAATCCTCTACCTAGCAAAGCTGTCAATTAAATAATTCAAATAATGCATTTGAATTATGGTGTGGAAGAAGAATACTGAAAGTTTTAGAAGAATAAGAATGGCCAGGAGAACAAAACTGCCTTAGAAGTGCAGCCAGAATAGAAGGTTACTTAGAGGTAAGAATGATGAGACCTCATGTGTCATACTTTGGACACGTTGTCAGAAGAGACCAATCCCTAGAGAAAGACATCATGCTTCATAAAGTAAAGGATCAGTAAAACAGAAGGAAACTGTCAATGAGGTGGATTGACACAGTGGCAGCAAAAATGGGCTCAAACATAGCAACAATTGTGTGGGTAGCAGAGGACCAGGCAATGTGTCCTTCTATTGTGTATAGGTTCAGAACCAACTTGACAGTACCTACCAACAATAGCAGCAGTAAATAAAAGCAGTTTGGTACTGGTATGCCAATAGACATATCCACTGTTTTCATTATCACCTGCTGCTATAACCGAATTACAAGTGGGATGGCTTTAACAACTAGAAATTTCTCTCACAGTTTAGGATGCTAGAAGTCCAAATTCAGAGGCCAGTTCTTGGGGAAAACTTTCTCTTTGTCATTTCTGGAGAAAGGCCCTTGGAGATCTCTTCTAGCCTTGGCATCAATCTTCACCTGGATCTAGGAGCTTCACAATGCAGGAACCCCAGGTCCCAAGGACATATTCTACTCCCAGGACTTCTATCTAGGTGGTAGTAAGTCCCTCTGAGCTCTGCTCACGTCTCTCTCCTTTTATACCTCAAAAGATATTGACTCAAGATATAACGTAATCCTGTAGATTGCATCTGACTTCATTAGCATCATGAGGACTTACAACATAGGATAATTACATCAGATCAGAGCTTAGCATATGAAATCATATCATGGTGTTGATTGTATTGTATTAGATCTCCTCAGGGAGGTGATAACTACATCTTAACTGCTAAACCACTGAGAATCCTAGTCCTGCCAAACTGACACAAAACCTTAACTATCACGTCCACCAATGGGATATAATTGAGAGTCCAGAAGTAAACCCACACATCTATGGTCAACTGATTTTTTGCTAGGATATAATATTCATTTGATGGACAAAGAAGCATCTCTTCAATAGATAATATTGGAGTAATTGGATTTCCACATGAAGCAATGTGAAACAGGACCTATGTCTCACACCATACACAAAAACAAATTCAAAATGGATAAGGACTTAAAGGTGTACACCAAAACCATAAAACCCTTAGAAAAAAATGCAGGGGCAGGGAATGCTGTTTTAACAATGGATTATCTGATGTAATAACAGAAGCACAAATAGCTATATTATGGATGGAGCTGGAAGACATTATGCTGAGTGAAGTAAGTCAAACAACTGTTATATGACTTCACTTATATAGACAAGAAAAGACAAATGTATAGAGACCAAAGTTTCTTAGTACTTACCAGGAGCTGGAAGGAGGTGAAAAGGGAGGGTTGCTGTTTATAGAATACTGAGTTTCAATGTATGGTGATGGGAAAATGGCATTGATTAAAGGCAAGATTGCCCAGCCAATTATTGTAAGTACTGTCAAAATGTTGTATACCTGTATAAAGCTGAATTGTGCTAGAGAGCATGAAATCGGAAGGCATTCTGCCTGTGAACAACTCAAGTCAGCCAGGGATTAATTTCATTTTGTGCCTAGGTTTAAAAATTCAGGTGTCAATTTTTCTTGAGTATTTCATGCACCTCTGACAGCCAAACTGCCTAAGTTAGAAGCAGAGTATATGTAAAGTGGGGCCACTTCTTCCAGCTGGCCCTTCTAGGAACTTTGTCATACCCAAGAGCTTCAGAGACAGTTTGTAAATTTGTAAACTTTCCTATCTGTAATAGTTCTCCCCCTGCTTCTGCAGACTCAGTGGCTGTGGGAGAGGATTCCTTTGTTCTCTGTGCCCAAAAAAGTTCACCTCATGGAGCTTGCTGTTGTTGTTGTTAGGTGCCATTGAGTCAGTACCGACCCATAACGACCTTGTGCACAGCAGAATGAAACACTGAGGTAGAACTTTGGAAATTCATTATAGCATCAGTGATTTCCCTAACCTGAGTGCTCTATAATGTCTTGTCTCATTCTTATTCCTGTTTAAGACTTTATAAAGACTACTAATGTGACACTGTGGAGTCTTAGTGTAGCGCTGCAAGTTAATGCACTGGAATGCAAGGTGAATTTGAACCACAAGTTTGGTGGTTCAAGCTCACCAGCTGCTTGTTGGAGACCTATACAGGGTCAGAATTGACTTGATGGCACTTAACAACAACAACAGTGTGTCACTGTAGGATAAGCACTGGAACTCCACATGATTGGAGGGTTCAAATCCACCAACCATTCCTTGGAAACCATATACAGTGTTACTATGAGTCAGAACTGACCCCACAGCACTTAATAACAATAACAATCATATATATAGGAGTCTTGGTGTGGCACTGTAGGATGAGCACTAGACTGCTAACTGCAAAGTCAGTGGTTCAAACCCATCAGCCACTCCTCAGAAACCCTATACAGTCTCTAGGAGTTGGAACCGACTCAGTGACACTAACAATAATATAATATATATGTGTGTGTGGATGGGGTCACTTCCCCCTCCCTACAACAATTGGCAAAAATTGTGTGATAAATATTTTTCAGCAATGACACACACCCACATAAAAGAGTAACTGTTGAGGTTGCTTGTGCACAAACAAATACCTCATGGGATTTGGAGGTTTAGGGTCATAGTTTGTTGGGATGGCCCAGTTAATTGGCCTAATAACACGATTAGTGCTTCTATTAAATATTCTACGTTGTTGATTACTGGTTACAAATCGGTCTGCTAATCTCAAGGTCAGCAGCATGAAACTATCAATTGTTCCATGGGAGAAAGATGAGGCTTTCGGCTCCCATAAAGATTTGCAGCCTAGGAAACCCTATACAAGGCCACTGTGAGTAGGAACCGACTCCACAGCATATAACCACCACTAAACATCTGAGGCCTTAAAAGCTTGCAAGCAGCCATTCAAAGCACAACTGGTCTCTATTCACCTGGAGCAGCAGAGGAAGAAGAGACAGGGATAAGAGGAGGATATGGAATGTGTGGCTAATTACCTCCTCTGTCATGAGAACAGAAGAACTGGATGGTGCTCAGCTATCATTACTAAACATTCTGATAAAAGATTTTATAGAAGAATCCTGATCAAAAGGCAGAGAATGCAGAACATGCTTTCAAATTTTCATGTAATCAAGGTTTTCTGGAGTCATGTAGGCTGGTTGAACCCCTGAAACTATTGAAGTAAGATCATGTTTAAGCCTTTTGAACCCCTGAAACTATTGAAGTGAGATCATGTTTAAGTCTTAAGCCAAAAATATCCCTTGAAATCTTCTTAAAACTATGCAATAGTTTAGCTTACCTAGTTAAGAACATCTGCTTTGACCATTATGCTCATTTAAGAACTGTCTATATAGGACCAAATTGGCAATAGCAACTCCGAAGATTAGATACTCCCCTAGGGGACATTAGGGGACAGGGAGTTCATGTTAATTGGGGTGGGACAATTCAGGAAAGGAGTGTGAGACTGGGTGCTGAACTTGAAGAATGCAATTAAGGCTGTTGAAATGTACATATAAAAACTGTTGAATTGATGTATGTTTTGCTGTGTATAGTCTCAACAGCAACAATAAAAATAAATTACAAAACAAAACAACTAGTTGCCATCAAACTAATTCTGACTCATGGTGACTCTGTGTGTGTCAGAGGACCGATTCTTTGGAAGCAGATCTCTGTACGTTTCTTCAGAGGCACCTCTGGGTGAACTTGGACCTCCAACCTTTCCATTAGCAGTCGAGTTTGTTAACCATTTGTACTTCCGCAAGAACTAGATAGAAATAAGATTTTGTGTTTTAAGGTAAGGAGTTCTCAGGTCATGCACACGGTTAACTTGTTAGTAGGAAGCTTGGTGGTGGAGTCTATCCAGAATTACCTCAAAACAAAGGTCTGGCAATTGAGTTTTGAAAAACCAGTCATTGGAAATCCTAGGGAACACTGTTCTAGTCTGACTCATGGGGTCTTCATCAATTGGAGTTAATTCAATGGCAATTTTTTTTAAAGGGTAAATAAAAAGAATGGGAGAAGGTTAACAAGAGCTATTTCCTTTACTCTACCATACTTTAATCTCACCACATCTTTGAATAATGTTTGACAGTTGCCAAGACACTTCATATTTTAATCAGTCTTTGAAAAAGCATGGTACACTTGTTGTCCTCTATGACATTTAATAATGTATCCTGATTATGTTAGTTTTGCATTTATTTTTTAAAACAATGTATTTTAAACCTCAGGAAATGGTCTTATTGTTTTCTTACTCTCTTAGTTGAGGCTTTGTGGTCAGGAGGAATCAGTCCCTGGAGAAGTGCATCATGCTTGGTAGAGTGGATGGTCAGTGGAAAAAGAGGAAGACCCCCCAATGAGATGAATTGACACACTGACAGCAGCAATGGTCTCAAACCATACAACTGGATGGCACAGGAACCAGACGGTATGAGTCAGAACACCTCCAGGGCTCCTAACACCAAGCTGAGGTTTAAGGATTTATTTCCTGTTCTCGGCTTACATATTTATAATGTTAGAATTCTGAAATTTTTCCTTATCATGATTTGAAGTAATTTTTTTTTTCCTTGTTACTTTCTATTTGTTGTTGTTTAATGCCATAGAGTTGGTTCTGCCTCATAGAGACTATTTGGGGGCATTTGAAGGGAAAAACTTTAGTCCTGGTGTAGGATAAGCACTGGACTGCTAAGCACAAGGCTAGCAGTTAAAAACCACTAGCCATTCTTTGAAAACCCCATGTTGTTGTTAAGTGGCACTGACTTGGTTCTGACTCATAGCAACCCTGTGTAGGATTTCCCAGGAGCAGCAGGTAAGTTTGAACCGATAACCTTGAAGTTCAAACAGACCTTCCCATCCACTGTTTAGCCTTCAGCACCACACCAGGAGTCTATGGAAACAGGGTTGCTTTGAACTGACTGGATGGCACTTAACAACAACAATGGGGAGAAAAACAATCTTTTTTATTTCCTTTGAGTCCACCGGATGTTCGATTTTGCATTTGCTTATTTCTCAGGCTTCCGTTAGAGTGTGAAGCCAACAGAAGCATCCTGTTCCATCTAATACTTTACCAGCATTTCCTTTATTAGCCACATCATCCTTTATCTCTTTCCTGTGAAAGCTTTTAAAGTACAAATTGATGAAGCCATGTCTTTTGTTATTTAAATATTTTGCCATCAACATTTACAATAACATTATAAGGGAATTTAAAAACAATATCCTATCCTGTTGATTGCAAACACGCAAACGAGAGGGGGAAAAAAAAAAGACCTGATTTTCTTTCCTTTTTTTTATACCACAGGATCCAGGATTTCATCTTCTGAGCACAGGAAACTACCAGAAGCCCTGGTATTAAAAATTCCAACCAGTCACAGACCTTTAGCAAGGTCAAGAGCAGTAAAATGCTAGCACACTCTTAAGCTAATATGAAAGACATGCATGTGTTTTGGCAGCATAGGTCTTTATGGAATCAGACCATTCAAGGGTGCAAGGAATAATATATGCAGCACCAAGACCATTTAGGGTCTCTAAACTTCCCCAGATGGTAGAGAAGGGAGTCACCCTCCTGCAAAGGTATCCCTGGACTCTGACAGGGTTATTCTATGACACTGCAAATGTTAAATATAGCTCATGAATCACATGACAAAATTCCAGTCCTGAAAGCTGGTGTCAGGCATAACAATTTGTTCTCTCTCCCTTGCTCTTGAATAACAAAGAATCAATTAAAGAGATCTTGGACTGTCTGAAAGATATTTGGATGCTTTTTCTTCCCCTGGAAGATACATTCTGCACTTGTCACGGCATACACTTCTCAAGTGTCATTTGTATTTATTAATCTTTGAACTAAATTGTCAGTCCTTATAACTAAAAAGGCATTTCCCCAGAACCCTACTGACTCATGCTAAGGACACACAACAGCTGATAAACTGATGAGACAGCTGGGCGGCGTGGCTTCTGCACACCCACTCAGCTTTGCAGACTATGGGTGACAGCGTAGCCCAGCTTAAAACGATTGGCAACTGTACTCAGATCTTTTGCACATTTACCAAGCAGATTATAGTGGTTGTATCACCTCTTCTGCTCTTCTGTTGAATCTCCTTCTTTAGTATTACCTTCCTCACTTACCTATTGTTGTTGTTGTTAAGTGCCGTCGAGTCGCTTCTGACCCATAGCGAAGTGGTTACGAATCCGGCTGCGAACCTCAAGGTCAGCAGTTCGAAACTATTAGCTGTTCCGTGGGAGAAAGTTGAGGCCTTCTGCTCCAGTAAAGATTTACAGTCTCGCAAACCCTGTACAGGGTTGTTATGAGTCAGAACTGACTCCACAGCATATAATCACCCCCACCACATTGAGTGGGCTTCAACTCAGGTTTATTACCATTCAACTTTTGTGGAAAACAAAACAAAAATTTGTTTCTTTTTTTTTTTTTAATCAGAAAAAGAAAAGGACATTTAAGAAAGAGAATGAAATTCAGTACATGAAAGGGTGGTGAGAAAAATAAGCTAGTAAAATTTATACTTAAATCTTAAGTTTAAGACATTGAAGAAAGATGTTTTTAAAAGTAGTTTAACCATAAATTCAAACTGTCATTTCAGATGATTTAAATACATTTTGAAGTGCTTAAGATCTTGCCTTGTTTCAGAGGGAAACTGATTAATTGTAAAAGCTTACAGAATTGAATATTTAAGCATGTTTATTAAAAGTAAGGGTCATCTCCTTAAAACTGTCAAAGTCATCAAAAATAAGGGAAGACAAAGAAGCTAAGGAGACATGATGAGTAAATATAATGTGACACCCTAGAACCGCAAAAGGACATTTGTTTAATGCTAAGAAAATTTCAGTTCAATATTGTTGTCAGGTCAATTTGGACTCCTAGTGATTTCATAGGACAGGGTAGAATGACCCCATAAGGTTGCCAAAGCTTTCATCTTTATAAGAGTACCCTACCAGGTCTCTTCTCCTAAAGATCACTTGGTGGGTTTGAACCATCAACCTTTCAGTTAGCTGATAGCTTAACCCTTGCACCACCAGGGCTCCTTGAATAAAGTATGACTTTTGGTTAGTAGTACTGTATCCTTGTTGTTGTTAAGTGCTGTCGAGTCAGTTCCGACTCATAGTGACCCTGTATAGGGTTTCCAAGGAGTAACTGGTGGGTTTGAATCGTTAACCTTGTGGTTCTCAGTACCAGTGCTTATCCTACAGTGCCACACCAAGACTCCAATATATCATGTGGTTCATTTTGGCTTTGAGAAATATGTCATATTAATGTAAGATATTAATATGGGAACCTTGGTGTAGAATATATGGGAATTCTGGACTCATCTTTGCAACTATTCTGTAAATCTAAAACTATTCTAAAAGTAAGCTTATTTTTAAAAATAGAAACAATGTCATAGAGTTGTTGTAAAGGTCAAATGATATCATCAATATGAAGAGAATTGCACAGTAACTAGAAAGCAATAAGTATTCAATAAAAACAAATATGAGCTTTTAGTAATTTTTAAAAAAGTGATTGCCAGAAAAAAAGAAATCATATGTATAACTTTCCAAACACCTAGAAGGGTTGGGGAGTTAAAAAAAGAAAATTCAATTTATCTAATAGAAAAATAGAAAATAATTTAAAATTAAGAAAAGTAAAATAATTAACGAAAGTACCCTAAGTAGGATACATAAAATAAGATATCAGCAATTAATAAAGACTGTAAATGTCACTATTAAAGACTCTCAGGCTGTATGAAAACATAAAAATTTAGCAATATGCTGTTTGTGAGACACATAATGACTAAAAGGAATTTTGACAATGAGGGATAAACAAAGGTAAATACAACCTAAAGGAAATATTTTTCTAATTGTTATTGTAAAGTGCTGTTGAGTCAGTTCTGACCCATAGAGACCCTGTACAGGGTTTCTGAGGAGCAGCTGGTGAGCTTGAACCACTGACCTTGCAGTTCAAATGGCTTTGCAGTCTGGAGCGTTAACCCACAGTGTCACAAAGGAAATATAGGGGGCAATATTAATATCAGCCCAAAATAGAATTTAATGAAAAAGCACATTAAGAAGTATAAAGAGAATACTATTTATTGATAAAAGACTTGATCCACCAAAAGATATGTTAGCTGTGAATCTTTCTGCACAAAACAATATATATGTATATGTAATAGTTCCTCCCTCATTAATATACACTCACAACCTCTTAAGGTTCTGATCTAATCTTTCTGGTTGCTGTTGTCAATTTGGAGGCCTGGTGTGATGCTATAAGATAAAGCACTGGACCACAAGGTTAGTTTGAACTGCAAGGTTGGCAGTTCTAACTCACCAGCTGTTCCTTCGAAACCCTGTATAGGGTTGTTATGAGTCAAAACTGACTCGATGGCACTTAACAACATTGTCAATTTGATCCCAAATAGGTAGCTCTTAAAAAAGCAGAAAACTAAAGGCAGATCTTTTATATTAGTTAAGCTAAACTATTATTATGTGTTAAGAAAACTTCATGGGATGCTTTTGTTTTAACGTTTTAAGATTATTTCAGGGCAATAGTTTCAGGGGTTCATCCACCCTCTATATATACATGTCTGTATATATGTGTGTGTGTCATTGTAAGATCAACATTGGACTGCGAACCACAAGGTCAGCAATTCAAACTCACCAGCTGCCCCTTGGAAACCCTATATAGGATCACTATGAGTCAGAACAGACTCAATGGGACTTAATAAACAACATATATATATGTATATGTAATGGATGTTACTCACTTTGAAATCAACAGATTTTGATATTTTCTCTTAAAAGATTTTGTATCTTTTTGGATGACCATGCTGGTATTTAAAACACCAGTGGCATAGCTTACAAAATCACAACAAGAGCAAGCCACCACAATACAACAAACTGGCCGATAAGGGGTGGTAACACCAACAACAATAAAAGATAACCTTATCAAAAAAAGGTAATGAAATTTTTCCATGAACTTTTGGAAGCATGTTGTTGTTGTTAAGTGTTGATAAATCAGTTTGGACTGATAAGCATCTTGTTCTTTTAGGAACTATGTAGTGGTGTGGTAATTGTGTGCCATGGAGTCGGTTCTGACTCATAGTGTGACCCTGTATAGGGTTTCCGAGGCTGGAAATCTTTATAGGAGCAGAAAGCCTCATCTTTATCTCATGGAACAGCTTGGTAGTTTTGAACTGTTGACCTTGGGATTAGCAGCTCGATTCATAACCACTATGCTACCAGAGCTCCTTGTCTATATGTGCTCAAATTGACAATAGCAACTCAAAAGATTAGATAGCACCTTAAGTGGCAGTTATGTTAATAAGGGAGGAACAACTTAGAAAAGGAGGTTAAGAATGGTTACATAACACAAAGAATGTAATCAATGCCACTAAATTGTACGTATAGAAACTGTTGAATTGGTCAATGTTTTGTTGTATATTCTCAATAACAATATAAATAAAACTTAGGAAAATAATGTCCTCCAAAAACAGTTGTGCCAATGAACATTTTCACCAATAGTGAGTTTTTCTTCATTCCCTACTAATACTAGATATTATGTTTTTTTAAAAAATGATAATCTTATTGGAAGAAAAATTGTGTAGTGTATTTCTGTGAGTTTTTCTGCTCAAGAGTGAGATTAAGCTCCTTTTCCTATCTAGTTTAGCCAGAACGTCTAACATTCCATGTAGTGTGACAAGTCATTGTTTTCTTTGTTGTTTCTGGGTTTACTATCTTACATAGAAAGGCCATTCTCCTATATGTGGTTGTGAAACACTTTAATTCACTATGATTCTATTTTTCTTCTTGGTGTGAAGTGGATAGCTAAACTTAACAATTTCCAATTGGATAGCCAGTTTCCCCCAAATCATTTACTAAAGGTACTTTAACACAAAGTAGAAATGGCAGCAATATCAAATCTACACATGAGTTTGCTATTAAACCCTACCGTGCTCTTTTCATTATCTTACTTGGGTAGTCTATTTTCATATAGAATTGATACATTTGCCGTGAGCTGCTGGAGAACAATATTGAATATACCACAAACTGCCAGAATAAACAAATCAGCCTTAGAAGAAATACAAGCACAAGGTTCTTGAGAAGGACTAACAGTGAGATTTTGTCTTGCTTGCTTTGGACATTAGGAAGGACACTTCCCTAGAAAGGACATCGTGTTTGGTAAAGCAGAGAGTGAAATGAGGGAACCACTCCAAACTCTCATAAGATGAATTAACACAAAAGCCTCAACAATGGGTTCAAATATATCAAAGAAAATGGAGGGGATGCAGGGCCAGGCGACATTTTATTGTGTTATAACCATAGTTGCCAGAAGTTGAAGCTGACTTAATTGCAACTAACAACTGAGAACATTTTGCTTCTTTATTCTTCTTTTCAAAAACATCTTAGAAATTCTTCTAGATGAACTTTTAAGTTTGGCAAAAAAAAAAAGGTTCCTGTTAATATTTTTATTTAAATTGCATTGAATCTATAGCCACTTGAAAAAAAAGGAGAAGACAAAATATTGTAACAATGGTGAAACTGACAGGCACTAGATCTCAGTTTTTCTGCTTTGGCAAATTAGTTAATCTCATGAGTTATAATAGTACCATGCCATCAAGTTTCTATGAGACATAAATAAGATAACACATATAAAGTGAGTAACATACTGCTTGGCATGTAAGTGCTCAATAACCATGATGTATAGAGTCCTGGTGTGGTGCTCAAGGATAAGTACTGGACTGCTAGCCACAAGGGTGGCTGTTCAAAGCCACCATCCACTCCTTGTAAACCCTATACAAGGTCATTATGAGTTGGAACCAACTCAACGGCACTTAACAACACCTTGATCACGTTTTCAGACTACCCTTCAGTGATAATTATGGTAGAATTTACCAGTGAACAACCTGGGCTTAGTGTTTTCCTTTTTGGAGAGTTCTTAAATGGTGATTCAATTTTTTTTTAAAGAGTAGACCTATTCAGATTATTTATTTTCCCTATAGGGTTTCTATGTGGCTCTGTGGGTTAATACGCCAGACTGCAAAGCCATTTGAACTGCAAGGTTGGTGGTTTAAGCTCACCAGTTACTCTTCGGAAACCCTGTATAGGATCGCTATGGGTTGGATCCGACTCGACAGCACTTAACAACAACAACAACATAGGGTTTCTATGAGTTAGAATCAACTTGATGGCAATAGGTATATGTGAGTTTTGGTTGTCTGTGGCTTTCAAGGAATTAGTTCATTTCTTCCAAGTTATCAAATACATGGCACAGAGTTATTCATGATACTCTTTTAAAGAAAAGTTTTATTGTGAATTGAGTGAAGGTTTACAGAACAGATCATTAGTTTTGCGTTCAACAAACCAAATACTTTGTTTTATCTCAATGGTTGCAGTCCCTTCAATGTTACATCGCTTATCCCACTTCTTCTCTGTGTTGCTTCTTTTCATTCCTCCTTTACTGACACTTCTGAATTTTGTCCTTGAGTACATGCTGCCCTTTTGATCTTGAATAGTTGGCCATTCTATGGTGTTCATACCTCACTAGTGCTGTTGTTCCCCTATATACCTATCGATTGCTTGGCTGAACACTGAGCCTTGGAGAGAGTTCAATCCCAGACCTGAAAGATGACCAAGGTCCTAGTCTCAGAGTTTCATCTGTCTCTAATATTCATGACAATCGTTTATTATCCTTTTAGTAACAGTGACCCATACATAGACAAATTATAATTGAACTTTCCAAAGACAAAGACAATGAGAGACTCTCAAAACCAGAAAAAGAAGAGAGACTCATCATGTATCAAGAATTAATAAAAATAACACCTGATTTCTCATCAGAAACTGTGGAAGCCAGACAAAAGTGAGATAATATATTCAAAGGGCTACAAGAGAAAAAAATAGTCAACAAAGAATTTGATATTCAGCAAAACTATTCCTTAATACTGAAGAAAAGTGAAGAGGTTCTCTGATAAACAATAACTGAGAAGAATTTGTCAACGGTGATTGTGGTGATGGTTGTGTGTAATGGAGTCAGTTCCAACTCATAGAGACCCTAGGGTTTCTGAGGCTGTAAATCTTTATGGGAACAGAAACTCTCCCACAAAACAGCTGGTAGTTTCAAACCGCTGACCTTAAGGTTAATAGCGAAACTCATAACCACTATG
>NW_006408567.1:17061422-17065839 GCF_000296735.1 Chrysochloris asiatica | reverse complement strand
AAATTCAGGTGGGATATATTCAAGGTCATATTTTTGCTCTCATGGACTTGTTTTCATTTTCTTCAGCTTCAGTTTGAATTTGCATATGAGTAATTGGTAGTCTGTTACACAGGCTGCCCCTGGCCTTGTTTTGACTGATGATATGGAGCTTTTCTATCATCTCTTTCCACAGATGTAGTCAATTTGATTTCTATGTATTCCATCTGGTGAGGCCTTATGCTGTCTAAAGACGGTATTTGAAATGAACAAATCATTGGTTTTTCAGAATTCTATCATGCGTACTTCAGCATCATTTCTATCACCAAGGCCATATTTTCCAACTACTGATCCTTTCTCTTTGCTCCCAACATTTGCATTCCAATCACCCCTACTGATCAATACATCTTGATTGCATGTTTGATCAATTTCGGATTGAAGAAGTTGGTAGAATTCTTCTATTTCATTCTCACTGGCTTTAGCGGTTGTTGCATAAATTTGAATAATAGTGGTATTAACTGGGCTTCCTTGTAGGCGCATGGATATTATTCTATCACAGACAGTGTTGTACATCATGACTGATGTGGATATGTGATTTTGATAATGAATGCAGCACCCTTCCTCTTCAATTTGTCATTCCCAACATAGTAAACCTTGTGGTTGTCAGATTCAAAATGGCCAATACCAGTCCATTTCAGCTCACTAATGCCTAAGATATCAATTATGAGGTCCATTTCATTTTTGACAATTTCTAATTTTCCTAGATTCATATTTCATACATTCCATGTTCTGATTATTCATGGATGTTTACCGCTGTTTCTCTTCATTTTGAGTTGTGCCCTATCAGCAAATGAAGGTCCTGAGGGCTTTTTTTCCCCATGGGCTTTACTCCATTCGCACCATCATGGTCAACTCTACTTTGAGGATGCAGCTCTTCCCCAGTCGCATTTTGAGTGCCTTCCAACCTGAGAGCTCATTTCCCGGCACTATATCTGACAGTGTTTCTCTGCTATTCATAAGGTTTTCAGTGGCTAAATATTCAGAAATAGTTCATCACTCCTTCTTCCTAGTCTGTCTTCCTCTGGAACCTCATCTGAAACCTGTCCACCATGGGTGACACTGTCGGTATTTAAAACACCGGTGGCATAGCTTCCAGAATCATAGCAACTCACAAGCCACCACAGTACGACAAACTGACAGACGAGTGGTGGAATTTGTTAGTAGCAAACATGAAATAAATGAAGGGACTCTAGAAAGTCACTTAAATCCACAAGAAAGAACAAAAGGCATTGGCAAAATTACCTGTTAGTAAACACATATAAAAGATGGCATAAATATATTTTTTGTTAGTAACTCTTTTTTATTTTTTGTCTAATTTATAACTGTTGTTGTTAAGTGAAGTTAAGTGAGGTTAAGTCAGGTCCAACCCTTGGCAACTCTGCATAGGGTTTCCAAGGAGTGGCTGGTGAGCTTAAACCACCAAACTTGCAGTTCAAACTAACTTTGTTGTCCAGCAAATTAACCCACAGTGCCAAATCAAGACTCCTAATTTATAATACAATTGCCTAAAGTAATAATTATAGAACTATATGATGGACATAAAATATAGAAAGATATAACTTCATGACAATAATAACTCAAAGAAGTGGATATTGTCGCTGTTGTTGTTAAGTGTCCTTGAGTCTGTTCTAACTCATAGACACCCTGTATAGTGTTTCTGAGGAGCTACTGGTGGGTTTGAACTACAAACCTTGTGGTTCGCAGTCCAGTGCTGATCCTATAGTGCCATACCAGGAGTCCAAAGGAGTGGATAGTGGAGAAAAAAACTCTTTGCATATAATTGAAATCAGAACTAGATTGTTTCACATGAAGAAACTTGTTATAATTCCCAGGTTAACCACTAAAAATATATCTCCAAAAGCATGTTGTTATGTGCCATAAAGTCTGTTCTAACTCATAGAGAGTCTACATACAACAGAACAAAACACTGCCTGGTCCTGTGATGACCTTACAGTAGTTATGTTTAAGTCCGTTGTTGTGGCCACTGTACCAATCCATCTTCCTCTTTTTCATTGACTCTCCACTTTACCAAACCTTATGTCCTTCTCCAGGGATTGGTCCTTTCTGAAAACTTGTCTAAAATACAGGAGACAACTTCTCCCAATCCTTGCTTCTAAGGAATAATCTAGCCTTACTTCTTTCTAAACAGATTTGTTCATTCTTCTGTTAGTCCATGGTAATTTCAGTATTTTTCACCAACACCCTAATTTAAATCCATAGATTCTTCAATAGTCTTCCTTATTCACTGTCCAGCTTCACCATGCATATGTGGCAATTGAAAATACCATGGCGTGGGTCAGGCACACATTCATTCTCAAAATGATATCTTTACTCTTGAGCACTTTAAAAATGTCTTTTGCAGAAGATTTGCCTAATGTACAATGTTGTTTGAGTTCTTGACTGCTGCTGCCATGACCATTGATTATGGATCCAATAATAAGAAATCTTTGACAGCTTCAATCTTTTCTCTCTATATATCATGATGTTATTTATTGGTCCAGTTGCACTTTAACTCTTCATCACTTCCAGCAAGTAAGGTTGTATCATCTGCATATTGTAGATTGTCAATAAACTTTCCTCCAATCCTCATGCCATGTTCTTCTGCATATAATCCAGTTTCTCATATTATTTACTCAGTATACAGATTGAATAAGCATGGTGAAAAGATACAACCCTAATACACACATTTCCTGTTTTAAGCCATCCTGTATCCTTCTGCCTGAAGGACTGCTTCTTGAGGTTCCTTAAGAGTACAATGAAGTGTTCTGGAATTCCTATCCTTCACAATGTTATCCATAGTTTCTTATGACCCATGTGGTCAGATGCCTTAAAGTTTCTTATGACCCATGTGGTCAGATGCCTTATTGTTTATTGCATAAACAATAAGGCACAAGTAAATATCTTTCAGGTATTCTCTACTTTCATAGTCAAGATCCATCTGACATCAGAAATGATACTCCTTGTTCCTTATCCTCTTCATAATTGGGCTTGAATTTCTCGTAGCTCCCTGTGGATGTACTACAGCAATGTTTCTACATTATCTTCAGAAAAATTTTACTTGCATATGATATTAATGATATTGTTTGATGATTTCTGCATTTCATCAAGCCACCTTTCTTTGAATGAATGGCCCCAAATATGATCTCTTCTAATCGGTTGGCCAGGTAGTTATTTTCTAAAATTGTTGACAAGTGAGCACTTCCAGGGCTGTATGAGTTTGTTCAAACATTTCAGTCTAGATTCCATCAATTCCTAGAACATTGTTCTTTGCCAAAGCCTCCAGTGCAGCTGAGACTTCTTCCTTCAGTAGCAACAGTTCTTAATCATATGCTATCTCTTGAAATAGTTGAACATTAACCAATTTTTTTTTGTATTGTGACTTTGTATACTCCTTCCATGTTCTTTTTTTACTTTAATGCTTATTTTTATTATTATTATGATTTGAGTGATAGTTTACATGGGAGAACATCAGTTTTGCACTCAACCAGTCATATTTTGTTTCAATGCAATGACTACAATCCCCTCCATGCACCATCAATAAACAGTATTTGCCTTTTTTTGTTTGTTTGTTTTTTATGTACACAAAAACACACAGGAATAGATAATCATTACTACCAAAAGGCACGTTTTGCAAGCCAGCCTGCTGGCTGCCAGCACACAGTTTTTCTCTTTCTATCTCTCCATGCCATCACCTCTGCCTCCATCTCTGATGTTGCTGCTTCTCTGGTTAGGATCCCAAGTTCCACTCATACTCTTCTCTCTTGTAGGTCCTAGGGTCCTCTGTTCCCCTTCCATGTTCTTTTGATTCTTTCTGCATCATTCAACATTTGTCCATAGAATCCTTCAATATTGCCACCCAAAACCTGAATTTTTTCTTGAATTCTTCCAGAAATGCTGAGCACGTTCTTCCCTTTTTAGCATTCTAGCTCCAAGTCGTTGCATATTACTTTTTCTTATGGAGCTATCCTTTGAAGTTTTCTATTCAACTCTTTTATTTCACAATATCTTCAGATACTTTAGCTTGTTGTTATTCAAAGAAAAGTTTCAGAGTTTCTTTTGACATCCATTTTTGCCTTTTCATTCTTTACTGTCTTTTTAAGGACCATGTTGCTTTCCTTATATACAATATTCTACCAGCTGTTCTGTGGGAGAAAGATGAGGCTTTCTGCTCTCATAAGGATTTACAGCCTTGGAAACCCTGTACAGGGTCACTATGAGTCAGAGCTGACTCTATGGCACACAACAACAACAACAATCCATAGGTGTCAAATTTTTTGTGTTCCATTTCATTTTTGGTGACTTCAAGTTTTCCTAGACTCATCCTTCATACATTCAGTGTTTTGATTATTAATGGATGCTTGCAGCTGTTTCTTCTTATTTT
>NW_006408567.1:17013141-17044179 GCF_000296735.1 Chrysochloris asiatica | reverse complement strand
TTAAAGATCCATTAACAGGAGAGTAGAAAATAAAATATGTAATATTATAGAGTAGTTAAAATGAATGAATTAGAGCAAAATATCTATATGAATAAACCTTAAAAACATAAAATTAAGGAAGAAAATAAGTTGCAAGATAATATGGTAATATTTATTTTAAACTTTCAAATACAAAATACAATGGCTTATATTGCTTGTGGCTTTATGTGTTTATAGAAATTATATTAAAACAGGCAATCATCTCATTGAGAATAATCTTTGCCTCTGGGAAAGAGGGAGAAGTATCAGATTTGAGAGAGGTGCACAGGAAACTTCAATTCTGGCTGTAGAATTGTTTTTTTAAAAAATAAAAAGCAAATATGACAGAATGTTGGAATTTTCCAAAGCTGAGTGGTGACTCCAACAAGATTTCTTTTACTAAATAGTCTGACATTATCTCTTAGTAAACAATGTTTTTCATACTGCAGGTCATGTTGCATTAATGTTGAGTGATATCAACTCAGTGGATCAGAACAAGACCTTTAAAAAAAACAAAAGAGAACAGAATAGAAATAGGCAACATCACAGGTAAAATGTTAAGTATTGTTTTTCATAAATTTTATTTCAGGGTGTACTATGCTTCTGTATAAAATATATACATATATATTTTTTACTGTGATCATGGCCAAAAATACTTAAGAGCTATTTATCTAATATATGAAATTATTATCTGAACTTAGTGATTGTTGTTTTTGTTGGCTGCCATTGAGTCAATCCCCAATAACAACCCCATTCACAAGGGAATGAGATATTGCTGAGTCCTGGACCATCCCCATGATTGGTTGCTGACACATAGGGTTTTATTGGTTACTTTTCAGAAGTAGTCCTCCAGGACTCTCTTCCTAACTCATCTAAGTTTGGAAGCGCTGTTGAAACCTATTCAGTAGCATAGCAACAAGCCAGCCTCCACTGGCTGACAGGTGGGGGCTGCACATGAGACACATTGACAGGCAACTGATCCCAGGTCTTCCACATGGAAGGTGAGAATTCTATCACTGAACTGCTACCAACTTCATGAACTAAAAAAATAGGTTCAAAAAAATTCTTGTGTCTTACCTTAAGCAATTTTACTGTGTTACTCTTTCTTTCTTTCTTTCTTATTATTATTTTTAACTCTTTATTGTGAATTATGTGATAGTTTACATGGGTAAACACCTACCATATATCGTTTCACTGCCATGGTTACAATCCCCTCCATGTATCATCAACCAACCAAAGGGTATACCCTGCAAGCCTGCCTCCCGATCGTCAGCACACAGCCCCTCTCCCTCTCTGAGTCTAAAGTCCCCAGCGGCTCCATCTCTCCACGTCATCATCTTGGCCTCCATCTCTGGTGTCAGTGCTTCTCAGAGTAGGGTCCCGCTTTCCGCTCTTCTCCCTTGATGGTCCTGGGGACCTCCGCTCCTAGACTGCAAAGTCAATCACTCCCCTCCTTTTGCTACAAAATGTCTACCTTTACATTTCCAACCCTCACAATCAGTCCTGATAACAATTATTCACTATTGTATCACAAGAGACCTATCCTCATCTCCTTTCATCCAGATAGACTGGATACTCCTCAGTGGAGATTCTATCTTTCTCCACGCCCTCTGGATCTAGGGTCCCTCTTGAAAGCTTGTAAGCCAGTCACTTCTTGCCTTTGTAGCCTCCTGCTGTTTTGGGTAGCCAATGTCCAAGTTGCCATCCTGTCTATTCTGTGTATGGAGGGGGTGGGAATGATCCTCACTGTAAAGATTTGTTCCCTCTTTTGAGCTACTGCATCCATAGGTGTAGGTCAAGTTCATCAAACTGTATCAGATTACTCTTTTTTTTCCTCTTCTTTCTTCTTCTAGTTGAGCTCTGATCATCCAGTCATTGAAGCCACGTCAAGTGGGTATTATCTGTAAGTATGTATGTTCTTGTGTATTTGCCCTCTCTTCTTATCAGCTGGACACTTCACTCTCCACTCTAGTCATCTGTGGCCCCAAAGTCCCCAGGTCTTGCCACACTGCTGGCTAACTAGGTCTCCACCTGGGTTCACAAGAGTCTATTGAACGTTGTAGAGCTTAGCTCTCAGTGTCATTGCTGTTTTTCCCTCACTTGCCTCTTATCAGTGACAAACGTGGTCACCAATCAGAGCGTGTATTTCCATTGAGTCTTAGTCTTGGAAGGAGGTTTGCCCTGAGGGGACCTGACCACTTGCCTTAATGTCTCCAGGACAAGCAACTTGCTTGTTCTTGTAGTAATCAGTCAGATGGCCTATATTCTTTTGTGTTTTTCCTGTTGGTCTTTCTTTCAAGAAGTATCTTCTGTTCTTCTAGCCGCTCCAGGCTGGTCTGCTCATCCTTTCAAGTGGAAATTTCACATCTCAGAAGATTCTGGATGCATTTCATGATTCCACCCATGGTCTTATGTAATGCAGAGGCTCCACAGGAAGCCTCCTTCACTGGGCACATTGTAGCCACATTTTATGTATTCCAATCAGTTATAGGCAGAAGATGGACTTACAAGCTTTCTATGGTGATATTTCTGGCTATTCCTTTCTCTCCCCATCAAGTGTCTATTTTATAACGATATGCCAGGGAAACCAAGATTCAAAAGACAACCAAGCATCTTAATCTAATTTCCCCCCTTCCCCCCATTCCAACCATGTTTCAATCCCTGTATCCCAGAGCTCTGTTGTTCCAAGGTTGTGCATACATCATTATT
The DNA here is from genome assembly GCF_000296735.1 of Chrysochloris asiatica. Lineage (NCBI taxonomy): Eukaryota > Metazoa > Chordata > Mammalia > Afrosoricida > Chrysochloridae > Chrysochloris > Chrysochloris asiatica. Next base: position 17,041,452 of record NW_006408567.1, on the reverse strand, counting down.
TACCTCTGTCCCACTTAGCCCATGCAAATCTGCCTAATTGTTTTCCCGTCTGCTTTTTTCTTCCATTCCCCACCCCCTTTATGTATATTGTCCCCTCGCTAGCACCCAAACTATCCTGTGTCTATTCCCTGCCCTGTGCTCCACCTTCCCCTCACTCTCCTTACCCTACCCCCCACATCTCGGTAACCAGCAAAGAATCTGCCCTCCCTTTAGTATGGGTTCTTTTTCTTTTACAGTAGTGGTCCTATGCGGTATTTATTCTTTTGTGACTGACTAATTTCAATCAACATAATGTAGCAGTCAGCAAAAGGGAGGAAGACCCTCAGCAAGTTGGATTGACATGGTAGCTGATTCAACAGGGTAACTTTTCACTCTGTTGTACATGGGGTCATGATGAGTCAGAGTCAACTTAACAGCACTTAACAACAACATAGAGGTATAAAGTGTGGTGTGAAAAGGCTTTGCCTTTTTCTTCAAAATATTTCAAATAAACGTAATTTTAATGTTTGAAAGCCTGACCTACTTACTCTTTGTTAATATCATCCCTTTAGTAGAAGAATATGTTATTGTTGTTAGTGCTGTTGAGTCAGTGCCAACTCATGGTGACCCTATCTGGGGTTTCCAAGGCTGTACATCTTTGCAGGAGCAGGAAGCCTCATCTTTGTCTCATGAAGTAGCTGGTGGGCTTGAACCACCGACTTCATGGTTAGTAGTCCAGCGTTTATCGTATAGAGCCACTGAGCTCCCAAGAAGAGTATAATTTCATGAAAAATGATGCCAATTATTAAGGGATCCATTGACCCTTGCTTTATTTTTCTTTGTGGTGTATTTTATTTTCACACATACATACAAAATTCATTTTTGGATGTGTGTAATTCTAAACCTTTAATTTCATTCAGTGCATGAATGCTTGGAAATGCAATGCGAGATGGGGATGGGCAATGTCATCAGACCTCTGTGTGGAGAACTGAAGATTTTTTTAGTCATGTACATTTTGATGAAAATTGTATTCATTTCCCGTGCCTCCTGTAGCAAAGTAGTGCAAACTGGGCAACTGAAAACAACAGCAGTGTATTCTCTCACCATTCTGGAAGCCACAAATATGAAATCAATGTGTTGGCAGGACCAAGCTCTCTGTGAAAACTCTAGGAGAAGATTCTTCCCACCCGTCCTTTCCAGCTTTCATGGCTCCTGGTAATACTTGTTGTTCCTTGACTTCACCTCAATTCATTTCACTTCAGTTTATGCTTTTGTTTTCTTCACTTTGTGTGTCTCTCTGTGTTTCTTCTCTTGTACAAGGACACCACTCAGATTGAGTTGTTGTTGTTAAGTGCCATCGACTTAGATCCGACTCATAGCAACCATGTATAGGGTTTCCAAAGAGTGGCTGATGAGTTTGAACCTTGCAGTTCAAACCAATCTTGCAGTTCAGTGTATTAACCCATAGTGCCACACCAGGGCTCCTCAGATTGCATTAAGACCCACCTTACACTAGTATGCCCTTATGTTAACTTAACCAAGGATCCTAGTTCCAAACAAGGCCATTCCACAGGTATGGGGATTAGAACTTTAACATATCTTTTCTGGGGAGCATAATTTAATACATAGTAGGATCCTTACAAGGAGCTCTGGTAACGTAGTGGTTACGAATCAGGTTGCGAACCTCATGGTCAGCAGTTCGAAGCTACCAGCTGTTCCTTGGGAGAAAGATGAGGCTTTCAGCTCCCGTAAAGATTTACAGCCTCGGAAACCCTGTACAGGGTCGCTATGAGTCGGAACCAACTCCACAGCACATCACAACAACAACAACAGGATCCTTACAATAAACTATCATTTCCACCAGATAAAGAGGGTGAACATTTAGTCATTGAAACCAAAGGAGCCAGCCATAACTTATACAGTAGGAGGTAGTGCTTTGAATATGCATGTATTAGATGCAATTCAAATCTATCAGCTGCTCCTCAGAAACCCTATATAGGGTCGATATGAGTTGGAACCAATTCAACAGCACTTAACAATAACAACAAAACAGTAAATGGCTGAAATAGGAAGACCAGCAGAAAAAGAGTACTTCAAAGTCCAATCAAAGAAAACAACAACTTCAACCTGAGATACTGTGATGTGAATGGAAAAAGAGGGCAGATGTGGCCAGTGGCGCAAAGGTACACATTACAAATGAAAAAGATGGAGAGTTAGGCGTTACAAGAGTGATGGGGACTCCTGCTCTCAGAGGTCATAAAGAGAGTAGATGGCCTCATTGGTCCTCCTTTGGACATTGGCCACTTTGGAAGTAAGTAGACATGGAGTTGAAACTGTCAACTACAACTTAAATGGAAAACTTAAAATACTTCTTTCCACATCCACACCCAAAGAAAAGGTACCTGACCGCTTTTGAGTGCCATGCATATGTAAAAAATGAATCCAGATGCTCTTGACTACTGAACAGACATCCACCACCTCCTACCTCCTACTCACAACTCTAAATAAGAAGGTATGCATGGATGCATTGAGCTGTTTATAACTGTTGGAGAATTCCCAAGATGTTTGATTTTTTGACACATATGCTTCCAACCCATTGAAGTGTACTACTCTGAGCCAAGGTTTCTTACCCTCAAATCTACCAAATAATTTTTAATAAAAGAAAATACAAAGTATAGAGCTAATTATTGTTTACTTTAAAATGTTGCTTAAAGGAAAGCTATATGTTTTAGAATATTTTATTTATTTTGAAGATGAATTGAAATTACTATTTTTATTCCAGAGAGGGGGTGACACAAACCTGTATGTTTTTAATCACACTTTAGCCACAGATCCTTGAACTCATTCCTGGGTGGTGCAAACTGAACGCTTGGCCACTAGCTGAAAGGTTCAAGGTTTGAGTCTATCCAGAAGTACCTCAGTAGAGAGAGTCTTGGTGATTTACCCCCCAAAACTCAGCCACTGAAAATCCTATGGAGCACAGTTTAATCTGACATACTTATGTTAGAGTCAACACCACAATAATTTTGGGGGGGGGTGGGGGCGGAGTGGGGAAACTTGGACTCACACTTTTAGGTCTCTAAAATTAAAGAAGATTTGTCTTATTTTTAAATGCTGTTTCTTTCCTGCTATTTCATAACCAATATTTTATAAATGTATTATGGAAAGTGTTTAATATATATAAAATAAACAGACTCATACCTTGACCCCAACCATCCAGATTCAACCATTATCAGCTCATAATCAATCTTGTTTTATCTGTACCCCCACCCACTTCCTGTCCTCTTTTATTGATTTGAAGCAAATCCCAGACACCATGTCATTTAAATTGATAATGGTAATATGGAAATCTAAAAGATAGACCTCTTTTTTAAAAAATCCAATTTCCATCTTGGTTGTGTGCCATTATGGAGTTGGTTCCTACTCATAGCGACCCTGTATAGGGTTTCTGAGACTGTACATCTTTAGGGGAACAGAAGCCTCATCTTTCTTCTGCGGAACAGCAGGTATTTTGGAACTGCTGACCTTGAGGTTAACAGCCTGACTCATAACCATTACGCTACCATTTGTTTGCTTAAAATTTAATAATACCCACTGCCATCAAGTTGATTCTGACTAACAGTGACCCTATTGTTGTTGTTAGATGACGTCAAGTTGCTTCTGACTCATAGAGACCCTGTCTAGGGTTTCTGGGGAGCAGCTGGTGAGCTTGAACCACTGACCTTGAAGTTCAAACTGACCTTGCAGTTCAGCACATTAACCTGCTGTAGAATTGTTCCATAGGGTTTCTAAGGTTATACATCTTTATGAATACAGACTGCTTCATTCTTTTCCTGTGGAGTGGCTGGTGGGCTTGAACTGCTGACCTTTCAGTTAGCAGTCCAATGCTTAACCCACTGTGCCATAGGGCTCCTTAAAATTTAATAATGGTTTATTTGTGACTGAAAAAGGTCAGCAGTTCAAACTCCTCAGAAATCCCATGCAAGGTCACTGGGAGTCGGAAACATTGACAGTACTTAACAACAACAATGTCACAAAATCTAGTCAGTATTTAGAATGAAAAACATTTTTTTTCACATTAAACTTGCTTTATTCAGGCTTGATTTAGCAAATGTGTCAGGGCGAGGGCCCTCCCAGATGCCTGAGGAGGGGGCAGGTCCCCTCCCCTCTCCTCCTCTTCTCTTCACCTCTAAAGGGGCTTGAGGAGCGATATAGGCAGTCTGTGGGATGGTGTTTAGGGCAAGGGGCTACAGAGAACAGGGGACCAGATCAGGGTTAAGAGAGAAGGAGAGAAGGACAGAGGACCATTTACCAGAATCCATAGCGTTCTGATTCCAGATTGAATTGAAAAACAAAACACAAGAAATGAAACCACAAACAGCATCCGCCCCTTCCCCCCCGCCCCCGTCTAGGGCTGTAGTGAGAGGGGTTTTAAGGAGGGCAGCTTCACCAATGCCATTGCTCATCCTGGCCAAGTGAGCAGGGTGGGGGTGGGGGTGTCCCCCAACAAGATTGGAGGAGTAGGGCAGAGAGGAAGAGAAACCAAAATAAAACATCAAATAAATCATGTAGGAGTCCAGCCAAGGGCCAGGCCAGAGCTGGGCCAGGCTGTGGGGAGGGGCCTCTGCAGGCTCCAGGATCATTGCTGCTGCCACCGCTGCCCTGGGAGCCAGTTATTTTGCCATGGCCTTGGTTGCAACAGCTGCCTCCTCTGTCGTGGCAGATAGCACTGTGATCAGGATCTCTTCTCCACCTCATACTTCTGCTCAATCTCCTTGCCGAGGTCTTCATCAGGAAGATGAAGGTCCTCCCGCACCTCCCCACTGTCCTGGAGCAGTGACAGGTACCCATCCTGGATGCCAATCAGCTGGAAGCCATTTCTTTTGATGTTGGGAACATCCATATTATGAGTTAAGGGGCAGATATCTTCATGTTTCTTTCCGGTAAAGATGCCAATGCCAACCAGGTAGACTGGCCATGCTTGCTAGTCTTGGAAGTATACATTTTGATGATCTTACACTGCCAGCCTTTGAGCACCACAAAACCATTCTTCCGTAATGCTGAGCACTGCATTGGGAAGGTGGCTGAGGCCCCTGCATCTCCTGTCTCGAAGTCCAAATCATCTGCCATTTTAAAAGGCTCCGAATCCAACTGGCTCCACTCCCACACCGAACACAATGTGATGGAAGCCACCACTCCACTCTGTCCCCTCCCTGACTCCACCCCCTCACACAGTTCCATCTCTGAAAACCAATTTTTTTTTAATGTTTTATTGTATATTGAGTGATATTTTACATGGGGAAACATTAGTGTTACATTCATTCTATCGTACATCATTTCATTGCCTTAGGTACCATCCCGTCCATGCATCAACCCCCAGCGAAAGGGTATACCTTGTATGCCCCCCTGCCCCACTGTCCTCAGCACATAGCCCCTTTCCCTCTCTGGGTCTCAACTCCTCAGGCACTCCATCTCTTCACATCATCCTCTCTGTCTCCATCTCAGGCCTCACTGCTTCTCTGGGTGGGGTCCCGCTCTCCACTCTTCTCCATTGGTGTGAAAACCATTTTTGAGGAGCATTTTCGCTTATTGCACCATAAGGAAGATAATGTGGTCTGCCATTCTGTCTGCAGAAGGGAGGAGCAGGAGTTAAAATAAGGACATAAACAGGCAACGCGAAATGTGATAGTATCTACATTAGTGAGGACTTTGTCAGCAGGTCAGAACTGAATCAAACAACAGTAAAAGAACCCATGAGTACAGTAATACTAGAGTGTCTCATGGAACTGAAGCTTCTCAGGAGTGCAGCTTAGCCTCAGAAGGGGACTGAAGTCAGATGTGGAATGCAATCACTCCAGGCATAATCTCTCCATCACTCATCTCTGATTCTTTCAGCTAGAGTTCTGTGCTACTTGCTCCTTATGGTACGAACAGCATTGCTACTTCCTGTGTAGGAAACCAATCCACACCGAGATGGGAATGTGCCAACAAGTTTTCAAATATGGCCACCAACGGCATACCCATGTGGTCTGGTTGAGTGGGTAACATCTCCCAGAGAAAGCAACGAACCACTGTATGTGGACTGGGCTGTCACCAAAGGAGGAATGAAAACAGAAGCATTCCTAGCGCTAAGAAGTCAACCTATCACACCACTGAGTCAACTCCAACTCATGGAAGCCTCCCGTGTGTCCAGGGTAGAATTGTGCTTCATAGGGTTTTATTGGCTGTCATCTTTGGAAGTAGACCACCAGGCATTTCTTCTGAGACACTTCTAGACGTGGACTTCCAATGCCTGGTTAGCTGCCAAGTGCATTAACCGTTTGCATCATCCAAGGACTCTAAGAAGTAAGTTGTGGATCACTCTCTGTTCAAGGTCTCAGGGGTGGAAGACATTACTCTCTCCCAATGTGACAGTAAAGTGGGTGGCCTCACTAGGGAGACTTGAGTCCTGAGCTGGGTTTTCAAACTCAACCAACTCTGTCAGTCCCCACCTTCAGCCTCTGCCCCCAGTAGATTTTAAGAGCCAGGAGTTCCTTGGAGGCTACTTCCCTATTTTCTGCAAGTGAAAACCATTCCACAGGCCAGAGGGCAAATGGTTAATCTATTTCTAGCATGGTTTTGTCCCAAGGTAGTCCCCAAACTATTGGTCTCTAGAACACCACAGGTGTGGCATCTCTATTGAAAGCAAGGACTTACAGCAGGTAAAGATGAAGGCACAGTGTGAGATGTGGATTTCAGAGACAATTAGAGGCATTCATGTAAGGCATTAAAATTACACTCAGCTAAGGTGCTTGATGACTAAGGTGTGCCTGACCCAAGCCATGGTACTTTCAGTCACCTCATATGCATGTGAAAGCTGGACAGTGAATAAGGAAAACCATAGAAGAATTGATGCTTTTGAATTATGGTGTTGGAGGAGAATATTGAAAGTGCCATGGGCTGACAAAAGAACCAACAGATCTGTGTTGGAAGAAGTGCAGCCAGAGTGCTCGTTGGAGGCCAGGATGGCCAAACTTCGTTTCTCATACTTTGGACGTACTGTCAGGAGGAACCAGTCACTGGAGAAGGATATCATGTTTGGTAAGGTGGAGGGTCAGAGAAAAAGAGGAAGGCCCCCAGTGAGGCGGATTGGCAAAGTGGCAGCATCAGTGAGCTCAAGTGTGGCAACAGTTGTGAGGTTGGTCCAGGATCAGGCAGTATTTCATTCTGTTGTGCATAGGGTCGCTATGAGTCGGTACCAACTTGATGGCACCTAACAACAAGGTGTCTAACCAGCAAAGTCTCATAAGCTACCTACATCTCTCCATCTTCTTCATCGTGTGCCATGTATTCCTGGAGGCCAATGTTCCTTAAATTATGTTTTGTGAGCAATTGGCATAAGAATGACTTCAAGAACTTGTTCAAGATTCAGACATGGCTCCTGTTCTGAATGTTGATTCTGTTCTGTGGGCACAGTCTGGGAATCTGCTTTTTTCCACAAGTCAGGTGATTTGATGCACACTCAAGTCTGAGAACCACTTGCTCTGGACAGAAATACTAGTCAGATTGACCCCAAAATATTATATTCCTTCTTTCACTTTTGAACAAGATGACTTTTCCCAATATAATTTCCCCACATTTCTGTGGTGATAAAGATGCGTGCAGCCAGCATACCACAGTTGCTAGTGAAAGCATTTAAGTCTACACCCTAAATATCTTTCCTCCTGCTTGGAAACAGCTGTTTGGTTCAAGAAAAGCTCACAAAGATCTTCCAGTCATTCTACCTTCCCACAAATTGGAGAAAAGGCTTTTCCCCCTCCATTTCCTGCACTAATACTCTTGGAGCTCACATTGGTACAGTGATTTGGCTAATAACTTAAGCAATTTTTATATTTAGAAATTGTAAATACTAATTCTTAAAAGGTCATCAAGCCTGGTTTGACCTAACAGTATCCAGACTTGCGCCTCAAAATCACCTTGCTGAAAGGAACGCCTCCCACTTGGATGTATTCATGGCAACCATAAATACTACAGATAAGGCAGCACATTCACGCAAAGCAGTCTCAGGAAGTCCTAAAAGAATCATTTATTTTAATTTAAAAAAATCAGCTTTATTGAGGTACAATTCACATATCATAAATTTTACTCATTATAAGGACATAATTTGATTAGTTTTAATAAACTTATGCAGTGTGAATCATTGCCAGAAGTCCACTGGATCATACAAATGATTAATACATTTGACTGCTAATCAAAAGGTTGAAGGTTTGAGTCCACCCAGAGACATCTTGGAAGAAACGCCTGGTGATCTCTTTCTGAAAATTCAGTCACTAAAAATTCCACAGAGTACAGTTTTAGTTTGACACATATGGGGCTGGCAAGAATCAAAATCAACTTGATGGCCACTGAAAATGAAATCATGACCACAATACGCTTTTAGAGCACTTTCATCAGCAAATGGTGTTCATTGACAGTCACTCCGGGTTCATAGTCACAGCCCCAAGCAATCACTGATCTGCTTTCCAACTCTATAATTTTGCCTTTTCTAGAAACTTCCTATAAACAGAATCATACAATCTGTACTCTTTTGTGTCTGACTTCTTTCACTTTTTGCAATGTTTTTGAGGTTCACTCATGCTATAGTGTAGATACATACTTCATTCCTTTTTATTGCCGTGTAGTATTCCATTATGTGGATCCTTTTGATTTTATTGGCTCTCTTGAAATGAAACAAATTTTTTTTCACATTTGTAATGGTTAGAGCTTTTCTGTGATTTGAAATTCAAAAACTAAGCAAGTTTCAATGTTTCTAGTTGAGAGGAAATCTGCATGTCTCTTTTATTGTGGAGGTGGGAATAATTTTCTTTGTAACACTTGTGTTTTTAGATTTTAATTAATGATGCCTCTTTTTCAGTGCCAAATAATTGCATATATTTTTACAACTAAAACTGATCATGCAATTTTTCTGAAACATGCTAGCATCATTTATCATTAGCAATGATAATAGACCTATGAATTTAATCACACCATTTGTCAGTTTGTCATACTAAGGTGGCTTGCATGTTGCTATGATGCTGGAAACAATGTCAATGGTATTTCAAATACCAACAGAGTGCCCCATGGTGGACAAGTGTCAGCACAGCTTCCAGGCTAGCATAGACTAAGAAGAAAAGTTTAGTAACCTGCTTCCAAAAAAATCAGCCAATAAGAACTATGGACCACAAGAGAAAATTGTCCAACTCTCTTGCTTTGCACACATCATCCAGAGGAATCAAATGTTAAAGGGGGACATTGTCTTGGATGAATTAGACAGCCAATGAAAGAAAAGGAGATTCTTGGTGAGCTGGATCGGCACAATAGCCACAACAATGAACTTGAACTTGTCTACACTCAGGATGATACAGAGCCATACAAAGTTGTTTTCTTGTTTTTTTTTTTTTTTTTAATTTTCTGTTGTACATAAAGTAGCCATGAGCTGAAATTTGATGGCAGCTCTCTATGAATTTGATAAGAATTTTACCAAAATAAGATCAATATGAACTTAAGCTATCTACTCCAGACATAGCCATCTATGGCACACATGTATCACAGTTACCGTAATTCTTGGACTGGGCTGTCTAACCTGGTGAAAGTCTGCTATTCTGTGAATGTGCTCCATGTAACTATTTTAGAGCACATATGCTCTAGTTCAAATATCTTTGTGTGTGTATTGCATTGGAAATACTTTCCTCAGCTTCCGAGGCATTCTCCAAACACTTTCCAACATAGCACACATTCCAGGGTATTTGCAGAAGACGTGTAGCAACTCTTGCCATGATCCATTTCCGGCTGCACAGCTGAGTGTGCCCAAAGAGGTAAAAGTGGTTTGGAGAATTTAGTTCAGTGAGCCCTGGAGTTCTTTATTTTTATCAGTGTGATTAAATAAAGTCTCTGACAGTACAGGAAATTGGACATGTGCTTATTAAGTGCTTCTTTTGAAAGGGGCACAATGCCAGGTTATAAAACAATGGTTAGTATGCCTCATTTATTTAAAAGAGGAAAAAGACCAGTACAGACTCTGTTCTAGGTGCTGTTGTTGTTGTTGTTGTTGTTGTTGTTGTTGTTGAGTGCTGTCGAGTCAGTAGTGACCCTGTATGGGGTTTCCAAAGAGCAGCTAGTGAGCTTAAACCATCAACCTTGCAGTTCAAACGACTTTGCAGTCTGACGCATTAACCCACAGGGCCACATCAGGACTCCAACCCACAGCAAAATTGAGTAAGACCATAATTCTCATCTTCAAGGAATTTACAAACTGGAAGAGGAGGTGTGACATTGATGTTAAGGTTTTTACCGATGAACTTTGGAAACCTAAATATTCTTTAGTTGGTTGGTCAAGGTTGATTTTGTTTGGCATAAGAGTTTTCTGCATTATTCTGGAGATACAAACCTTCTGCTTCATCAGAATATGTTTTTTTCCAGTCAGAAGAAAGTGAGTTAGCTAGATCTAGTTGTTTCCTGAGTATGCATCCCAGCACTCGTGCAGCTGATAGTAAAGAACAATTTATCTTAACCTCAATGTAATGAAACTGCCTAAACATGGGATATGCAGAAAGACGCTTGACCAGGAACCGGAGCAGATTTGGGGCTATGTCTGGCTTTGACTTCCCAGGTGAAGTTGTTTCATTTGTATAAGGAGGACATGTGTATTGATAAGACCCGAGACTCCTTTTAGCTAGAAAATTCCACGGTAACTCTTTCAAAAAGGACACAAACCCCTATCAAGAGCTTCTTTTAAAAACAGAAACAAAAAACATTTTATTGTGAATTGAGTGAAGGTTTACAGAGCAGATCATCTGTTTCACATTCAACAAATCATATACGTTGTTTCATCCCAATAATTGCAATTCCTTCCATGTAACAACAGCTATCCCACTTCTTCCCTGTGGTTCTTATTTCCAGTCCACTCTCTCTCCCATCTCTTCTCAACTTTGTATTTAGGTAAATGTTGCCCTTTTGATGGTGAATGATGGACTATTCCACTGAGCGTATCTTACTAGTGGTGTTGTTTCCCCATGTACCTATCTATGCTTGGCTGAAAATTGGGTCACGGGGGTGAGCTCCATTCCAGACTTGAAGGGTGGCCAAGCACCATAGACTCAGGTTCTTCGGTCACCCTTTCTGACCAGTAAGCCCAGTCTTTTTTTTTTTTAATGAGTTATGTGCCACATTTTCACCGACTATACCTGGAATCTTCTAATGTGATCCCTTTCAGAGTCGTTGGTTGTGATAGCCAGGCACCATCTAGTTCTTCTGGTCTCAGAATTATGGAGACTGATGTTCACATATTCCATTAGTCCACTGGGCCAATTAATTCCAGGCATCTTGAGTTTTCAAGAGCTTCTTGGCTGATAGATACTGGTAGGTAACCCTCTTAAGCTTATGGTAACATCAACCAAGTTGTCAAAAAACATACAGCATTGGACAAATCTGATGCAAAAAAGTTCTTAAACTTTTAAAAAGCAAAATTGTCACGTAGGTGACTAATGTGTGCCTGACCAAAGCCATGGCCTTGTCAGTTTCCTTATAAACAAGCAAAAGCTAGACAATGAAAAAGGAAGAAATGTTGCATTTAAATCTTAGTGTTGGCAAAGAATATTGATATGCCATGGCCTGCTGGAAGAACCAATAAATCAGGCTTAAAAGAAATACAATCCATTTGGTTGTTTGACGATGCATGGAGGGGATTATAATCATTGCAATGAAACGAAATACAATAGGATGAATATAAAGCTGATGTTCTCCCTTGTAAACTCAATATCACAATAAAAACTTAAAGAAAGAAAGAAAACCACTATGGTCCTTTGAAGCAAAGATGGTTAAAGTTCATTGTACTTACTTTTTACATTTCTTCAAGAAAGATCATTCACTAGAAAAGGACATTATGCTTGGTAAAGCAGAGGGTCAGTGAAACATCCTCCATGAGATGGACTGACAGAATAGCGAAAACAGTGCTTCAAATATTCCCACAATCTTGAAGAGGGCACAGGACTGGGCAATGTTCCATTCTGTTTTACATGTGGTCACCATGGGTCAGAGCCAACTCAACAGCAACCAACCACAACTTTGAGGCCTTATGACTTTTCCTTTCTTATATATAGATGTTGTTGTTGTTAAGTTCCATCAAATCAGTTCCAACTCATAGCAACCCTGTTTAGACTTTCTGAGAAGCAGCTGGTGAGTCTGAACTGCCAACCTTACGGTTTGCAGTCCAGTGTTGATCCTACAACACCACACCATATATTTGTATATGGAGTCCTCGTGAGTCAACTCTGACTCATAGTAGCTCGTGTATATCAAACAAACAAAAAAATATATATGTTGCTCAGTCCTGTACCAGCTTCATGATCACTGATATATTTGAAGGCATTGTTGTGGTCACTGTGTCAGTCCATCTTATTGAGGGTTTCTCTTGCCTTCTCTAGTCTTCTACTTTACCAAACATACCCTTTTCCAATGATCAGTCCTTCTGCATGATGTGCCCAAAGTAATCAGGTCTATGACAATATTCTGGGATTCATACAACAAAACTTGTTTGTTAATTCTCAGAAGTTGATAGCCAGACTTTTCATCTACCACCATCTGTCAATTTCTTGATCTGTGGTGGCTTCCATGTTGCCATGATGCTGGAAGTCACAATACAATTATTTCAAATACCAGCTGGTTCACCTGTGGTAGACAGGTTTCTGTGAAGCTTCAAGGCAAAAGCAGAATAGGAAGAAAGGCCTGGAAATCAATTCTCAAGATCAAGTTGGAAATGGGACTCAAGTATCATTTTATCCATCCTTTCTTTTCCAACCTCCAATTAATTCCAAGACTGTTAAACCAGAAAGGTGGTGACAGAGATGACACATTGTCAGTGTCCCAATGTCTTGCTGTTCTTAAACGAAGGAAGGAAAAAATCCCTGCCTTTAGCAGTGTTGGTTCATTCTTTATGATTAATTTCCTAGGGGTATTTGGAAAGGTTTTATGAAGAACAAAGGATGACTAAATACTGAAAACATCAATGAAAAGGCAAATGTTCTGTGTTTGTCAAGTTTCTGTGTACATAATGGAAAGTAACAAACTGAACAAGGAAGCCACCAATACAGTTTGGTAAAATGTGGATAAAATTCAAATATCAGTCCTTGGAAGGAAATCTTCATGCTGAATGACGAAAATTCTGTTCTTCAGTTTTTATTAGGTCTATCAAGAAAATTGACCTATAATTTGGAAAAGTGGTGATGGTTTCACAACATGATGAATGCTATCAGTGTCATATATAGGTACAAGCAGAAATTGTTTAATTGGGAAAGATTTTGCTATATATTTTCATATCACAATGGAACTCTGGTAGCATAGTAGTTACAAGTTGGGCTGCGAACCTCAAGGTCAGCAGTTTGAAATGACCAGCTGTTCCGTGGGAGAAAGATGAGGTTGTCTTCTCCCGTAAAGATTTACAGCCTCGGAAACTCTGTGTAGGGTCACTGTGAGTTGGAACCAACTCCACGGCACATAACCACCACCACCATTCATATCACAATAGAGATATGGGAAAGTGGGGAGGGGAGAAAAGTAGGAAATAAAGGAGGAAGAAAGGAAAGAAAATTGACTTGAAAGTTTAGATATAGCATTTAAATATCGAGTGCTATCAACTCTCCAATCAATTAGACTTCCTGTCCTTATGACTCTGACTCTTTTGTAAATGGAAAATTACATTCATGCATGTAATAAAGGGGTAGGGATTCCGATCAATGTTCTAGGGAGCCAACAGTTACCACAGAGTGGTAATGACCAGGAAAGATCTGATAGCATGAGGCTGAGTTGAATTAAAGGAAAAATTTGGTGAATTATGGGCAAAGAGTCCAGAAAATCTGGATGTAGGCAATACAAATATAAGTTTCAAGCAAATGTTGAAATAAGGTATGCCTGCAAATTACAGGAAACCCAAAGTAACTGTGGCTTCATCATAATATGTTTTTTTTTCTTAAAGGTTTAGTGCTAGTATCAATCATCAGGAACCCAGCTCCTTCTGCCTTCTTGCTCCACCATTCTCAACATAAAGCATCAATTTATAGGCCAATTAGGCTCCTCATGTCTCATATAAGGAATAAGAAGGAAGAAGTGGGAGGACAACAAACTCCTGCATGTAAGGACTCTTCCCAGAAGTGGCAAGTACAACTCTGCTCACATCCTATTGGCCAGGATTTAGTCATATGGTGTCTTAGTTGTGGCACTGTAGAATAAGCACACAATTGCAACGTAGATTTGAACTGCAAGGTTCAAATACACCAGCCACTCCTCAGAAACCTACACAGGGTCGCTATGGGTCGGAACCAACTTGATAGCAGTTAACAACAACAACAAAGACAGAAATACCACAGTGGATGGCTTTAACAAACAGCAATTTATTTTCTCACTGTTTGGGAGGCTATAAATTCAAATTCAGGGTGCCAGCTGTAGGGAAAGGCTTTCTTTATCTCTTGGCTCTGGGGAAAGTCCTGGTCTCCTTTCCACATCTGTAGGCCCAGCATTCCTTGAAGTTCTCCATATCAATCTTATCCGGGTCTAGGAGGTTCTCAGCACAGGGGTTCCGTGTCCATATGACAAGACTCTTCTTTCTTGGTGGTAGTCATGTTCCTTCTCTCTGCTTACTTCTTCATCCTTTTATCTCTGAAAAGATAGAAGGTGTGAACTCAAACACAGGTCTGACTTGAGTAAGCATGGTGACTTGAGTAAAAGTAAGACTTAGGTCATGCCCATTTAAAAGGTTGTGACTCAAGATACAACCCACCCTAGTATTGCCTCATTAACATATAGATGTTAGGACTTATAACACATACTACAAAATAAAGGATAATTATAACAGAACACAAAATGGAGACCAACCACACAATACTGGGAACCATGGCCTAGTCAAGTTGACACATATTTTTAGGGGACACAATTCAATCCATGACATATGGCCAAAGCTTGATACATAGGAAAACATAGTCTTGATTCTGAATGTTACATGTTCAGTTAAAAATTGGGATTCTGAGTGTAGAGGATATGATGCTGCTAAGGTTTCAGTGGAGGTTCCAGAGTAAGACAGACTTTTCCGAGTACTTCTGAAAATCATCTAGTGGAGATCTTGTGGAACATAGTCTCTTGGAATTCAAAAAAATTACCACTCTGATTTTTTATGAATTCATTTTTTACTCTTTTATGAATATTTAAAAATAAATTTAGAAATTATCTCAAAAACCGATTTACTGAATTAGACACTAATGATCAAAACCAGAGGAGTTGTGTAATGGCATCAAGAACATCATACAGAAGACAAGACAGAAGGAAAGGACCAAAATGAATGTCAGAAAAGATTCTGAAACTTGCTCTCTGATATAGAGATGCTAAAGCAAATGGAAGAAATGAGAAAATAATAGAACTTAACAGAAAATTTCAAAGGGCAGCTTAAGGAAAAATCAAATATTATCATGAAATGTGCAAACACTTGAACTTAAAGAACCAAAAGGAAAGAACACACTCAGAATTTCTCAAGCTGAAAGAACTGAGGAAAAAATTCAAGCCTTGACTTGGAATATTGAAAGATTCTTTGGGCAAAATATTGAATGATACAGAAAGAATCAAAAAGAGATGGAAGGAATACACAGAATAATTGTACCAATAAGAAATGGTCTACATTCAATCATTTCAAAAGGTAGCATATGATTGAGAGCCATTAGTACTGAAGAAAAGTCCAAGCTACACTGAAGGCATTGGCAAAGAACAAGGCTCTGGGAATTGATGGAATACAAATTGAAATCTTTCAACAAACTAATGGGGCGTTGGAGGCACTTAATCTATGCCACGAATTTTAAAAGAGAGCTACCTGGGCAACTGGCTGGAAGAGATCCATACTTGTATCTATTCCAAAGAGAGGCAATTCAGTGGAATGCAGAAATCATTAGACAATATCATAACTATCACATGCAAGTAAAAATTTACTCAAGATAATTTAAAAACGGCTGCAACCTCCAGCCGCGCCCTGTTCCTGGAGGCCACTGCATCAACAACAGCTGCTCCATGCCAGCTGGCAGCAGTCCAGTTTTCTTCTCTCTCACTGCTCTTGTTCAGTTTCCTCTTCCAGGCAGCACTCAATCCACCTCCCTGCCCTATCCTCTGACGCTCAGGGATCCAGGATCACCATCTATCTGTTTCATTTGGTTTCCCATGTCTTTGTTGCAGAGGGTCTCCTCTGCCATCTTGTCCCAGAACTGTTTTATTGTTTGTTTGTCAAAAGAATGAAAAAAAAAACAAAAAACAAACAAAAAAATCAATCTAAGAAGTACTGTAACCAGAATGCCCCTCGAAGAAGGATGACAGGATAATTTCTACTCACGTACTTTGAACCATCTGGAAAGACCAGTCACTAAAAAGGACATCAAGTAGAGGATCAGTGAAAATAAGGGAAATTCTCAATGGGAAGGACTGACACAGTAATGACAGCAACGGACTCCAACATACTGAGATCCTGATGATGGTAAAGGGATGGGGAACATTTCATTGTTTTACAAAAGTGGTGATAAGTCAGAGTTGTAATTGGACAACAACTAACAACAATTAGAAGAGGAGTTCCATTCTCTGTTTGCAAATCTGTTTAGTCACCATCTTTGTTGTTTAGTTCCATCCAGTCAGTTCTGACTCATAGAGACTCTGTAGAAAGTTTCTGAGGAGCAGTTGGTCGTTTGAACTACCAGCCTTGCTTTTAGCAGTCCAGTGCTTACCCTACTGTGCCACACCAGGACCATATTTGCGGATTTATCCCTGTCTACATTTCAGGAGGGAATAAGAAAATTGAAGCAGGATGGAGTGGCCATGGGGCAGCCACTAGCCCAGCCCTTTTGGGTGGCAAGAATGTGTATTTCTCATAGATCAAGCAGATGCTGTAGAAAATACATCCTGTGTCTTGCTGGAACCATAAAAGGTTGAGAGTACTGCTAGGTACTGACAATGGAGTTGTAGAAAACGTCAAACTCGAGACAGATCTCCCATGGAACTATATGTGTCCTATGAAAGGAGCTTGAAACTAGGGTTGTTGTTATTGTTGTGTGCCGTGGAGTCAGTGCCTACTCATAGCGAGTCTGTATAGGGTTTCTCAGGTTGTAAATCTTTACAGGAGCAGAAAGCCTCCTCTTTCTCCCGCAAAACAGCTGGTAGTTTCAAACTGCTGACCCTGAGGTTAGTAGTCCAATTCGGAACCGCTACGCTATCAGAGCTCCTTGTGTTACCCCTCCCCTAAAGAAGCAGGGATCAACTAAGAGAAAATTCCAAAAGCGACCACTTAAGAGGTACTTCCCTCATTCTAGCTCTTCTTCCTTGCCTCAATATACAGGAGAAGCCAGGACTTAAAAACAGGATTTAAAGTAAGTCTGAGACACAGAACCTCGACTTGCCACCAAGAAATCTACCTACCACCTACAAGCAAGAATCTCAGGTCCCACGCAAGTCATACAACTGACATTTGGTCTAAGTTTTAATAATAGAATTTGAGCAGAAAGTTATGGCATCACCTAAGATGTGGTGTTCCAGAAGTAAGATGAGGCTTTCTACTCCTGCAAAGATTTAAAAGGCTTGGAAACCCTTTATAAGGTCGCTGTGAGTTTGAACTGGCTCAATGGCACTTAAAAACAACAAATATGTGGTTAAGGAATGGAAAAGACTCAAAAGAGCAAGGGGGTTGCGGTTCTTCCTTGCTGTGTCTTTCTGGTAGCTGGAACTTTGTTTTTCCTTATTCATTTTCCAACTTTCTTATTCATTGTTCAACTTGCACATGCATTTGTTTTATGTTTGGAAGTCATAGATCAACAGGGCTCAATAAGTGATTACATTGGTAATTGCTGGAACCAAAACTCCTTGCACTACACCAACATTCTCAAAAGACTGAGTACAGCCAACAAAGATGAGTAAAAAATGACACACCTGTTCTAGAGAAGAACACTCTGTTGGAAAATAAGTACAAAGCAAGATTGATGACATAAACAAGTCTAGAGCGTGTCAACTTGTGTTTCTTTTCCCATTTCCCTGCCTCAATTGTTTATAAGATTGATTTTACACCAGTTGAAAATGGTGAGTTTAGTGGAGAGGGATCCATTTCCTGAATTGCAAATAGACTAGGCTGTGGTAATTAGGTCCCTAAATTGTTGTTTTACAATTGTTGCCTGGAAGTTACCCCACACAGAGATGGAAGCCCCTCACCCCAGGATGAAAAACTGCAACCTGAACTTGGGGGGATACCATATTTATCAAGGAGCTCTGATAGCGTTGTGGTTACTAGTCGGGCTGCTAACCTCAAGGCCAGCAGTTAGAAACTACCAGTGTTCTGGGGGAGAAAGATGAGGCTTTCTGCTCTGGTAAAGATTTACAGCCTGGGAAACCCTATGCAGGATCACTATGAGTCGAAATCGACTCCAAGGCATACAACTACCACCACATTTATCACCTTCAAAAACAAGCAATTGGAGCTATAGCACCACACTGTTGTTGTTGTTAAGTGCCTTTCGGACCCATTGTAATTGTTGTCTTTCAGGCCTATAGGGGCACTGTATAGGGTTTCTGAGGAGTGGCTGGTGATCTTGAACCATTGACCTTGCAGTTCAAACCGACATTGCAGTCCAGCGCATTAACCCACAACACCACACCAGGATCCCTGTAATAGACATCCTGTATAGGGTTTCCTAGAAATGGCTGGTGAGTTTGAACTGTAATCCTATTTAAAAAGCCAACTTAAATTCTCAGAAGGAAGGTTTTCGTGATACTAATTTTCATAAAATCGATTTACAGAAAATTTTGTTACATACCCCCCATTTGAAATATTATAGTATAACTCACAACCCCCATTTGAAATATTATAACTAACAGCCCCATATGCCATTTGAAATATTATAACAGAGTTCACCCTGCTCTCCCCATCCCCCCACCCTCACCCTATGGAAAAATAATAAACTTCTTACAGAAAAACCTTGAAGGCCAGAATGACCCAAGGACACCTGAACAAACAGGATAAAACTTGGCCCATCCATACAACCAAGATAAGGGTTTATTGGTGGGTTTACTCCCACTTATAGGATAAGGATCTGCTGAAATTTACCACCTCAGCTGACAAGACAAGTCTGTGTGTTCTAACTGCTCTGTATTTCTTGTATAAAATCCTGTTCCCTTCCTCACTTTTGGGGTCAGAGTGATTTGGGCTTAAGCTGACACTCTGGCCACCGGCAATACACTTTTCTCTTTAAGTTTTCTGAGTTGAGTTCTTTCTGACTCGCGCTGCCGCAATAATTTGACATTATCGTAAAAGTAATGCATATATATGTGTGTGTATATATATATACATATATATATATATACATATGTAAATATAAATAAATAAATATACAAGCATCAGGAAAAAAACACGAAAAAAAGCACTTCTTCACTGATTTATTTAAATCAGTTAACAAAATACTTCTTTCGGCTTACTGGAAAAGTCCTTTGATTAAAAACATTTGTAAAGTGTTTCATAGATAAATATACTGTGTTGCTTAACGTTCCATTACCGGCCCAGATTAGTGGGAGTACCCCCAAAGAAGCCAATCTCGATCTATCTCGTCATTTATTCAGTTATTGCGCGGGGAGGGGGGGGAGGGGGCGGAGAATAAGGCAGGTCAATTATGGCTTTGGGTTTATCTTTTTCAACCAGTGTATAAAGCGCAGGGTCCAAAAGTGGACCCTGCCCGGTTTCCGGGCTAAATACACGGATATGAGTATTTAACAGTTCCTCTTGAGACGCACTCCTGGAGAAACCCACAATCCTCCCAGTGGCGCTGATCCGACCTGAGCGAGGTCACTAGGCACTCCTAGAGACCTTGGCTGCAGGCCTGGACGGCAAAGGGCGGGACTACCGAGCCTCCACCAATCAGCGGATTGCGGGATGGGCGCGTGGGGGAACACGTGGTGCGGATGAGCAGAACTGCTCCCGTTGGAAGAGCTGGGATCGGAAGCGCCCGCAATTCAGAACCCCAGGAAAAGTGAGGGATGGTTCGAGGGGAATGCGATTTACAGAAGGAATGTGTTCTGAGGGGCGCTCCACCCGCACTTACCAGTGGGGGGACGAAAGCCTGGCTTCATAACGCCCTTAAAGACGCCATGGCGCAACTGCGTATTGCGCCGCACAGCCTGACGGGAACCTAGGTTTTCCTGCGCCGGCTGCGCCTGAGAGATGGCCTCAATGCCGCCCTTTCCCCCTCCCAATGCGGGGCAGGACGGAAAGGCCAATGATTTATCCCCTCCTCCCCTCTGGTAGCGTAGTGGTTACTATAGAGCTGCTAATCTAACGGTCAGCAGTTCGAAACTACGGGCTATTCCGCGGGAGAAAGCTGAGGCTGTCTGCTTCCGTAAAGATTTACAGCCTCGGAAACCCGACGCAGGGTCTCTATGAGTCGGAGCCGACTCCGCATAACAACCACCACCCTTCAAATAGGGAAAAGAAATGTATTTCTGTCGGGAAAACGGGCCTTACGAAAGGGGTGGGGCTAGCCTGGTCCCGCCCCTTCGTCGGATACAGGCGGGGCGAAGGGTGACAACCTCTCGGTTGGCTTAAGGCCCGCCTCTGCGCCGGAAAGAGAAAGGCGTGAGGCACACTGTTCCCCCGGGAGGGGAAATTTGATCCGGCGTAAATCGGAAGGTCACATGATGTAGCTACCAGCCGAGAACGGTGGAAAAGACGTCGGTCTCGGGATAAGGGGCGGGCCTGCCTTTGGTCACGTGCGACAGGAAGTGGCGCGCACTGCGGAGAACCAGAGATGGGGACCTCCCTGGACATCAAGATTAAAAGAGCCAACAAGGTTTATCACGCCGGGGTAAGTAGAGTGGGCGGACCTGTAGGCCGCGTCGTCTCCTACGCCCCTTGCTCTTCAGAGTGTTCTGGGCGGGGCTGGCTTGCGCCTCTAGGTGCATCCCGTCAGGTGCGTCCCCTGCGCGGCCGGCCACCCTGCGTGGAGCCTCCGACTGAGGTGCCACCAAGTTTGCGAGGCAAGCAGGCCAGAGCCGGGCCTGCAGCCCTACCATCTTGTCCTTGGAAGATCCTACTGCCTTGGGCCCCAAATTCCAGCAATCTCTGAAGGCGGAGACCCTCAATGAACAAATTCCCCTTTCCCACCCCTCTCAAAATGACTTCAAAAGAGTAATGAATGAACGGCAAAAATAACCTCAGGTCGTGGTCAGCCCTAACACCATATACAAGTCACTCATTTTTCTGGTTTTGTACTTTGAAATGCATACAAAAGAAGTGGTGAATTAAAATGAAAGTCTAAAAATAAACCCTTAACTGTTCCGTTAAGTTCTGTGTCAGTTTCAACCTCCTCGGGATTCGATTTCCTTATTTGCAAAATGAATAGATTCTTACAGCTGGGTGAATCTCAACTCTTGTACATCAAGTCAGTCATATCGAGAATTAAAGATACGGCCTTTTCCCACCCCAAGAGATTGTTGATTCTAACATGCAACCAGGGTTGAAAACCTCTATCATTCTTTGGAAAAGTCTGATAGCAAAAATTGGTCACATGAATGCAAAACAGTCTCAAAAGAGATCGAATACCAGGCACTGACCGTGGATGGCTGCAAAAACTTTTGGGTGAAAGACTGTTGGGGAAACAGGATATTTCCAGACTTGAGTGTTCACCCCACAGCACATTAATTACAAAGGGGAAAGGCTATATTTATAATTGAGGAATCTCGGAGTCACCACCTTAACCAAGAGCAACAGTGAACACCTAACTATCACCACTAAAAAAACAAACTCAGGTATGCTGTGGCTTAATACTTACGAAAGACAAGTCACCTATGCAGCATGCCTGCCAAAATCAGTTCATAAAGGAAACAACCAGGCATATTCAAATTGAGGGACATTTTGTGAAATAATTGGGCTGTACTCTTCAACATTGTCAGTGTCATGAAAAAAAAAAAAAAGAACCAAAACGGTGGAATTTTTGTAGATTACTGGATTGACACAGTAACAGCAACAATGAACTGAAATTTAGCAACGATTGTGAGCATGAGTCTGGACCAGGCAGTTTTTCATTCTGTTGGCATATCTATGAGGCCAAACTGACTTGAGATCCTCTAACAGCAAAAGGGAAATGACAACCAAATGCAATGCATAGTTCTTGACAAAAACTAAAAAAAAGTGTACTAGTTTTGTTTGTTGTTGTTTTGTTTTTATACTAGTTTTTATTGGACTGAAATTTCCTGAGTGTTGTTTGTGTTTTGGCTATATGAGAGAAGGGTCTCATGTTGAACTATTTAAGTGTCAGTGTATCAGCAACTAAATCTCAATTGCTCTACCAAGAAAATCCAGTGTACGTAGGAGAAAAAGAGAAAGCCAATATAACAAAATGTTCATTAGTTGGTGAATGTAGGTGAACAAAGCATTTGCGATAGCTTTAGTTAGATAATTCACCCTTTGAAAGTATGCAAGTTAGTGGGTTTTGGTATACTCATAGTTGTGCAACCATTACCACTACTAAATAACAGAATATTTTGTTGTTGTTAAGTACCTTCAAGTAGGTTCCAAAACATAGCGACACTGTACAGGGTTTCCGAGGAGCAGTTAGTGAGCTTATATTGCTGACCTTTCTGTTCAAACTGACTTCTCAATTCAATGCATTAATCCACAGTGCCACACCAGGACTCCAACAACATTTACATCACCTCAAAAAGACAGATCCATACACATTAGTAATCATATTTTCCCCTCTCTGCAGTCCCTGACAACCACTAAAGTACTTTCAGTCTCTCTGGATTTGCCTTTAATAAACTTTTTTTTTGAAGAACAGGAATTTATTGTGAATTATATGATAGTTTACATGGGAGAACATTAGTTTTACATTCATTCTATCGTATATCGTTTCATTGCCATGGTTCCAATCCCCTCCATGCATCATCAACCAACCAAAGGGTATACCCTGCAAGCCTGCACCGTACACTACACCCACCACCCCCAGTCTTCAGCACACAGTGGCTCTTCCTCTCTGGATCTAAAGTCCCCAGCTGCTCCATTGCTCCACGTCATCATCTCTGCCTCCATCTCAGGCATCACTGCTTCTTTGGGTAAGTCCCGCTCTCCGCTCTTCTGCCTTGATGGTCCCAGGGAACTCCGCTCCTAGACTGGAAAGTTAATCACTCCCTTCCTTGCTATAAAACATCAACCTTTTCATTTCCAACCCTCACAATCAGTCCTGATAACAATTATTCACTATTGTATCACAAGAGACCCATCTGCATTTCATTTCATCAGCTCCTCCTAGATAGACTGGATACAACTCACTGGAGATTCTACCTTCCTCCAGGTCCTCTGGCTCTAGGTTCCCTCTTGAAAGCTTTTGTAAGCCAGTCACTTCTTGCCTTTGTAGCCCCCCCTCCCCCCATTTTGGGTAGCCAATGTTCAAGTTGCCCATCCCTGTCTACTCTGTGTGGAGGGGGTGGGAATGATTCCTGTTGTAAGGATTTGTTCCCTCTTTTGAGCTACTGCATCCATAGGTGTAGGTCAAGTTCATCAAATTGCATCAGATTACTCTTTTTTTTTTTCCCTCTTCTTCTTCTGGTTGAAGTCAGGTCAAGTGGGTATTATTAGTTTCGGATGCTCAGCTGCTCCAGAAGCCGCCATCTTGGGTGAGACCAAGCTGGGGAAGGATTGGAGCAGCACAGATGCCTGACAGAACTGCGGAGACAAAAGTGCGGACATTCCTTCCTTTTGGTATCTATTCATTGGTCCCTTGCTGTCTGCACACCTCCATTCTGGTGACTATAGAGGTGCCTGAGCTAGTGGGCACCCCAGCCCCACCCTCGGAGGGTTCTCCAGACTTTTATATATATGGAATCCTAACATATCTGGCCCATGGTATCTGACTTCTTTCCCTATAAGATTAAGTGTTGTCAAGTCAATTCCAAATCATAGTGACCCTGTATAGGGTTTCTGAGGAACAACGGTGGTTTCAACTCCCTTGTGGTCAGTAGTCCAGTGCTTAATCCATGTTAAGTGCCATCCAGTTGATTCTGACTCAGCAACCCTGTAAAGGGTTTCCAAGGGGCAGCTGGTGGGTTTGAACTGATGACCATGTGGTTTGCAGTACAGTGCTTATCCTACTGCGCCATACCAGGTGCTTATCCTATGTTAAGTGCTGTTGAGTCAGTTCTGACTCAGCGACACTATATAAGGTTTCTGAGGAGTAGCTTGTGGCTCTGAACCACCAGACCTTGTGGTTCACACCCCAATGCCTATCCAGTGCCACGCCAAGATCCTATAGTGCCACATAATATTTCCCGCAGTTCGTTCATGTTGGCATATGTATGAATTCCTCATTCTTTTGGAAAGCTGAATAATATTCCATTGCATGAATTCCAGTATATACCACATTTTGTTCATCCATCCATTGATGGACATTTGAGCT
Organism: Chrysochloris asiatica; assembly: GCF_000296735.1. NCBI lineage: Eukaryota > Metazoa > Chordata > Mammalia > Afrosoricida > Chrysochloridae > Chrysochloris > Chrysochloris asiatica. Next base: position 17,017,015 of record NW_006408567.1, on the reverse strand, counting down.
ATTTGCACTTGGGCTATTATGAATAATTCTGCTATGAACATTAATGTCTGAACAAGTTTTTGTGTAAGTAAAACACACAAGGTATATGGGTATATACCTGGAAATAGAATTGCTGAATATTATGGTAACTGTTTAACCTGTTTTAAAGAACTGCCAGACTATCACCGGTAGCATATTAGGGTTTCAGTAATTCCCTTATTAGTATCCTTAGAATGTTTCTAAATTGGAAATTTTTCAAAATAAAAATGGAGGCGTGGGTATTTACAAAAGGCTATATATATTTAAAGGATACCTGGTAGTGTAATGGTTACGAATCAGGCTGCGAACCTTAAGGTCAGCTGTTCGAAACTACCAGCTGTTCTGTGGGAGAAAGATGAGGCTTTCTGCTCCTGTAAAGATTTACAGCCTCGGAAACTCTGTACAGGGTCACTATGGGTCGGAATCGACTCGACAACACTTAACAACAACAACAGCATATGTATTTAATTGTAATACCTCATTTTAAAAATTAACACATTGCATTCAGAGATGTTATATTTTCATTTAAAATAATGGCACAAGTAGTGAAAAGTACATTTAGAAGAGTTGTAGTGCACGGTGCTGTAACGTTGACCCATCTGAATGGTTGCATAGCCTGGAGCCCTCCTGGTGCTTGGCAACGGGGATGGGGATGTAGGCTTTGTTCAGCTAGAGCACATCTCTTGGTGCCACTGTCAGGAACAGAATCTGCCGTTGTTGACTTATGGCAGTGTTTCTCTTTAGTCATTTTTAACTGCAAGGTCAGCAGTTCAAATCTACCAGCTGTTCCCCAGGAGAAAGATGAGGCTTTCTGCTCCCATAAAGATTTATAGTTGCTCTGAGTTGGGACTGACTCCATAGTACATAACCACCACCAAATATATTTTAAAAAGAGACATATTATAAAACCAGTGTAAACATTTTTTAAAGAAACCTATTGCCATCAAGTCTACTCCATATCAGCAAACTTATTGGACGAAGTAGAACTGCCCTGTGGGTTTCCAAGACTAAGCTTTATGGAACAGACTGCTTCATCTTTCTACTGCGGAGCGGCTCATGAGTTTGAATCACTAACCTTATATTTAACCATGTGCCACCAGGGCATTTTAGAAACCAAAATAGCATTTCCCAAATAGATGATAAGGTGTTGAAGTGTTGCCTTGCATGTTGCTATGATAATCAACAGGTTTCAACAGAACTTCCAGACTAAGATGGACTAGAAAGAAAGTCCTGACCATTTACTTCTGAAAAATCAGCAAGTAAAACCCTTATGGCTCACAACAGTCATCTCCAGTCAATCATAGGACTGGCACAGGATCGGGCAGCATTTCATTCCATCATGCATGGTGTCACCATGGGGGGGGCGGGCTAGCTAACAGCAACAACAACAAAAAAAACCCCATGTAAATGTAATCAGTTTATGAAAGCACGTACTTGATCCTATGCCCATGACTCTGGGGATAAGACTCTTGTGATCGTTGATTCAAGACAAGTCATGTAGGTGGCCAGTACTCACAAAGCTCAAGGCTCGGGGCTGGAAGAGGTCTCATTGCCTGTGGACAGTGTTTCCAGTGTAATTTACACTTGGCTGAGGGAGGGGTTGACTGTCTTTCCCACCTCCAACTCCAGCTGAGGTGGGAGCTAATGACATACAAGTTATATATTTTCTCTGAATGTCTTAACAGCTTTGTGAAGGCTTAGTTACTAAAGATTTGACTCACCCATGAACAGATTAAGGAGCCTTGATGTTGTAGTGGGTTACATGTTGGGCTACTAACCTCAAGGTCAGCAGTTCAAATCCACCTGCTGCTATGTGAGAGAAAGATGAGGCTTTCTGCTCCTGTGAAGATTTACAACGTCAGCAACCCTAAACAGGGTTGCTATGAGTTGGAACTGACTGCGTGGCACATGGTTACCACCACCACCACGTGTCTGTTACTGTCACAGATGGCTCGATGTAGCTGTCTCCTACTTTAGCATGAGTTCAATTGGTACATTCCAGATCTGAGATGATAAATTGCTATTCAAGTAAAGCAATGTTTGTCCACATGATCACATAAAGCAATCTTATATTCCACCAGAGGCACTTGAATATTTACTGATATAAGGTTTATTAGTCAGACAGCATCTTTGTGTTTGTGTTTTACTGATGAGAAAACCAAGGCCTAGAGATAGTGATGATTTGTCCAAGGTTATCCAGCTAATACCAGAACCTGGATTCCAGCTTAGGTCTGACTGGTTTCAAAGTTTGTCCCCTGAACACTACTATTCTGCCTCCGTAGGAGTGACCATTTTGTGCAAATGGGAGGGATTTGTAATCTAGAAGTGGTGGTTATTCTTTTCCTTGCCACACTGTAAGTTGTTGTGTGCCTTCGAATCCGTTCCGACTCACAGCGACCCTGTACAGGATTTCTGAGAACAGCTGGTAGGTTTGAACTGCTGACATGTGGTTAGCAGTCTAGTGCTTTATCCTACAGCGCCATACCAGGCTCAATTCAACTGAAAAAAAAAACTACTGTGACTTCTACTATGTGCTCTTCAATATCTCAGTTGTGCAAGTACAGTAAAATCTGCCAAAGCCACTCACTACTTGTGTAAGGTGGAAGCCTGTCAGAGGAGGAAAACACAAATATTTTCCTCTAAAATAATCAATAGACAAGTGGTAGAACCTATTGAGATGGAAAACTTGCAAGACCCGAGAAAACAAGGTAATCCTGTCATGTTTTGGCTCTCACAGGTTTCACTGTACAGCCAGTTTCCTCAGATTCAACTAACCACATTGGGGGAAGCTCCTAAACAGCATTCACTACATCTTATACAAATAATGTGCTGCTGTAAGGAGCTCTGGTAGCCTTGTTGTTGTGTGCCGTGGAGTCGGTTCCAACTCATAGTGACCCTACATAGGGTTTCCGAGGCTATATATCTTTATGGGAGCAGACCGCCTTATCTTTCTCCCACGGAACCGCTGGTAGTTTTGATCTGCTGACCTTGCAGCTCAGAGCCCGATTCGTAACCACTACGCTACCAGAGCTCCTAGTAGTTACAAATTGGGCTGTGAACCACCAGCTGAATCGCGGGAGAAAGATGAGGTGTTCTGCTCCTGTAAAGATTTACAGCCTTAGAAACCCTGTACAGGGTCACTATGAGTTGGAACCGACTCCACGACACACAGCCAGCCTTACAGTTGTTGCAAACCACAGTCACCATATCTTATGCAAATATTGTGTGTTGTGTGTTTTCTGCAAACTACACTACGCCCTTTCAAGTTAGTTTTTTGTGCCTGCTAAGTGCATTATATGGACTCCTGGTGTGGCACATAGGATCAGCACTGCTAACCACAAGGCCAGCAGTTCAAACCCACTAGCTGCTCCTCAGAAATCCTATACAGGGTCTCTGTGAGTTGGAATCAACTCCATCGAACTTAACAAGTGCATTATTTGCATGTGTGTGTTATATGCTATAAATTTGTTAAATGATTAAAGTAATCTCTCAAAGGCTGCTGCTGTTCAGTGCCTTCGAGTTGGCCAGACTCTTAGCGACCTTATGCACAACAGAATGAAACACCTCCAGGTCATGTGCCATTCTCACAGTTATATACGTGAGTCCATTGCTACAGCCACTGTGCCAGTCCATCTTGTTGGGGTCTTCCTTTTTTCTTTTTTCTTTTTTTGCTAACCCTCCACTTTACAAAGTATGGTGTCCCGCTCCAGGGACCAGTTTCTCCTGAGTATGAAAGATGAAGTCTTGCCATCCTAGTTTCTAAGGAGCATTCTGGCTCCACTTCTTCCAAAACAGAATTGTTTGTTCTTCTGGAGTTCCTTGATGCTTTCAATATTCTTCTCTAACACCATAACTC
>NW_006408567.1:17010145-17012841 GCF_000296735.1 Chrysochloris asiatica | reverse complement strand
TACAGGGTTGCTATGAGTTGGAACCAACTTGATGGCACTTAACAGCAATTATTGTTCCTGTTGTGAAGATTTTTGTTTTCTTTACATTGAGGTACATTCCATATGGAAGGTTGTGGTCTTTGATCTTCATAAGTAAGTATTCTAAGTCCTCTTTGTTATGTCATCTGCATATCACAGGTTATTAATGAGTTTTCCTTCAATACTGATATCAGATTCTTATTCATATAATCCAATTTTTCTGATAATTTGCTCAACATACAGATTGAATAAGTCTGATAAAAGGATACAATGCTGGTACATACCTGTCCTGATTTTAAACCATTTAGTATTCCCAGATTCCTCATGGACATAATTAGTGTCTGAGATACCCATTCCTCAATATTAGCCATAGTTTGTCATATACAAAACCGTCACACAGTCAATAAAGCACAAGCAGACATCTTTTTGGTATTCTCTGCTTTCAGCCAAGATCCATGGGATGTCAGTATTGATATCCCTCGTTCCACATCCTCTTCTTAATCCAGTTTGAATTTCTGACAGTTCCCTGTCAATGTATTGTTGCAGCTGTTTTTTAATTATCTTCAGCAAAATTTTACTTCCATGTGATATTAATGATATTGTTCAGTGGTTTCCACATTCCATTGGATCACCTCTTTTAGGAATAGACACAGGCTACCAGCCAGCTGGCCAGGTAGCTGTCTTCAAGATTTCTTGGTATAGATGAATGAGTCCTTCCAGTGTTTCATTAATTTGTTGAAATATTTAAATTTGTATCCCACTAATTCCTGGTGCCTTGTTTTTCACAAATACCTTCAGTGCAACTCAGATTTCTTACTTCAGTACATGATTCTTGATCATGTGCTACCTCTTGAAATGGTTGGACATCGTCTGTTGCTTTTTGGTACAGTGACTGTATTCCTTCCATCTTCTTTTGAGGTTTTCTGCATCTTTCAATATTTTGTCCATAGAATCTTTCAGTATTGCAAGTCAGGGCTTAACTTTTTTCTTCCGTTCTTTCAGCTTGAGAAATGCTGAATGTGTTCTTCCCTTTTGGTTTTCTAACTCCAGGTCTTTATACATGTTATTATAATACTCTTGAGCTACCCTTTGAAATTTTCTGTTCAGCTAATTTACTTCCTCATTAGCTTCTCTATACTGAAGAACAAGTTTCAGGGTCTCTTCTGACATCCATTTTTATCTTTTCCTTCCATCTTGTTTTCTCAATGCCCTTTTGCTTTTTTACTGTATGATGATGTTGATGTCATCCCACAGCTCTTCTGATTTTCCTCCATTAGTGTCTAATTCATCAAATGTGTTCTTGAGATGATCTCTATATTCAAACGGAATATGGCTCTTGTGGACTTGCTTTAATTGTATTCAGTTTCAGCCTGAACTTGCATATGAGCAATTGATGGTCTGTTCCACAGCCTACCCCTGGTCTTGTTTTGGTTGATGATATGGAGCTTTTCTACCGTCTCTTTCCAGAGATGTAGTCAGCTTGATTTTTGTGTATTCCATCTGATGAGCTCCATAATCATTTTTTACACTGTTTATAAAGGTATTTGCAATTAATAAGCCTTCCTTGTAGACATACGGATATTATCCTATCACAGACAGCACAGTACTTAAAGATAGATCTGGAAATGTTCTTTTTTTATGATGAATGCAGTATCATTCCTCTTGAATTTGTTCCCAGTATAGTAAACCATATTTTCAGAATGAACAGTACTTGTCCATTGCAGCTGCTAATACCGTGGATACTGATCTTTATGCATCCCATTTCATTTTTGACAACTTCCAATCTTCCTAGATTCATACTTTGTACATTCCATGTTCTGATTATTAATGGATGTTTACAGCTGTTTCTCGTCATTTTAAATTGTGCCCCATCAGCAGGTGAAGGTCCATTCGTGTCATCACAGTCAACTCTACTTTGAGGAGGCAGCTCTTTCCAGTCACATTTTGAGTGCCTTCCAACCTGAGTGACTCATCATCCGCCATTAGATCTGACAGTAATCTGGTGCTCTTCATTATGTTTTTATCATCTAAACACTCAGAAGTAGTCTGCCTCTCCTTCTTCCTAGTCTGACTTTGTCTGGAAGCTCAGCTGAAACCTGTCCACCATGGATGAGCCTGCTGGTATTGTAATACCTGTGGCATAGCTTCCAGCATTACAGAAACACACAAGCTACCACAATGTGGTAGACTGACAGATGAGTGGTGTCTGTCAAAGGCTGAGAGGGAGCAAAGTGCTAATTACGTGGTATTTACATTGTAGTAAGTGTTACAAGTAATGTAGAGGTGATTTGGAGTCCTGATGTGGTGGTGTAGGATAAGCTTTGGACTGCTAACCACAGGATCAGCAGTTCTAACCTACAAGTCCACTCTTTGGAAAGCCTATTCAGAGTCGCTCTAAGTCAGAATCCACTCAACAGTGCTTACGAACAACAACTGAGTCAGAACCAACTCCACGGTACTAAACAACAACAACAACAAGTAAAAGATTTGAACATCTATGGATTTTTGATAACTTAGGGGTCCTAGAACTAATCTTCCACAAATGCCAAGGAACAGTTGTACTAGTATTTGAAAATGACTTTGATTATAGGGATACAAAAATGAGAGAACCTATCTCATAAATGAGCTCTGGTAGCGTAGTGATTACGAATCGGGCTGCTAATCTCACAGTCAGCAGT
>NW_006408567.1:17000965-17009700 GCF_000296735.1 Chrysochloris asiatica | reverse complement strand
ACATCATAGTGACCCTATATAGGGTTTTAGAGCCTGTACATCTCTATAGGAACAAAAAACCTCCTCTTTCTCCTGCAGAACAGCTGGTGGGTTTGAACTGCCAACTTTGTGGAGTTATCAGTCCACTGCTTATGTTACAGCACCACCAGTGTTCCTTAATATGAAGTACTGTATACTCTGTTAGAAATTAGCTGTTCAGGGGGATGCAAAGTGGAAAGTCCTTTTACTTTGCTCCTCTCTTCCATGATGTTTTACTGTGCATCCCTCTGAACAGTTAATTTGTAATATAGCATACAGTACTTTATATTAAAGAGCACTGGTGGTGCTATAGGACTCCTGATGTGGCTCTGTGGGTTAAGGCACCAGACTGCAAAGTCATTTGAACTGCATGATCAGCAGTTCAAGCTCACCAGCTGCTCCTTGGAAACCCTTTACAGGGTCGCTATGGGTTGGAACCGATTCGACAACAATTAATAACAGTAACAACAACTCTCTTTCGTGCCCCTCGCTGGAAGTAGCAACTGATGGTTTGTGTACTGTTCAGTCATTTTTCCTTGAATAATAAGTGGCAGCCCATGCCTGTCTCTCCACACACATACCCCCACCCCCACACACAACTTGTCCTTTTTGTTTAACAATATATCTTGGATACCTTTCCATATCACTGCATAATTACTAGTCTGTTTTGTTTTTAGAATGCTACTTAATTCCAGTAAATTAATTCAGCCAGTGTCTGTTCATCTCAAGAAGCTTACAGGTCAGTAGAGAGAGAAAGAGATAAATATGTAAAGTAGAAGCACTGTCTGTCAACTGCTCAATTACTTACGAAAAGATGGGGGTTCAAACTCACCCAGAGACACCAAAAGACCACACAGCCTTGGAAACCCTATAGAGCAGTTCTACTCTGTTATACAAGGAGCTTGGTAGCAGAGTGGGTTATGAGTTAGACTGATAATCTCAGTGATTCAAATATACCAGCCAGTCTGCAGGAAAAAGATGAGGCTTTCTGCTCCCTTAAAGATTTACAGCCTCAGAAATACTTCACAAAGTCCACTATGAGTCAGAACCAACTCCATGGTGTTTAACCACCACCTCGCTGTTATATATGGCATCACCTAGAGTCAGAGTCCTGGCGTGGCACTGTGGGTTAATGTGCTGGACTGCAATCAGTTTGAACCATAAGGTAGGCAGTTTAAGCTCACCAGCTGCTCCTTGGAAACCCTATACAGGGTCATTGTAGGTCAGAACCGACTTGACAGCACAGATGGTAACTCATCAGCACCAGATGGTAACTGGAATGGTACAAGGAGGGAACAAAAAGTAGGGTACAGCCATTTCAGGGACAAGGGGAAATGGGGTACTTAGGGAGTTTCTCTGAAATGGTGATGTTTGACCCTAGTTCTTTGGGCCAGTTTTTATGAGGCCATGGCCTCCCTCCCCTCTTGGCATTATTTGTTTCACTCAAAGACTAGATCATGTAAGCAAAGTGAAGCAAGAGTTTACAGACATTTGTGAAACAATCAGAATTAAAGACTTATTTGCTCTTTTCATCAAGCTTTTAGTCATTCAATCTCATCTAATTTGACAGCTCCCTCCCCCATCTCCCGTTATTTAAAGCCACTTAGCTTTGTGGTCTTTCCAAAATCTTTCTTCTATTTTTTTCTGGGTTTATTCTCATTCTCTCTTCCTCTTTCTTAATAAGTTGACTAGCTCATTACATTTCAGCCGCCTTTGAAAAATGCACACATTTCGCACTAAATGCTCCTTTACTTGCAGCCCACAAGCTGTTGTTCATAAATAATACTTTCGTAACTCATAATTATAAAGCAAGCCCCCTTGTACGCCCAGCTGGGCCCTGCTGGTGAGGGCCTGGTGAGAATGAGGGGAGATCAAATTCAACACGTGGACTCACCCTGCCGCAGAAGACACTGCTCAGAAGGACCCTGAGGTTGCACAGTTTAGTAATTTTGTTCTCTGTGGGGCTGTGGGGAAATGCAGCAATAATGCTTCACAACCACATCCCAGCATTGTACCCCACAAGGTATAATTTGTAGTGTGATTTTCATTATTGTATGACCTTAAGTAGCTTCTAATTTCCTTTTTTTTTTTTTTACTTTGACATATGAAGGGACTTCAAAATATCCATGGAAAATGGGATTAAAAGATCAAAATAAAAAGTAAAAACTATTTCTCAACATAAGCTCCATCAAGGTCAAGACACTTTTGTAAGTGATGTTAGTTGTTGTTTAGTGCCATTGAGTTGGCTCCGACTCATAGCAACCCTGTGTAAGTTTTCTGAGGAGCAGCTGGTGAACCTGAACTGCTGATCTGCAATTCAAATCGACTTTGCGGTCTGGTGCAGTATCCCACAGTGCCACACCAGGACTGTGGGATAATTGTTGTTAGTGCCACCGAGTCGGTTCCGACCCATAGAAACCCTGTATAGGGTTTCCGAGGAGGAGCTGGTGAGCTTGAACCACTGACCTTGCAGTTCAAATTGCATTGCAGTCTGGCGCATTAACCCACAGCGCCACACTAGGACTCCACATTTATTCCAATAACAACTAAGGGTCCTAGGAATTCAACCATATCAATCAAGGCTGTGTGTTTTACATTGTTAACTGAAGAAAAATGGGTGCCCTTTTAAAGATTTTTTAAGATTGTTGTTGTTAAGTGCCATAGAATTCTGACCCATAGCGACCCTGTATAAGACAGTCATTCTTAAGAGAATGGTTCAAGTAAGTATGGGAATGGATAGTTCAAAAATTTCTACGCATATCTTCAGTTCAGAAATAGAAAATAGTCTACTACAGAATTTGATCCTTCATTGCCTTCATCCCAGTCCAAGTGGCCTCAGAGCTTGAAGCATTGTTGCCATGAGTCCTTTTCAGTGAACCTGAAAACTTAACTTCTGTTTCCAAAGATCCATGGGGTATATATGGAGCCCTGGTGCTGTAGGAGAAAGCACTGGACCAAAAGATTAGTTTAAACCACAAGGTTGGTAATTCAAATGAAGCAACCGCTTCTTGGACCCCTATATAGGGTCACTATGAGTCATAACTGACTTGACAGCACTTAACAACAACAACATGTATGTGGTATGCAACATTTCAGGAATATAATCAGAATTTCCTACTTCCGTATGTACAGTGAGACTTAAATTCTCATGAGAGTGTGTAATGAAGACTGCTTTGTGATTTATTTGTGTAACCTTTTTCAGCGCACAGAACGTTTTAATCCTCACAGATTCTGTGAGGAGGTGGCAGTACCACTGCTTTATGATTGTAAAGACAGAGGCAAATGCCCAGGGTGATGAAGCAAATCTTTGAGCTTGGATCATTTTATTCCCAAGTCCAGAACTCAGTTGTGCCTTCTTGGGGTCCTAGTTCTTATCTGTAGTATATAGATGAGTCCTACTCAAAGTCTTTGTTGTGAACACTAAATGAGATAATGTTTTTAAGACATTTTTTATAAGCTCTTACCCATAGTACGTGCTCAGATGACACTTGTGGCTATTAGCTGCTGTGGAGCCAGCCCTTAACTTAAGGTAAACCCAATGTATAACAGAAGGACACTCTGCCTGGTCCTGGGCCATTCCTCTGATCATCAACAAATTGGGCTGTTGTGATCCATAGGGTTTTCATAGACTGATGTTTGGAAGTAGATACCAGGTCTGTCTTCCCAGCCTGTCATAGTCTGAAAGCTTTTCAGGATCATAGCAACACACAAACCTCCACTGACAGATGTATGCTGGCTGTCCCCTAGGTTGTGATATTGCTGTGCTTTTCCCTAGTCTCCATGATGGCTGTTCACGCTCAGAACTGTTCCTTCTCTGCCACCATGTTAAATATGCTTATATTTATTTTATATTTTATGCTTAGTTAAGTGCACATTGTGTTTTTTACTTACCTTTAAAACTGAATTAAAAATAAACATTTAAAAGTGTCCTATACCAAAATCTGACCAATTACCCAATTCATTCACATTTATTGTTTCCCCTTCCAGTTTTGAACTTGGAATTGATACATTATTAAGTAAGACAGTAGTTCTGCTTGGGTGTCCTTGGGGCCTGCTCTTAGTAAACACAACAAGCCAAGTACCTCCCTAGAAGCAGAGGCACTGCTGTGCTCAGGCCTTGCTCCTGCCAGAGCCTAACAGTCATTGGGGTAATGACAAGTGGATTAGACGTAGGTCATTGGAGTTGTAGAGATCTTTGACACAGAGACTTATGAATACAGGCAACCCAGGGTATGCACGTCTGACTTATATACCTCTACCTATCATTAAACATGCTTCTAATAACACCCTATACATTACATAATTGGCACATGTCAGACCCTGTATCGATTGACATAGGCCTCTCCACTGTTAGGTTGGAGGAGAGTTGGTGATCAAGTGGAGCCTGCAGCGATTACAGTGTATTGGTACTGAGAGCTGAGTGCTTTTAGTATAGCAGAGTACTACTGGGCTTGGTGCAGCAGATGTGATTTGGACTGGAAAAAGTTCAACTCTAATGCATTATAAATTAAATGGTATCTTCTTTCCATGAGGTAAATTTATTGGTTAAAAGGACCTGGCAGTAAGTCTTTTTTATAATGTAAGTAACTCATTTGTTTTATAAATTCAGGATAAACTTACATTTGTAAATCCTGGCACATGAACTCTGAAAACGACTCTTTCAGAAGAGCTTTGTAGGTACTCCTCACTTACCAACTATCTCATCTGACATTTCACATTTATGACAACTTAGAAAAAATTTTCAGGTAGCACCTCTGATGGTTCAATTCCCACACGTGGGGCTTGAAGGCCAGCCAGGACACCCTCCGTGCCTTCCAAAGTTTGGAAGTAAACTTGGCTCTGTTTGTACGTATAGACTTGCTTCAGGCTGTGCCCATGACTCCTGGGTGTGGAAGTAGACCTAGTGTGTTGTGCACTGTAGTGTGCTGTGCACTGTTGCTCTTTTCTGGGTCCTCTGGTTGATCATGGTGGGACTTCACAGAGTCTTCAGAATGCTAAAGGACACAGCAGAGCTCTTGAGGACAAGTATGCTGTGCTTCCCAAACCTGTTTAATCTTACATACACACACACATACACACACACACACACACACACACACAGAAGGGTAAGTCAGAAATTATCCACATTCTGACTGTAGAATTTATTTTAATCAACTTTTAGAAAAGACAAATATATCATTTTTTGACATAACCTCCATGCTTTTCAGTACACTTTGCCCATCTGTCAATAAGCTTCTTGTATTCCTTTATTTCAAAATGTTTTAGGCTGAGCTATGAGCCACGAATGCACTGCTGTCTTCCTTCTTCATCAGAGGTGAATCTTCATCCTTTTAGGGGGCCAAACAGGTGAAAGTCCAATGGAGCAAGATCAGGGCTATAGGGAGGATGCTTTAACACTTCAAAAATGAAGTTTTTGCAGAGTGTCAGTAGTGTGGGCAGAGGTGTGTAGACGTGCACTGTCATGCAAGATCACAAGGCCCTTGGTTGGATAGCAGTCCTCTGCATTTAATCTAAAGTTTAGGTTTCAGCTTTTTAGTGTAATGAGCATTGTTGATTGTTGAACATTTTTCCTGATAATGTTCCAATACTGGCCCTTGAAGATCCCAGAAAACTGTAAGCTTCAATTTTCCAGCTGATGGCTGACTTTTGTACTTCTTCTTGGTGAATGATTGAAGATGTTTCCATTCCATAATCTGTCATTTACTCTCAGGCTTGTAGTAATGAATCCAGATCTTGTCATCAGTACGACAGGTTTTTTTTTAAAAGAAACTTTTACCCTCCTTTGAGTATCAGTCAATTTTTTGTTTCTGTGTTTGCAGATATCCAAACACTTTTGTTTATGCTCTTCTGTGAGTTTCGGTACCCATCTCACACAAACTTTTCAAAACCCAATCTGTTGTGGATTATTTCATAGGCAGGACCATGGCTGATTTGCCACATAATTCACTGTAAGTCATATATTCGACAGAATCATTTCACTTGTATGCCCAATGTTGTTAACAGCTATGGATGTGGGTGAGCATTTTAATGTAACCATAGTGTGGATAACTTTTGACTCATGAATTTTTTATTTTTTTTACAAAGCATCTTATAGGTCAGCTGTGTACATAAAATCTTTTGAGAAACTATACTACTTTTTTTTTGTATTTGTCTTTTTAAGTAATAAAATGGTAAAATATAAACATTACCATGAATGAAAAAAGTGAACGTTCCTTTCCTTCCTCAGTAAATCCCTCTTCCTAGAGTATATCCTTTCAGATGTTTTTCACAAAAATGCAGATATGAGGGAGTATCAAAAGGTTCATGGAAAAAATGGTATTTAAAGATAATTGGGGTTTTCCACGAACTTTTTGAAATCTTTCATATATGTAAAAATGTCATTTTCTTTTCCATAGTACTTTAGTGAAGTTAAGAATTGTTATCAGTTTCAATGATTGTCCTCTGCAAACAAGATTTCTGGACAAATTTCTATGGTGAGCAACTCTTAGAAAGACTGACTGGTCTTTTATCATCTTTAGTGAAGAGATCCTTTACTAGTTCATCGGTAGATAGAAAACATCCAAGCTCAGAGAAATGGTTCTTTCCTCAAGGTATTGGAAATATACCGTACTACGGTTATATTAAGGAGCTCTGGTAGTGTGTTGTTGTTGTTAGGTGCCATCAACTCGGTACTGACCCATAGCGACCTTATGCACAGCAGAATGAAACGCTGCCCGATCCTGGGCCAGCCAACCTCACTACTTTGCCACGCTTGAGTCCGTTGATGCTGCCCCTTGGCCAGTCCATCTCATTGGGTGTTTTTCTCTTTTCCTTTGACCCTCCACCTTACCAAACATGATATCCTTCTCCAGCAACTGGTCCCTCCTGACAATATGTCCAAAGTATGAGAAATGAAGTTTAGCCATCTTGGCCTCTAAGGAGCACTCTGGCTGCACTTCTTCCAAAACAGATCTATTGGTTCTTTTGGCAGCCCATGGCACTTTCAGTATTCTCCTCCAACATCATAACTCAAAGGCATCAATTTTTCTATGGTCTTCCTTATTCACTGTCCAGCTTTCACATGCATATGAGGTTATTGAAAATACCATGGCTTGGGTCAGGTGCACCTTAGTCCTCAAGCTGACATATTCTTCATCACTTTAAAAAGGTCTTGTGCAGCAGATTTACTTAATGCAGTATGTCATTTGATCTCTTGACTGCTGTTTCCATGAGTGTTGATAATTGATCCAAGAAGAATGAAGTCCTTGACAACTTCAATCTTTTCTCCATTGATAAGAATGTTTATTGGTACAGTGGTGAGTTTTGTGTTCTTTACATTGAGATGTAATCCATACTGAAGGATGTGGTCTTTGATCTTCATCAGTAAATGTTTTAAGTCCTCTTCACTTTCAGAAAACAAGGTTGTATCGTCTCCATATCGCAGATTGTTAGTGTCTTCCTCCAATCCTGATGCCACGTTTTTCTTCATAGAACCCAGCTTTTCAGATGATTTGTTCAGTATACAGGTTGGATAAGTACCATGAAAGAATACAACCTTGTCGCACACGTTTCTTAATTTTGAAACATTCAGTGTTCCCATGTTCTGTTCAAACAACTGCTTCTTGGTCCAGGTAGCATAGTGGTTATGAATCGGGCTGCTAACCCCAAGGTCGGCAGTTTGAAACTACCAGCTGTTCTGTAGGAGAAAGATGAGGCTTTCTGCTCCCGTAAAGATTTACAGCCTCATAAACCCTGTGCAGAGTCACTGTGAGTCGGAACTGACTCCATTGTACTTAACAACAACAGCAACGGTTGTATTAAAATGTTCATCCATGTCCACAGCAGACGACAGCATTGGAAATATATTTTACCTTTTGTCATGAGTATTTCCTTGTAAACAGTTCATGAAAATGAATGTCTTTGTTTGAAACATCGGTGTAAAATGAAACTCAACATAGAGTTCTAACATACCAGTTCATATAAATATCAAAATACTTTGTAAACAGATAAAAGCTGAGTGGCTCTATTTGAGATGAGACTATCCATTTCTCCTGACCCACCCTCAAATCAAAGTAGTTGGGTCCCAGTGACTTACCTTTTTTTTTTTTTTAAAGTTTTATTGTGAATTATGTGACAGTTTATATGAGAGAACATCAGTTTTACATTCATCCTAACGTATATTGTTTCATTGCCATGGTTACAATCCCCTCCATGCATCACCAATCAACGAAAGGGCACATCCTATAAGCCTACTTCCCACCCCCTACCGGTCGTCAGCCCACAGCCCCTCTCTCTCCCTGGGCCCTGGGTTCCCAGCTGCTCCATCTCTCCATGTCATCATCTCTGTCTCCATCTCGGGAATTGCTGCCTCTCTGGGTAGGGTTCCGCTCTCTGCTCTTCTTCCTTCATGGTTCCAGGAACCTCCACTCCTAGCCTGCAAAGTTAATGACTCCCCTCCTTGTCACAAAATGTCTACTTTTACATTTACAACCTTCACAATCAGTCCTGGTAACAATTATTCACCCTTGTATCACAAGAGACCTGTCCGTATTTCCTTTAATCAGTCCCCCCTAGACAGATTGGATACTACTTAGTGGAGATTCTACCTTCCTCCCCACCCTCTGGATCTAGGTTCCCTCTTGAAAGCTTGTAAGCCAGTCACTTCTTGCCTTTGTAGGCCCTTCCCCCCCTCCCCCCCCATTTTGGGTAGCCAATGTCCAAGTTGCCCATCCCTGTCT
>NW_006408567.1:16999464-17000865 GCF_000296735.1 Chrysochloris asiatica | reverse complement strand
GTAATTTTTTATGTTTTCTGATTACCTCCAGGAAGATGTGATCAGGATGTGGTCTTCCCTTTTCTCTCTCCTTATTGCTTATCTCAGAGTAACTTTTTTGGGCCTCAGTTAGGCCTGGGCCTCGGCGGCGGGTCGTTTGGACCTCCCAAACGGGCAGGTAGGTTGAGCCTAGGGCGGGCGGTTTGAGCCTCTGGGGGCCTGGGCGTCAGCGACCGGGCTGCAGGAGGGTTGGGCCTCGGGCGGGTGGTTTGGACCTCGCACTGGTGGTTTGGGCCTTGGGCGGGCGGTTTGGGCCTCAAGGAGCCTGGGTATAAGCAGCTGGGCATCTGGCGGCTTGGGCCTCAGCAGGCAGCTTGGGCGGATTAGGCCTCGGGTGGGTTGGGTCTCGGGCACTGGGCCTTGGCGATAGGGCTAAGCGGTGGGTTGGGCCTCAGGGGCCCTGGGCCTCAGTGACCTGGCTACGCGGCTTGGGCCTTGGGGGCCCTGGACCTCGGCGGCCGGGCTGTGGAGTGCCTGGGCCGTGAGGCGGGTAGGCGATTTGGTCCTTTGTTGGGCCTGGGCCTTTGTGACCAGTCTGTGGGTGGGTTGGGCCTCAGGGCAGTCCTTGGCCTCAGTGGGTGGGCCTGTGCCTTGGGCTTTCCTGAGCTTTGGTGGCTTGGCAGGGGGTTGGTCTAGGCCGGGGCAGTAGAGGGCTGGGGGTGGTGGCTTCAGGGAGGTAGTGTCTGTATTTGATGACGTAGAAAATGCCTCTCTTAGTCTTTCTGTACCGTGGGTACCCCGAATTTCCTGATATCGTGCCGATATCCCTCTCTATTTGTTTGGCTTTGTTAGTTTATGCTTCCTTTTCTCTGGAAATGCAGCCTTCTAAGTGGGGGGTTGCTCTAGCCCTGCATTCCAAGGTCTTCAGGGGTAGAGGCACTCGCTAGCACGGGCGCGGAAGCAGGAGCCACATGCAGGCATGCAAAATCTCAAAATGCCTGTAATTCCTCAGCAATTTGATTTTTTTTTTAAAGAATGAGTTCAGAATATTGAAATATAAGATCTTATGTTTGTTCAAAGGCTGTCTGTCTGCTAGACAGAGGTTTCCTATGTGCGATTCCACCCCTTTTCCCCGAGACTGCCCTGCCTGAGTTGCCTGGTCAGGGAAGCGCCGGAAGTCTTCCTCAACATATATTCTTTAAGAAGATAACTGCCCTTGGGTTATCAAAATCTCAGACTCTTAGAGGCTTGTACGTTTATTCACTGAGACCATCTATTTTGATATTCATCTTACTTTTCAAATGATTTATTATGTCAGTAGGTAATCAGTTCACATAGCACAGTACTTACTATTTTAACATAGATACCATTGAGCCCCTACTTCTTTTTTTTCTTAAATATTTTTTTGTGAATTATGTGATA
>NW_006408567.1:16993487-16999364 GCF_000296735.1 Chrysochloris asiatica | reverse complement strand
CCCATCCCTGTCTACTCTGTGTATGGAGGGGGTGGGAATGATCTTTGTTGTAAAGATTTGTTCCCTATTTTGAGTTGCTGCATCCATAGGTGTAGGTCAAGTTCATCAAATTGTATCAGATTACTCTTTTTTTCCTCTTCTTTCTTCTTCTAGTTGCGCTCTGATCGTCCAGTCATTGAGGCTAGGTCAAATGGGTATTATCTGCAAGTGTGGATGTTCTTATGCATATGCCCTCTCTTCTTATCCACTGGGCACTTCACTCTCTACTTCAGTCCTCCATGGCTATATCACTGATTCTGGGCCCAAGAGTCCTCAGGTCTTGCCACACTGCTGGCCAACCAGGTCTCCACCTGGGTTCCCAGGAGTCTGTTGAACGTTGTAGGACATAGTTGTTTTTCCCTCACTTCCCCTTGTTGGTGGCGGACATGGTCACCCATCGGAGTGTGTATTCCCATTGAGTCTTAGTCTTGGAAGGGGATTTACTCTGAGGGGACCCGGCCCCTTGCCTTGATGTCTCCTGGGTGGGCAACTTGCTTGTTCTTGTAGTAATCAGTCGGTCTGCCTCTATTGTTTTGTATTTTTCCTGTCAGTCTTTCTTTCAAGAGTTATCTTCTGTTCTTCTAGCCACTCCAGGCTGGTCTGCTCATCCTCTCAGGGGGAAATTTCCCACCTTTGAAGATTCTGGATGCTGTTCAGGATTCCACCTATAGTCTTACATAATGCAGAGGCTCCGCAGGTAGTCTCCTTCACTGGACACATTGTGTCCCCATAAACCTGACTTATATTCATGTAGGTAGTAGCTCTAAATACCAACTGAGAGGGAAGGAATCTTCACATCAAGTATCAATGCTATTCCCTCTGTACACAGGGTAGATAGGGATGGGCAAGTGACTAGCTTACAAGGTTTCAAGAGGGAGTTTAAGAATGTGTGGGGAAGATAGAGTTCCCACTGAATAGTTTTTATCTTGTCTAGATGGGTCTGGTTAAAAGAGATGGGGATAAGATTCTTATGATTCAATGGTGAGTAATTGTTATCATGACTAATTGTGACTGTCACAATTATAAAGAAGTTTTGTAACAAAAATGGGGGAGTAGTTAATTTTACAGTCCCGAAACAGAGGACTCTAGGACCATCAAGGGAGAAGAGCATAAGTGGAATGTGAAATCTTACCCAGAGATGGAGGCAGAGATGGGGTCATGGAGAAAGGGAACCACTGAGGACTCTAGATTCATGGGAAGAGAGGGATTGAGAGGTGGCAATCAGGAGGCAGACTTGCAGAATGTGCCTTTTGGTGATAATAAATTATTATATATGCCTTAGTGTTAAAAAAACAAACAAAACTAAAATGAATAAAGAGAAATACTGTTAACTGATGGTACATGGAGATTATAATCATTATAGTGAAACAAGGTGTATGATTTGTTGAATGTAAAACTGATGATCTGTAAACTTTCACTGAATTCACAATAAAAACTTTAGAAAAAATTTTTTTTAAATATCTTAAATATATAATTTACTTGATAGCAATATCCAAGTAACACAAAATATCAAATGAAAAATAAACTTTTTCTGTCCCTCCTTTCCCACACATTCTTAAATGCTCCCCAGAGTTAACCACATTACATTCCTAAGCTTTCATTGTAGGTTCTACAGTTGCCATAGGGGATTTGACCCAGGGATCAGACTTGTTTGGACTAACCTGAAGCAGGGAGAGATGGCTGTGGAGCTGTTTTGTATGCTATGTGATCTGCCTTGTAGCCGTCATTTTCTGGGCCCTTGTTTTATACCAACAGCTCTTTAGGCCTTTGGCCTTATTTGCTGCTGGTTTCTTCTTTTGTTTTTCTGTGTCTGAAATTCTCTTGCATCCTCGAGTTGGCTTGGATTGGAATGATGGATGCATGATGATATGTCATTTATACTTAATTTCACTCTGACCAGGATTTGAATCTCATGGCTGTTCGGATTGTTCGTATGTAAGAGTGGGCTTGCTATACAAAGCATTTTCTTTGGTCAGCTCCCTATGTTCCCTTGTCAATTACTCAGGCATGTGATTATGCCAGTTCCCAGACTCCTTTGTAATTGGAGCCTTTCTAAACATTTGGTTTATAGTCTTGAGTCTGTACATTCACATAAGCCAGTAGTCCCAAACCAATGTCAACGTTTCATGTCATTAAAATCTGAAATAATTATTAACTCACAGTCCTGCTAATACATGGTATATAACCCCTGAAACCATACAGTATACCAAGATTAGAATTTAAAACTCCTGTGTGAAAGATCCCATGTTCCTTTACTTTAATTAATTTTCACTTTTTTGGACAATATTCAGTGTTATTGCCCCTTTCCTCTAAAGTTTAACCCAGTGACTTAAGTTAGTTTCTCTGCTCTTAAAGTTTCAAAATGAGATATTCCAAATGTTACCGCTGGACAGTAACCCTGCTTTTCGTTGACCCATTTAATTTAGTGTTTACACCTGCACCTTATTTAAAATAAAATCTCTGGATGGTTAATTAAATTTAAACTTTCAGGTCTTGGTGTACCATCTGTACGTTGAGGGGATGTTATCCAAGACCATTCCCAGTTTCAGGGTCCATGGTGCTGTGGGCTGATGGGTCAGACTGCAAAGTCGTTTGAACTGGAAGGTCAGTGGTTCAAGCTCACCAGTGGCTCCTTGGAAACCCTATACAGGGTCCCTATGGGTCAGATTCGACTCGATGGCACTTTACAGCAGCAGCAACACCAGGAATGGCCTGCCCAGATACCAGTTCAATGTTGCTCACGAAACACTAGATTCCTTCTCTTGTCTGCAAGGTCACCTGGCCTTCCAGGTGGGTTTAGGCTTTGATATCCCCCACTATCCTATAAAAGAGCCAACAGTCAACACAGGACCAGGCTTGAATTAGTCCCTCAGCCATCCTTTCTCCATTAGTCCCTTAACCATCCTTTCTCCCCTGTGTCCCTTAGTTGTGTGTGTGCCGCTGTCCTTTGTTCAATATCCTCTCCATCTGGACCTTCTGGAACCCCTAAAAAGCTACTGATTGATCTAAACTAAATATTGATGAGATTCATTCATTTGGATGTTGTCTTTTAAATTATAGGTATGAGGGAGTGAATAACTGGCATTTATCTCTGACATCCCCTTGAGACTTTTTTAGAAAGGGGGGTGGGGCTCTGATATTTTTGCCCATAAACACCTGCTTCATCTTTTCTCCAGTTGGTGCCCATTATTGATTTAAGGTAATCATGCTGCTGTTGCTGCATGCCATCAAGTCAGTTCCAACTCATAGCCACCCTCTATAGGGTTTCTGAGACTTTTTAAATCTTTGCAGGACGTGAAAGCCTTATTTTTCTCCTGGGGAGGGTCTGGCAAGCTCAAACCATACACCTTGTGGTTCACAGTCCAGTGCTTATCATATGGTGCCACCATACTCCCAAATTAATAATAGGAAACATTTACTGAGATTTTACAAAATGCCAAACACTACTGTAAATATTGTACACAGATGGTTTAATTTAATCTTCACAGCAATTTTATGACTTTTAGTATCATTATGCTCCTATTTTACAGGTGAGGAAATGAGGTTTAGACAAATTGCTGGTCCATGAAAGAGCCTGGGCTCAAATCCAGTCTGACTACAGAGCCCTCACTCCTGGCATGCCTATAAAGTGCGGGTGCATTGTGGCTTTGGGTTCCACATCTGCAGGCCACTGTTCTCTTTCCTTTCATCTGTACCCTGTGTTTCACCTGTGTGCTCTCTGAGACGGTATGGAAGTCAACTATAGGAGGGTGAAAGGCATATTAGTTCTTCATACATCACCTGAAACTCCTATATAGAGAGTATTTTATGGATTTAGTTGACAACTCAACAATTGTGTGGTAAAGGTAGTTTCACATCTTCACTGGGGGTAGACACCATATCAGAAATTAAAGAGTGTGAGGTGACTATCAGCTATGCATATTTTATGCGCCAGAAGACACTTTAAGGAAAAAATTATTTTGAGTTACAAATTTTAAGGTCACAATGATTTTAATTTCTAATCTCTTGAAAGAAGATAACTCAAGTCTCAACCATTCAAGTTGAGAGAAAAGTCATTGAACAGGATATTATGGAGATAATGGTACTCATAAATTGGTTTTTTTGAAGACCTACTGAGCGTTTCTACATAGGGAAAGAAGCCAAGAATCATGGGATTCACATGGAGAGAGAAGCTGTAGACAGATCCACATGGAGAAAGAGACCAAGGAACACAAGGTGCCACATGGAGATAGAGGCCAAAGACTATGAGATCTACTTGGAGAGGGAGACCAAGGACCATGAGATCTATGTGTGAAGAGAGGCCAAGGACTGTGAGATCCACTTGGGGAGAGAGAGACCAAGGAACATGAGATTACTGTAGTGAGAGAGGCCAAGGAATATTGAAGGTCCTGACATGTGAGTGAGGAAGCCATCTTGAAAATGGATCCTCCAGTCTCAGCTAACCATTCCTGAATTTCTGATTTCACAAATTAGAATGGCTGTTTTTATCCAGGTTTGGGATAGTTTTCACATATATTCACTGTAAACTGAAGATTTGAAATCGAGAGCTGGAAGGGTTCTTGGATGGGTCATATGGCTCAGACACCTAAGCAGGTTAAGGGCTTGCCATTGTCACTTACCTAGTGGTGACAGAGCTCCGTTCCTACAAGAGGCATAGCTATTAAGTTATGGAGTAAAAGCCTTCACTGTTTCTAGTGTTGAATTCTTTGTGACTATAACCACTTTCACAGGATACAGAACATCTCTCTCACTCTACAAAATTGCCTTGTATGCCTTTGTGTTCCTCCTTCTCAGCCCCTAGCAATTGCTGTTCTATTTTCAATTCCAAGATCTATTTTTTCTAAGATGTCATATAAGTGGCATAAATAGAACTGTACAATATGTAGTCTTTTTTGAATCTGACTTTATCGCTTAACTTAATGCATTTAAGATTCATTCATGTTTTGTGTATCAGTAGTTCTTATTATTGCCAAGTTTTCTACTCTTGCATGGATGTGCCACAGGTTGTTTTGCCATTGACCTATTGAAAGACATAGGTGATTTCTAACGAAACTGCTGGAAGCAGTGGTATATACATTTTTGTGTGGACATATGCTTTCTTTTCACTTGGGTAAAATCTAGGAATGGGATGGCTAGGAGCATTCTGTCAGTTTTGAGATGATACATCCCCTTGCATTTTTTTTGTCTTTGGAGATTCAGTAAACACCCCAGAATATGGGCATTACTTACTAGGTGGAGAAATCTAGTGATGGTTTATTCTATTTTCCAAGCAAAATGGAAAACAGTTTTTTATACTGAATAGCCAAGCTGGAGATAACCTACGAAGTTGAATTCTCTTTAATGTCTCTGATTTCCATTTTCCAACCAGAATAGGCCTCTGAGTGCTACTTAAGACAGGATGTTTCAACAAGCAATTAATTGTTTAGGCTCATGTTTTCCCACCCAACTCAGTAACTTACCTTGTGATTTTTTTTTTTAATCTCATTAGTTACTACTTAGTGCATTTGATTTCCTGCTGGTAAATAGAAGGGCAACTCACTATTGGTGTGCAAGATCTCAAGACCAAGTATGGTATAAGAATCCAAGGCATTTTAAAGGTATTAATTACTGAAATTTTAGAAAGGAAGAACTTGTTGAAATACACAGTGGACTCTTGGGAACATTTATGGCCTGTCGTGGCCCATCCTGGTGCCCAGCCCATCAGAGGAAAGATAATGGAGTGAGAATGGTAGAAGCATTTAACTAAGAGGCTTTTGCTTCTCTCATGGTTGTTTAAAAAAATAAAAGGTACTCCAAAGGTGTTTGAATGCTTTAACATATATTCTTTTTTTTTTTTTT
>NW_006408567.1:16954863-16987876 GCF_000296735.1 Chrysochloris asiatica | reverse complement strand
GTAGTAACAGTCGGTCTGCCTATGTTGTTTTATATTTTTCCTGTAGGTCTTTCTTTCAAGAAGTATCTTCTGTTCTTCTAGTCACTCCAGGTTGGTCTGCTTGTCCTTTCAAGTGGGAATTTCCCATCTCTGGAGATCTGGATGTGGTTCAGACTTCCACCTATAGTCTTATGTATTGCAGAGGCTCCACAGGAAGGCTCCTTCACTGGGCACGTTGTAGCCTCATTTTAGGTATTCCAGTCAGTTATAGGCAGAAGATAGAGCCCCTACTTCTTTAGCCAAGCTATCTACATCTTCTCTTCTGGTATAACCAAAGCTATCAATTTCTTGTGATTTCTTACAAAGATATTTTGTGCATTTAGAGGCAAATATGTACTATTCTTCTCTTTCGACCCCTTTGCCATTAATGGTACGATTGTTGTGAAGTGCCATCGAGTCGGTTCTGACCCATAGTGACCCTGTATAGGGGTTCCAAGGAGTAGCTGATGAGCTTGAACTGCTGACCTTGCAGTTCAAATGGCTTTGTAGTCTGGCTCATTAACCCACAGTGGTACACCAGGACTCCAGTGGTACAATATGCAAACTTAAATAACAAAATCAGACACATAGTGTCTTTATGTACAAATGTGAACAATCTCTAAAAAATATTGTTTTAAAAAAAGTCACCAATTTCCTGTTGTTAGAGTTTGTTTACAATCTTTTATTACAAATGATGTTGCAGTGAGTAACTATGTTCATAAGTAATTTTACATGTGTGAATGTATGTGAGGGATGTTCCTACACGTGGAATTGCTGAGTACATGTGCATGTAAAGTATTATTGATATTGCCAGATGGTCCTTATGAGTTTACAGTATTTTAGACTCCCCCCAGCAATGCAAGAGAGGGCCTGTTGTTTCCTCCTTGCCCCTTTCTCACCATCACTGTATGATAAACATCTGATCTTTGTTAGTCTGATACGTGGAAAGTAGTATTTAGGGTAGGTTTATTTTTTTGAATTATTATAGAGATTTAGCATCTTTTCATGGTTTTAGAAAGCAATTTGTAGATCTCTCCAGTAAACATTTTGTTCATGTTATTTTTGTTGTTGATAAGTGTCATCCAGTCAGTTCTGACTCATAGCAACCCTGTATAAGATTTCCACAGAGCAGCTGGTGAGTTTGAACTGCCTATGATGCAATCCATTGCTTATCCTACAGCTCCACACCAGGACTCCTTGTTCATAGTATTTGCCCATTTTTCTGTCAAGTTGTCTTCTTCATTAATTTTTTTTTTTTTTGTAGGACTTCTTAAAATATTAGGGACATTAGCCCTTTGCCCATTATAGGAGTCCGTTGTGCTATAGAGTCAGTGCTGGACTGCTAACCACAAGATCTGTAGTTCAAACCTTCCAGCAGCTCCTTGGAAACACTATATAGGGTCACTAGGAGTCAGAGCGGACTCAAAGGCACTTAACAAGAAGAGTCATTTATATGGGGATATTGCTCATAATCATTTTTGTGAAACAAATTTATTCCTAGTCACATTTTTAGTCATATTTATTCTTAGAAAGACTTTTCCCACTCTGGTAAGATAAAAATCATTTTCTGTGGTTTCTTCTTAGTATTTCAGTTTCTACATTACAGTTTTTGATTGATTTAAGATTTTTCATGTACACAAATTTGCAGTATGGTTCTAACTTAATTTCCTCAAGTTTTCTAGCTAGTTGTCCCCGTATAATTTATTGAATAGTCTGTCTTTTCTCACTGGATTTGAAATACCATCTTTATCATATATTAAATTCCCATAAATTTAGGTCTATTCGACTTTCCATTTTTCTTCTCTTAATGTTCCATTCTCTTATATGGAGTCCTGAGGTGACACTGTAGGATAAGCACTAGACTGCAACCACAAGATCAGTGATTCAAACCAGCTGCTCCTCAGAAACCCTGTACAGAGTCGCTATGAATTGGAAGGGACTCAACAGCACTTAACAACAACAATAGCAATTCTCTTCTGTTGATATTTCAGCCCATGTATATGTCCTGTGCTGGACTGCTAACCACATTGTGACATTTTAATTTTTGTGGGACTTTTTACATCATTGTGACATTTTAATTTTTCATGGGACTGCTTGCTTCTCATTTCTCTTTGTTTCAAAATTACTTATTTGTATTCTATATTCTGTATGGATGTTAGAGTAGTCCTGATGTGACACTGTAGGATAAAGCATTGGGCCATAAAGTCAGTTTGAGCCACAAGGTCAGTGGTTCAAACTCACTTGGAAACCCTATACAGAGTTGCTATGAGTCAGAGCCTACTCAACGGCACTTTACAACGGCAACAAAAATGAACGTTAGAATCACCTTGTGTGAAACAAGGTGGAGACCTAAAAAGAAGAAAAACATTTCCCTACTAAAAAGAAAGTAGACATATTAAGCATGTTAAATCTTCCTACCCAGTAGCATGGGATAGTTTACCATGTGTTCAGGTTTTCTTTTGTGCCCTTCAGGTGTGTTTTAAGTATTCTTCAAATGGGAGTTTCATAGACATTTCCTATTAAATTGATTAATAGTAAGATTTTAGCTCTCTGTTGCTTTTGTAAATGTATCTTCCAACGAATCCTCATTAATTTTGACACAACTATCTCCTGTCCTGAAATTGTCTTCATGTTGCTAGTTTCTTGCATTTCTTTTTCTTTCTTTTTAAGTTTTTATTGTGATATTGAATGATAGTTTACATGGGAGAACATGAGCTTTACATTCATCCTATCATATTTTGTTTCACTGCAATGATTATACAGTCCACTCCATGCAGCATCGTTCAATAGCATTTGCTTCCATTCCCTCTGGTTTTTTTGGATCTACACCTAAGCGCTCAGAAGTATATAACCATTCAAACAACCAAAGGACATACCTTGCAAGCCCGCCCCCAGCTGTCAGCACACAGCCCCTCTCCCTCCTTGAGTCTAGAGTCCCCAACTGCTCCGTCTCTCCACGTCATCATCTCTGCCTCCATCTCTGGCATCATTCTTGCATTTCTTTTTAATGTACAATCAATCATATCAATTGCAAATAATAATCATTTTAACTTCAGTTTTAATACGTATTCTCTTTATACTTATTTATTTCTCAAGTTTCATGGAACTAATTAGTACTTACAATTCAATAATGATAGTTATAGCAGACATCTTTTGTTCCTGATTTAAAGGAAATGTGTTTCAATTTTTAGTATATTTTGTCTTTTTAAGGAAGTATCTTTCTATTCTTATTTTACTATGTTATCAAGAGTAAATAATAGTGTCTTCATTAAAGGTATTTATCAAGTACCTTTCAGCATCTATGGAGCTGACTATATTTTTTCTCTTGAGAACTATTAATATAGTTGAGTGGACTCCTGGTGTGGTGCTGTAGGATCAGTACTGAACTGCAAACCACAAGGTTGGCAGTTTAAACCCACCAGCTTATCCTTGGAAACCCCATACAGGGTTGCTATGAGTTGGAACCGACTTGACAGCACTTGACAGCAACAATATAGTGAGTAAGGAGTCCTGATACCATAGTGGTTGATGAGTTGGGCTGCTAACATCAAGGTCAGAAGTTCAAATACCAGCTGCTATGTGAGAGAAAGATGAGGCTTTCTGTTCATATAAAGATTTACAGCCTTGGAAACCCTATACAGGGTTGATAGGAGTCGGAACTTACTTGACAGCACACAGCTACTACTACAAACAATACAGTGAATGAATATATAATAATAGTAATTTTCTTCAATAGTGAACTTTCATTATATTTCTGGACTAAATTCTACTTTTTTATTGTATAATATTCCTTTCCCATACTATTTGGCTCTATTTCTGACTTTCCATTTTCTTCTCTGAGTTTTACTTCTTTTCTATGGAATTCTGATATGATGCTGTAGGATGAATACTAGACCACAAGGTCAGTGGTTCAAACCCACCAGCTGCTCCTTGGAAACCCTTATATAGGATTTCTATGAGTCTGAACCAACATGACAGCACATAGAAACAACAGTTTTCTTCTGTTGATTTTTCAGCCCATATATGCATCCTGTGTAATACTTTGTAAATTGTTGTTAACATTTAAAAATTTTTTTTGTATATGTGCTCAGTTTTTGTTTTGGTATTATTGCTAAAATTGCTTTATAAAAATGCTACTTCTTTTTCTGTGTCCTGGAATAGCTTAGTACTGGAATTTTCTGTTCTCTATACATTTGGGAATGATCCCCTGTGAAGCTCTGTGAACCTGGTGCTTTTTGGAGCCTTATGCATAACTAATTACAAGTTATATCAATAATACTTGTAAGTTATAACTTATTTATGACGTTCTTCTTAGGTGACTGATTTGCTTAGACTTCATATGTTCTGGAGTTGGTTTGGACAAAATGATTTTCATTGGAAAAGAATCCACTTTATCAGTTTTTCAAGTTTATTTATATATGCTTTTGTTATTTAGTGCTGTTGAGTCAGTTCTAACTCATAGCGACCCCGTATAGGGTTTCCAAAGAGCAACTAGTGGGTTTGAACCACTAACTTTGTGGTTCAAAACCTACCTTTCAAGTCCATTGCTTATCCTACAGCACCACATCAGTTGAATAATATATATATATATTTTTATTATTCTTTTACCTATATGTTTATCTCTTGGTGTTTCCCCCTTATTGCAGATATTTTTCTATTGATTTCTTTTCTAGGTTTCTTGATTAGAAGATTAGGTAGTAATTGGCCTAGCAGTTTTGTTTTTTTCTTAAGGAAAGAATTTTTGGACTTAATAGTTTTCTTTGTGAGTTAATATTCAATGTTTGTGAATATGCCATGAACGTTAAAGAGTGTATTTTCTATTTTCAGGATGTTGAGTTCAATATATGCCAATTAGTTATACTTATTGATATGTAATTTAGGTCTTCTATATCCTTGTTTCTTTTTGTGTTCTTCATCAGTCATGATCTAAGAGGTGAAATGATGTCTCCCAGAACTAATGTGATTTACTCAGTTTCTCCCTGAGTAAAGTACTTTCTATAGTCTTTGTTTTGTGAGTGTTGATGCTGTGTTATTTGATACATACAGATTAGAATACCTCATGTCTTTACTGTAAGTTGCACCCTTTAGAATGAATGATAAAGTACCCTTCTTTGTCTTGTTTAATGCTTCACACTTTGAGTTTACACTGTCTGATATTAAAATTACAATTCATGATTTATTTCTTTGATTTGCTTCATATACTTTTACTTATCCTTTTTTCTCCAAACTTTCCAAATCTACCCCCGATGCCTACCTTTTTTGGTGCTTCTCTTTCATGCAGTATAAAATTAGATTTTGCTTTTTGATATTGTCTCAAGGTCTATTTTTAAGTAGACGTTACCTTAGTCCATTTTTTGGTACAGTATGTTTGGCATTTATTCTGTCATTGATTTTTTTTGTTTGTTTTTTGAAGGGTTAGGTTTACTTATTCTTTTTTATAGAACTTTAAAAATATTTTTGGTCTATTTTCTCTGTTTTATGTGTGTATGATAGTTCTAATAATTTGGAGATTTGTTTTGTCCTGATTGTTAGTTACCCGTATAACTTCTTCTTGTATCCTAATTTTTCTTTGTTTTAGATGTTATTTAGTTGGTTTGAACCATGAGGTGGGTGGTTCAAGCTTACCAGCCGCTCCTTGGAAACCCTATATAAGACTGCTGTGGGTCAGACCAACTCAACAGCACTTAACATTAACAACATTAACAATGATGAAATTAATGTATTTTTTTTCTTTACTTGACCCTTTCTTCTTTTACACCACCTGATCTTAGTTTTTTATAAATGTTTTCTCTGTTGCCATTTAATTTTGTTAAACTTATCGGTATTATATTATCTGATTTTTAAACTGTAAATCGGAACTGTTGAGTAGAGCTGTCTATAGATGATGCGATGATGGGAATGGTCTGTTTATTTACACTGCCTAATAGGAGTCCTGCTGTGGCGCTGTGGGTTAATGCGCTAGACTGCAAAGCCATTCGAACTGCAAGACTGGCAGTTCAAGCTCACCAGCTGTGCTCCTTGGAAACCCTATACAGGGTCGCTATAGGTTGGAACCGACTCGATGGCACTTAACAACAACAAATATGATAGCCCCAAGCTGTGATAGAAGGAGCTCTGGTAGCCTCGTGGTTACGAGTCAACCTACTAACTGCAAGGTCAGCAGTTTGAAACAACCAGTGGTTCCACAGAGGAAAGATGAGACTTTCTGCTCCAGTAAAGATTTATAGCCTTAGAAACCCTGTACAGGGTCACTATGAGTCAGAATGGATTTGATGACACACAACAACTATTATAAATACTCAAGTAGCCTGTTGTCAAATGCCATCAAGTCAGTTCTGACCCATAGCGACCCTGTATAGGGTTTCCAAGGAGCAGCTGGTGAGCTTGAACCACCAACCTTGCAGTTCAAACGGCTTTGCAGTCTGGCGCATTAACCCACAGCGCCACACCAGGACTCCAAGTAGGCTAGTGGCTACTTTATTGGAAAGAACAGTTTTAATCAAATCTTTTGAACACCAGTTGTCAAAAAGTTAAGAAAATGATGCAGATTTTACTACTTCCCACATCTTGTGCTCCTGCTCCCCAACTTTGTTGTTGTTGTTAGTGGCCATTGACTCATCTCTTGACTGATGCACAATGGAATCACACTATCAAGAGCCACTGACTGATTTTCAAAAGTAGATCACCAGGCCTTGCTTCCTAGCCTAGACGCTCCACTGAGTCCCTTTCAGCAACATGCAAACCTTCACTGAACACACAGGTCTCTTCCGACTCACAGTGACCCATGGGACAGAGTACAACTGCCCCATAGTGTTTCCTAGTCTGTAATCTTTACAGACTGCAGACTGCCATGTCTTTCACCAGCAGAGAAACTGGTGAGTTTGAATCGCCAAGCTTTTGGTTAACAGCCAAGCATATATCCACTGCTCCACTTGCAGCCAGAGTGCTTCCTGGAGGGCAAGATGGCCAAACTTCATCTCTCATACTTCGGGCATATTGTCAGGAGGGACCAGTCGCTGGAGAAGGATATCATGTTTGGTAAGGTGGAGAGTCAGAGAAAAATAGGAAGACCCCCAGCGAGATGGATTGGCAAAGGGGTAGCATCAATGGGCTCAAGCGTGGCAACGATTGTGAGGTTGGGCCAGGATCAGGAAGTGTTTTGTTCTGTTGTGCAGAAAGTCACAGTGAGTCGGTACCTAACAACAACAACAACAACCACAGCTCCCCCAACTAGTGTTTTTTATATAAATTCCATGCTGTCTGGATCACAATCAGCACAAATCTTTTCTTTTGACACAGTTTTGCTAGCCATCTCCTGGATAACTAAAGATGTAAATTCCTGAGGAAGGAATTTTACACAGTGTTCCTTGTTTTGTTTTTTTTCTACACGATTAAAACTGTTTGCTTCTTTTATACTTGAATGATTGGAATTGTTTGGGTGAGTATGAAATCCTAGGATCGCACTTTGTTTCCTTGAACATTTTTATGGTCGTTGCTCTACTTGGGTTTTGAATTATACGTTGCTATGGAGAAATGTGATTTTTTTTTGCCTCTTAGAAGTAAGTGACTAGATATTTTTGCCTGATTGCCTTAAACATTATTGATTGTAACATTTTATTGTGCTTTAGATGAAAGTTTACACAGCAAATTAGTTTTCCAGTTAATAATTCAAACACAAATTAGTCTGACATTGTTGTGGTGCACACTATGTGTCAGCACCCTCTCTGTCCCGCCCTGAATGCCTGTTCCCATTCATACCGTTTCCCTGTTTCTTCCTGCCTTTTCATCTTTGCTTTTGGACAAATGTTGCCCTATGGTCATGTGTAGTCAACTGTTCTAAGGAGCGCATTTTCCTGGGTGGTGGTATTTATTTTATGGGCCCATCTATGAATTGGCTGAAAGGTGGCTTCTGAGATTGTCTTCACTTTCAAATTAGAAGATTTGTCTTTGGGCAGTAGTGTTGGGGGTTCTTCCAGTCTCTTTCAGACGAGTAATAAGTCTAGTCTTTTATTTATTTATTTTTTTGTTCTACATTTTTATCCATTCTAAACATGAATGACTGCTGCATGAATGACTTATTTTTCAAAGATCAGTACAAGGCTGGTTCCTATGAAGTGAAGGTTAAAGGTATCCCAACTGTCCGACTTTCCTAGTTTATTATACCTCTCCATAGTCCATGATAGCAATCACCACTCCTCCCTTCCCGCAAGTTCCGAGATTCTGCAGTATGCTGCAGTGTCTCACAAAACTCACACTTGTCAAAGGAAATGGTTCCCGCAATTGTACATGGAGGTTGGCAAGTCCCAAATCCATAGTTCAGCGACTGGTCTGGAGGATTCTCCTCATCCAAGTAGTCTTCAGGAGCTGAGGAACCCAAATCTGCCGGTCAAGCATCAGGGTGAGACAGGCAGCTGGAGAATCAGTTCAGGTAATGGGCTGAAAGTCCCACAAACTGGAGGCCAGACATGAACCAGATGCAAGATCCAGGGTGAGAGAGTGAGCATCTCCAAAGTAGTTTTATAAATTGGAGGCAGACCATGCCCCCAAGGGAAATGAAGGGTGGAGACTTGAGTCACACTCTCAAGTAATATGGGGGTATCCTTAACCCTTAGCTCCATCTTATTCCTGTATCTAACAACTCATTTCAAAATGGGTCCATAAACACAGATGTTGTTGTTAAGTGCTGTCAAGTCGGTTCAGACCCGTAGCCACCCTGTGTAGGGTTTCCGAGGAGCAGCTAGTAGGTTTGACCCACCAACCTTGAGGTTCAAACTGACCTTATGGTCCAGCGCATTATCCAGCAGCACCACACCAGGACTCCAAACACAGACACAGAGGTTAGGATTTACAATACATCACAGAATGGAGAACTTTGGCTAGAAGGGCCATAATAAATAGGTAGTACACCTTTTGTTGCTGTCCTGGATGGTAGTGGTAGCTCTGCACCATCTAGTTCTTCTGGTCTCAGGGTAGAAGGAGGGTATGGTTCATGTGGGCCCTTAGTCAGCTAGACTCATTGCTTCCTGGAGTCTTCAGTTGTCTTCATTCTCCTTTGCTCCATGAGGGAAGAGAGCAATGGTTGCTTCTTAGATGGCCGGCCGCTCATAAGCTTTTCAGATGCTACTCACAACACTAGGGTGTAGAACATTATATCTATGAACTTACTTTTGCCACTTGACCTAGCTCTCTTTCGAGACTATGGTCTTCTAGTTCTGTCCTAATATCTAAGTACTTTCTATAAATGTGCCCCCTAGGTGCTTAGTTATATTAAAAAAAAAAAAAAAGTAGTGGACTATTTCCATGAACTTTTTGAAGTCTCCTCATATATATGTGAGTATACATACAGAATGTATCAATGTGTACGTAGGAATATCCACAGCCACACCTGTATGCATATGGGGGTATACTATCATACAACTTCTCATACCTATTTAGCATACACATTCACCTATGTATCTACTCACACATTGTTATTTGTTGTAGGGTTGTATATGTTTGTTAAGTGCTGTTGAATCAGTTCTGACTCATAGCAACCCTGTTTAGGGTTTCTGAGGCTTTTAAATCTTCAAGGAGCAGAAAGCCTCATCTTTCTCTCGCAGTAGTTAGCATTATTTAATGTCCTTTATTTTTACATACCTACCAGTGCCTTCCTTTGTCTTGGTCACCTGCTGACTTCCCCTATGTTGTGTATTGCATTTCCCTTCACCTTGTGTACTGTCTAGTTACTGTGCACTATCTAGAATGCAGAACAGCAGAGGATTTCTTATAGCCCTTCTAAGTATTTTTCCATTCTATGGTATATTGTAAATTCTAACGTCTATGTCTGTGATTGGAGTCCTGATGTGGTGCTGTGGGCTAGTGTGGGATTGATGGCTAGGTTAGTTTAAACCGCAGGGTTGGCAGTTCAAGCTCCCTAGCCGCTCCTCGGAAACCCTGTTTGTATAGTTGGATCTGACTCGACAGCACTTAACAGCAACAACACCGTGCCCGTGATTAGGGAATGCGGTAGGTAGCTCCATACTATAAGAAGCAGATTGTGAACCACAACGTCCTTGGTTCTAGCCTGCTAGCTGATCCACTGGAGAAAGATGAGGCTTTCTATGCCAGTCAAGATTTAAAGCTCCGGAAAATCCTATTCAGGGTCGCTCTGTTTAGGAGCTGACTGGACAGCATGTACCAACAACAGTGCCTGTGATTATAGACCCATTCTGAGTGAGATGTAATGAGGCAAGATTAAGGTGCGGCTAGGCACTGGACCACAAGGTTAGTTTGAATCGAAAGGTTGTCAGTTCAAATTCAACCAGCTGCTCCTCAGAAACCTTGTACAGGGTCACTGTGAGTCAGAACCATCTCAATGGCACCTTAACAATGACACAAAAAATGAGTAAGAGGAGTCCTGGTGTGGTGCTGTAGAATACACACTGAACTGCTAACTGCAAAGTCAGTAGTTCAAATCCATCAGCCATTCTTCTGAAACCCTATACAGGGTAGCTGTGAGTTGGAACCAACTTCACAGCATTTAACAGGTTGCCTAAGGATTAAGGATGCTATCAGTTTACTACAGGGTGTGACTCAAGTCACCCTCCTAATTTCTCTTGGGGGCATGGTCTGACTCCAATTTGTAGAACTGCTTTGGAAAAGGTCTCTCTCTACCCTAGCTCATTACATCTATTTTGCTGATTCATCATTCTGTATTGTTGCATAGTATTCTGTTTGTTGTATGTATGTATTACAGATTGTTTAGTCATTCATCCATTGATGGACATAAATTGTTGCCATCTTCTTGCTATTATGAATAATGCTGCAATATTGATAATGGTCAATATTATAAATGTTCATAATAACAAAAAAGATAATGAGGAGTCCTGGTGTGACACTGCGGGTTAATGCACTAGACTGCAAAGTCGGTTTGAACTGCAAGGTCGGCAGTTTAAAAATGCTCACTAGCCACTCCATGGAAACCCTATACAGGATAGCCATGAGTTGGAACCAAACCAACTCAATGGCACCACCACCAACAACATTGATAATGAGTATGCTTATGTCTATTCACATCACAGCTTGTATTTCTCTAGGCTATATACTTAGGAGTGAGGTTGCTGAATAATATGGTATTTCTATTTCTAGTACTTTAAGAAAATGTCATACTATTTTTCGTAGTGATTGTACGATTCTACTGTAAGCACTGAACTGGTAACTGCAAGATCAGTGGTTCAAACCCACCTGCTGCTACTTGGAAACCCTATACAAGGTTGCAGTCAGTCAGAACGTACTCGACCACACTTAGTAACATTAACAACAAACAGTACCACCAACAAACAATAGAATTCTAATCTCCACAGCCTCACCAGCATTTGTTGTTGTGTTTTGTTTTGATTTTTTAATTTGGGTCATTCTTTTATTTTGAAGTAAAATAATTTCATTAGATTCTATCTTTTCATTAGCTGCTCTTAGTTTATTTGCCCTTTCAGTAGTTTTGAATTGTATCAGGAAGTATTTATAACATAATTTCATCTTTCTTCTTTGGGAATTTCATTATACCTAAGGAGCTCTGGTAGCATAGTGGTTACGAGTTGGGCTGCCAACCTCAAGGTCAGCAGTTTGAAACTACCAGCAGTTCTGCAGGAGAAAGATGAGGCGTTCTGCTCCCATAAAGATTTACAGCCTCGGAAACCCTGTGCAGGGTCACTGTGAGTCGGAACCAACTCTGCGGTACTTAACAACAACAACAATGGTAGTGTAGTGGTTACAAATCGAGCTGCTACACTCAGGGTCAGCAGTTTGAAACTACCAGCTGCTCCGCAGGAGAAAGATGAGGCTTTCTGCTCCCGTAAAGATTTACAGCCTCAGAAACCCTGTACAGGGTCGCTATGAGTCAGAACCGACTCCACGGCACATAACCACAACAACAACAACATGTTGAATATTCTTCACTTATCTCTCATCTTGATCACTTTCTCTGTGATTCTTTCTTAAATTTTCTTTTAATTTGCTTGATTTTTTTCATTTCTGCCCGTCTTGTATTTTGTGCCCTTTCCAATTTTACCTTTTTTCTTCCTTTTATCTTTTTATTGTGAATTGAGTGAAGGTTTGCACAGTAAATCCGTTTTCCATTCAACAATTCATACACATTTTGTTTATAAAATGTCTTTTCCTATAATTTCTTTTTTTCCCTTCCACTTCTTTTCTGAGGTCTTACATTTTTTCTCTTTTTATTGCCTCCCCATTTCATCCATGAGATTTTGAAGATCTGTTTTAGGCTCATCTTTTAGAGAGACAATTGTTTTATTACACTTAAAAAATTTATGGTGAAATGAATGGTCACAGTTTTCACCTGCTTGGTGGTGGTATATTTTCTAGTGAATGATCATTTATTCATTCAATAAATATTCACTCTACCCATTTGGAGTTTGCATCACTGTGAGTGGGAGATGGACAATAAATGAAAGAAATGAGATGGGTAGTATTCTAGAGAGTGATTAGTACTACAGAGGAATGTAAGAATAAGTGTGTGTTGGGAGGGACTGTTGTGGTTTTAAATAGGGGTGGCCAGGGAAGGCTTCACAGAGTGGTACCATTTAAGCAATGATTTGATAGAGATAAGGGAACAAGCCATGTGGCTGTCTGAGGGGAGAGTTTCCAAGATGCAGATACCCTGAGGCCAGAGTGTGCCAGTGTGTTAGTAGAATAACAAGGAGTGCAGTGAGGTGGGAGCCAGGTGAGTGGGGAAGTGTTCCTGGATGAGCTCAGACAGGTACACGGGAAGGAGCAGATCCCTTTGTGGGCCATTGTAGTGGCTCTGGCTTTGACCCTGAAGGAGTTGGAGAACAGTGTAGGGAGGGCTCTTTCAAGCAGAAGAGTGGCAGGATCTTTCTTTTCACCACTCGCCACTTGGGTTCTTTTCTTTCTCTTTTTCAAACTACTCTGTTGTCATATGTTCCTCTGCTGGTTCTAATTGATTTTCCCTTCTTGCAGGAGATGAGTTTTTGTTTCCAACCTAAGCTGGCTGAGAGTTCTCTGAGGGTCCAAGGTTTTATGTGTGAGTAGGCTCTGAACTGCATTGATGTTCACAGTCAGAGGGGCCCATGCCTTCACTGCCAGAAAGATGGTTTCCTGCAAGTTGTCTATCTGTAGCCTCCCTTATTTGCCTCCTCTCTTCCTCAGAAGCCCACCAGCTCCGGCAGATCTCCAGTGGCCGGTCAGCACCGTGGCCTTTGTGTGTCACACACCTTCTAGAAGCTTGTTTGCTAGTCTTTTCTGAACATATTTTCTTCCATCCCTGCTGGGTCATCAGTTCTTCCGGCAGATCTTCCACCTCTTTCATGGTGTTCACTGTCTCCTTGCTTCACCGAAAATGGAGTGCATGTTTTCATTCCTTGCCCTTTGGAATGACTTCCAGGAAGCATCTTCAAACCCAGAATCCTAATTATGGTTTTGGTGTTTTATTCCAGAGCACAAAAAAGAGAAGAAAATTGAGAGTAGGCAAATGCATAGATACAGAAAGTAGATTGGAAGTTACCAGGGACTGGAGGCAGGGGAGATTGGAGAGAAACTGCTTACTGGGTGCAGAGCTTCTGTTTGGGGTGTTGAAAACATTTTGGAAAGAAATAGTGGTGACAGTTGTAAAATTTGTGAACACAACTAATGCCATTAAACTGTATACTTAAAATTCCTTAGAGTGGAAATTTTTATGTTACATTTATTTTACCACAATCACATTTCCTAAAAGATAGAGTATTTATGGGTTTGGTAGTAGCCTTTAACATTTAGAAAAGACCAGGTTAGGAAATTTTGTCTCTTTTTCCACCCTTTGGACAAATATGGTGCAAAATAGTTAACACAGTCATCTGCTAACTGAAAAGTTGGAGCTTCAGGTCCACCTCGAGCACCTTGGAAAAAAAGCTTGGTAAAAATCAGCCACTGAAAACCTTAAGGAACCCAGTTCTACTCTGACACGTTAGATCACCTGAGTTGGGATTGAGTTGACTGTAGCAGACACTGGTGGACTTCTGTTGGAAAAGAGGCATGACGGAGAAGACCAGAGTGTGCCCACTAGCTTCTTTCCTGCGTGGTTTCTAGCCCTCTTTTTGAGTTGTGATTGAAGAGGGCTGTGTTGGACCGCTCTCTAACCTTAGCTCCTCCAGGACAAAGACTTGAACTTGCTTACCGGAGGCACATCCTCATTCTGAGGGCGTTTTCCATGATGCTAGTGGGATCTGAGGTGTCTTACACTGCCGACTTGGCCAAATAGTGCATTGGGAAGCTATTGGAAGAGCAAGGTCTGTCTAAAGCATTGGGGCTCACCACTCCTGTGTTTTCTACATGCATACAAGTGAGGGACCTGCATCTCTCATCAGTGTTTGTGAATCTTTTTCAGATCAGGGGCCTTGACAAGAGCTATTATTCTTCTCCCTGAAATAATAACTCACATGTCTGTGATTTTTGCAGATTGTTTCTAAGTCTACTGCCATCCCGAAGGTCATGAGTGGCCTCTCATTGAGTCATTGCCACCACCCCTCCCCAGATGTCAACCCCTTTTTTTTACTACATGGGGGATGGAGTTGGGATAGGCACCATCCCTAGTCTTGAGTCTCCTGGTTGAGACTCAAGACAAAAGTCTGAGGGGGGGATATTCTTAGCAAGGTCTGTGTTTACCTTGACTTCTGTTGTTTAACTTTGTTCTATCTTTCTTTACCAGAATCAATCAAGGATTGTCTGTTTTTTCCATTGCTGTGGGTCTTAACTCTTTGTTAAGTCATCTTCTGTTGCTAAAATCTCTTGACTTCTTTGACTACTCTTGGACCAATTCTTAATCTTCTTTATATTGGTAGGGATTGAATGTTGTTGTTAGGTGCTGTTAAGTTGGCTCCAATTCAGGCAAATTATGTATAATAGAATGAAATACTGTCTACTCCTGCACTATCCTCACAATCTTTGCTGTGTTTGAGCCCATTGTTGGAGCCACCTTGTCAGTCCATCTTGTTGAGAGTCTTTCTCTTTTTCTCGAACCCTCTGTTTCACCAAGCATGACGTCCTTCTCCAGGGATTGGTTTCTCCTGATAACGTGGCCAAAATAAGCAGGACAGATTGATTAGAACTGCATATATGTATAACTCTGTGCATGTGTGCTTAATTTGTCTACAAAAAGCTTATTAATTTTGTATTTTCTTTACTATAATGTTTCTTAATTAAATCAAAGAATGATGAAAGAGTCCCTTGGGACATGAAGTATTTACTTTGCTTACTTTCTAGATATTTCTCTGCTTCAAGAGGTTCTGCTAATGTCATGATCATAATATGCCAGTTGGTGGCCAACATAGATCCTATGTTCATGCGATTAGTTGAAAGTGTTAAAATTAAACAGGAACCAAGCTATCCTCAAGCACTATTGTTTCATTGATAAAATTCATAAAATTATTTTGTCTCATTTTATTTCAGGAAAATACTGTTATAGTTAGGTGCCATCCAGTCACTTCCAACTCATGGCAACGGTATGCACAGCAGAATGGCACTGCTGGGTCCTGCGGTATCCTCACAATTGTTACACTTAAGCCCATTGTTGCTGACACTGTGTCAATCCATCTCATTGGGGTTTTTCCTCTTTTTCACTGACCCTCCACTTTAGCAACGTGATGTCCTTCTCCAGGGACTGGTCCAAGTATGTGAGATGAAGTCTCACCATCCTGGCTTGTAATGCTAAAGAAGAGCCTTCTAACTGCACTGCTTTTGAGTCTGATTTGTGTGTTCTGGCAGTCACTGGTACTTTGAGTATTCTTCTCCAACACAGTAATTCAAATGCATCCGTGTGGGAAATACTAGTCAAATACATAAACAATATATATTCTAGTAAATTTAAATGTTTTAAAATTAGATTTCAATTTTATTTATATCATAGAAAAATGTAGACCTTATTTCAGAGTAATTTTCATTTAAATCTGTGTTTTGCTCCTTGAATTCTGCTTAAAATGGAGAGGACTGTTACAATCTAGACTTCTGAGCTTTGGGATGGGAAGTGGGGAAGAAAACCCAAATGCTTAGCACATTAAAAACAAAAACAGTAGTTGTCGAGCTGTCTCTGACTTATGGGGGCCCCATGTACGTGAGAGTAGGACTGTGATCATAGGGTCATTCGTAGTAACTGATTTTTTGGAAGTAGATTGCTAGGCCTCTCTTCTGAGGTTGCCTCTGGGTGGACTTAAACCTCAAACGTTTCGGTTAGCAGCCTTACTCAATTGCTACCTGGGGCTCCTTAGCATATTTAGAGATATAGACTCTTCCTGCTCCCAAACTCCCACACAGCGTAAGAACTTGGTGAACATGTTTTCTACTGGATGATGAGATGAATGATTTAAAAAAAAAAAACACTAATAGGGCAGATTTTTATTTTTATGTTTTGGTTTGTAAATCATTGTTGGTTTTGGTTTTATACTGTCAGCCATTTTCTGCCATGTATTACATACAACAGTTGTGTTACACACCTGAAGTTCTCTTCAGAAACGTGTTGTTTTGTATTTATCATGGATTCTCTTTCTGCTTTGATCAATGCTACTTAATCCCCTCAGTTTCCTGTTCCACTCAAGCCCCCATGACAAATTCAAACTAGCATGTTCTGTGGCAACAGGAAGAAACTGCCATGCGATAAAGAATGTGCTTTATTCTATTACTCAGTCTTTATCTCAAGAAAAATGAATAGAAGATCTATTGTGAAGTCTTTCTTGAGCGATTTATGAACCAGGAACTCTCTAGGCTGATATGACCCCCCGAAGTGACCCGGAGCATGCGGGGTTGGGAAGGCCTTAAGTGAAAGTGGAGTGTTGGGCTGTAGGTTAATTTTAGTGTAAACCTCCAGATAGATCGTTCTCTTGTTTTCTGGGCAGTAGGCTGACTCTCAGCCATGTTAAATGAGTCAGTAATTTAAAATTGTGTAGTCATTTCAGTCAGTACAACCAAGAAAGAACTCAGAGGAAAGAGTTCTTTTGAATTGTGTCCCTTCTGAAGCAATCATTATCTGTGATCGTATGTGAGGTAGCCGGGAAACTGCATTTGTGTCTGATGCTCTCTTTGCCCTGTTAAAATCACTGTTGCAGTTTTCCTGGCCCATGAAGCAAGAAGATGTGTCTGAATGGCAGGTGGGATGAGGTTCCACACGCTGTCCTCGGGGATGCTTTCCTGTGAGAGTCTACAACCCTGTATTAATGATCAGTGGGCCCCTGGCCCCACAGGGCCATGCCTTCACCATCTTGGTGTCCTGAAATCTGCCCGTAGCAACTACCAGTGCTCAGTGCATTTACTCGACAACTTGATTGCTCAGTGAACTTAACTTTTGCTCATAAACGAACTGAACAGAAGAGCTCCCCTAATTTAATTGCTGACTGTGTTCTCTCTTCTAGGAGATGCTCTCTGGTGTTGTTGTCATAACCAGTAAGGATTCAGTCCAACACCAAGGAGTTTCTTTGACCATGGAAGGAACTGTAAACCTCCAACTCAGTGCCAAGAGTGTGGGTGTGTTTGAAGCTTTTTATAACTCTGTTAAGGTGAGAATGCTTTTTCAATATCTAAATGTCTATGGTGGTTTACCACATACTCTCTGTCCTTATCATTGTAACCTATTATTATTTTGGACTCCTGGTGTGACACTGTAGGATCAGCACTGGACTGCAAACCACAAGGGTGGCAGTTCAAACCCACCAGCTGTTACTCAAAAATCCTATAGAGGGTCACTATGAGTCAGAACTGACTCAACAGCACTTAACAACAACTACATCATTATTCTACGGGGCCCTAATGGCACAGTGGGTTAAGCACTGGGCTGCTAACCACAAAGTTAGTGGTTTGAACCCACTAGCAGCTTTGTGGAAGGAAGATGAGATTGTCTTATGAGACTTTTTGCACCCCTAAAGATTGACAGTCTCAGAAACCCTATGAAGCAGTCAGTTCTCCTCTATCCTGGAGAGTCACTGTGAGTCAGAATCAACTCTACAGCAGTGATTTGTTGTTGGGTAAATCATTAATCTGCAAAGGATGGGTGGTAATGGAGTACTTTCAATAATTACTAAGTCTATTTTATTATCTAACATGCACTTATTCTTATTTGATACATAGAATTAGAAAGATAGATTGTTGTTGTCATTAAGTGCCATCAAATTGGTTTTGACTCAGAGCCTGTATATTTCTGCTTTGTGGGAGCAGAAAATAAGAGCGGCTGTTGGGAGCAAACCACCGATCTAGTAGCTCGCTGTCCAGTGCTTATCCTACAAGCCATGATGCCCCCCATAAATAGATTAAGTTCACTCAATTGAGACCTCGAAGCACTTCTGTGAAGTTATCCCTTGGGTTATGGTGGCCTTACCTTCTTAAAACAAAAATGTTATTTTATTAACTTTGTATGTTTTGTGCTTCGGTTAAGGTAAGATGCAGATAGTATAAGTAGTTTACTCACATTCTTTTCTTTTTGGCATTTAAGGTAGAGTTATATATTCCAGAAAGTAACCTCTTTTTCTATACCTAGAATTTCCTTTTCCTGATGGACATATTCATTGAGTTTTGAGGAGGGGCAAAGGGTGAATATTAGAATATTCAGATTCCTGCCTTGCCATGTTTTATACAATTTTCCTATTTCAGTCCGTTGTTGTTGTTGTTGTTGTTGTTGTTGTTGTTGTTGTTAAGCGCTGTTGAGTCAATTCCTACCCATAGTGACCCTGCATAGGGTTTCTGAGGCTGCAAATCTTTACAGGAGCAGAAAGCCTCATGTTTCTCCTAAGGAACTGCTGGTAGTTTCGAACTGCTGACCTTGAGATTAGCAGCCCGATTCGCAACCACTATGCTACCAGAGCTCCTTTTTCAACCTGTTAGCACTTAGAAAATCATTTCACAAATTACGGACTTTCTCAGACCTATGATAAACTAAAGCTTCGAACTTTAATATCTGCCTTGAATCCATAAGACAAGCAACAAACTGGAAACTTCAGCAGGATGTTTATGTTACAGTATTTAGGCAAAATCTTTCTCCCTCTAGAAACCTCCGTTTTTGCTCTTAAGGCCTTCAATTGATTGGGTGAGGTCTACCCACATTACAGAGGGTGATCTGCTTTATTAAAGGCCAGCTGACTGTCAGTGTTAATTACGAGTACATACCTTCTAAGTAACATAGACTGGTATTGGACTAAGTCATTGGGCACTGTAGCTAGCCAAGTGGACACAGAAAATTAGTCATAACAGCTGCCTTAGAGAGTTACTGTGACAGTTAAGTGTGAGCTATTTGGGGAGGAGAGAGGAAGATATTGGTCCAGTTCATTCCATGTCCAGGCACCAAAGTATCATAGCAAGCAATCATTATTCCAGACTTAGAAAATGGAACTGATCTCTGTTCCACTTCAGACCCATCACTGTGTCACCTAAGACACTGGGTGGTAGCATGCAAGGTCTTTGAGTGTTGTATCTTTAAGGAAGTTGTTAATGGACACTATAATTTGAAAGTACCTCTAAAAGTGTGTGCTAAAAGAACTATGTTGATTTTTATTTACAGCCTATCCAA
Source organism: Chrysochloris asiatica (assembly GCF_000296735.1). Classification (NCBI taxonomy): domain Eukaryota; kingdom Metazoa; phylum Chordata; class Mammalia; order Afrosoricida; family Chrysochloridae; genus Chrysochloris; species Chrysochloris asiatica. Next base: position 16,968,324 of record NW_006408567.1, on the reverse strand, counting down.
ATTATCAGCAGCACCATTGAAATGGTGAAGCCAGGGAAATTCCCCAGTGGCAAGACAGAAATTCCTTTTGAATTTCCGCTCCACGTGAAGGGTAACAAAGTTCTGTATGAGACTTATCATGGTGTGTTTGTCAACATCCAGGTGAGAGCTTCCTGATCTCTCGACTTCCTCATTTTCCTTCTAAATGCCTCCTAGTCTTTAATTGAGAGTCCCAGTTAAAAATGGGACCCGAGAATTTATTACTGTATGTTGTTAGGTGCTGTCGAGTTGGTTCTGACTCACAGTGACCTTATGCACAACCGAAGAAAACACTTGGTGGTCCTGCATCCTCCTTACAAATGTTGTGAAGCTTGAGCCCATTGCTGCTGCCACTGTGCCAGTCCATCCTGTTGGGTGTCTTCCTGTTTTTCTCCTACCCTCCACTTTACCAAGCATGATGTCCTACTCCAGAGACTGGTCCCACCTGATAACATGTCCCAAGTATGAGAGATGGAATCTCACCATTCTGGCTTCTAAGGAGCATTGTGACTATATTTCTTCCAACACAGATTTTTAAAGTTTATGGAAAAATTCTATTTTAATTCAGTTTTTCCTGGTGTGGCACTGTAGGATCAGCACTGGACTGCAAACCGTATTAAAGCCCCCTCATATTTCTTGTTGGGACCTCACATGTACTCATATTATTTTGATTTTTCATTTTGCCTTGCTGCATACATTTTATAGCAACCGAAACCAGTTGCCATCGAGTTGATTCAGACTCATGGCAACACGGTTTGTGCCAAAGTAAAGCTGTGTTCCATAGGGTTGTTACTGGCTGATTTTTCAGAAGTAAGTCGCCATGCCTTTCTTCTAAGGAACGTCTGAGTAGATTTTAGCTTCCAACCTTTGTTAATAGTTGAGCGCTTAACTATTGGTGCCACAATTCATTACATATGTGACCACTGTTTTTTTTTTTTTTTAATGTTTTATTGTGAACTATGTGATAGTTTACATGGGAGAACATTAGCTTTACATTGATCCTATCGTATATCATTTCATTGCCATGGTTACAGTCCCCTCCATGCATCACCAACCAACCAAAGGGTAACCCTGTAAGCTTGCCCCCTGGTTGTCAGCACACAGCCCATCTCCCTCTCTGGGTCTAAAGTCTCCAGCTGCTCCATCTCTCCACATCATCGTCTCGGCCTCCATCTCTGGCATCACTGCTTCTCTGGATAGGGTCCTGCTCTCTGCTCTTCTCCCTTGATGGTCCCAAGGACCTCCACTCCTAGACTGGAAAGTTAATCACTCCCCTCCTTTTGCTACAAAATGTCTACCTTTACATTTTCAACCCTCATAATCAGTCTTGATAACAGTTATTCACTATTGTATCACAAGAGACCTATCCGCATCTCCTTTCATCAGCCCCACCTAGACAGATTAGATAATACTCAGTGGAGATTCTACCTTCTTTCATGCCCTCTGGATTTAGGTTCCCTCTTGAAATCTTGTAAGCCAGTCATTTCTTGCCTTTGTAGCCCCCCCTCTTCCATTCTGGGTAGCCAATGTCCAAGTTGTCTATCCCTGTCTACTCTGTGTGTGGAGGGGGTGGGAATGATCCTTGCTGTAAAGATTTGTTCCCTCTTTTGAGCTACTGCATCCATAGGTGTAGGTCAAGTTAATCAAATTGTATCAGATTACGCTTTTTTTCCTCTTCTTTCTTCTTCTAGTTGAGCTCTGATCATCCAGTTATTAAAGCCAGGTCAAGTGGGTATTATCTGCAAGTGTGGGTGTTCTTGTGCATATGCTCTCTCTTCTTATCAGCTGGACGCTTCACTCTCCACTCTAGTCCTCTGTGGCTATGTTGCTGACTCTGGGCCCAAGACTCACCAGGTCTTACCACATTGCTGGCCAACCAGGTCTCCACCCGGGTTCACAGAAGTCTATTGAACATTGTAGGGCTTAGCTTGCAGCTTCATTGCTGTTTTCCCCTCACTTCCCCCTATCGGTGACAAATGTATGACCATCATCTTTTAAAGGAATTCTAGATGAGCCATGATGTAACTTTTTAAAATTTTTTTTGTTTCTCTTGGGCTCTTTCAGGCCAAGTTGACCCTGTCTGTAAGGGAGTGCTCTTACTGCTTAGTAATAGATGTGCCCTGACTGCTTTCTGGCACCAGCACTAAGTTACTTGTCTGTTTTATACATATAAACATCTCTCTGTTTAATACCCAAAGGCTACAGCGTTAACATAGGCTTGTATTCTTTATTGAACAAACCTTGTAAATGAGGGGAAGTGAATTTATGACTTCCTGTCTACTTGTGCTAGTTAAGGATGCCTTTCACAGTTGCCATTGTTGTCTCAGGAGCCCTTTGGAGTCATGACTCAGAGTGAAAGAGAGCCTTTCCTTTATTCAACAGAAAGAAAGGTACTTTTGTGATGTCAGTGGTGCCATGCCGCAGTTCCCTTCCTAGATAAGACAGAACTGTTGAGTCCTTTCAGTGTGCAGAAGGCCTGAAAGTTAGGCATGTAAAAAATGTAATACATTAACTTTTAGTTGCTGGTTTGACATTGGTGAGTACATATGGCACCTTTAAAATAAAAATCTCCCAAACCAAAGTTTGTGTGTGAGTTTTACGAATTGCCTAAGAGCTCTGTCATGAAGAATGACGTATTCTAGTGTGATGTATTCTGCTGCAGTAAATACCTTTCTGTGAAGAAAAAAGCAGGTTTCTAGTCCTTTAGTAGTATTCGTACTTGTTTCAGGTAATATGCAGATCAAAGGCTTCAGACAACTAGGCCTTTCCTTATAGTATAGGTAAGACAAGGCACCTATTTCTCTGTAGGTCCAACTTTAGGATGGCTGTGAGAATAGGCTGAAGAATAACATTAAAGATTTTGTTTTGTTTTTTAATTTTTCTGGTAGAAATGGCTTTATCTTGAGCATTAATTTCTGTTGTTTATGTCAGGGCATTGATGGCTCAGTGATAGAATCCTTGTACTGGAGACGCAGGTTCAATTCCTGGCCAATGTACTTTGTGAACAGCCATCACCCGTCTGTCAGTTGCTACTATCCTGAGGAAGTTTCTGCAGCGCTTCCAGACTAACAGACTAGGAAGAAAGGCCTGGCGATCTACTTCTGAGTATAACCTCTGAAAACCCTATAGATCATTGTGGTCCAATTCTGTTTTATGTGGGATCACTATGAGTCGGGGACTGACACAATGCAACTAACAACAGCAATTTTATATAATACATGAGTTGGACAAAGTTTCCCTAAAATATGTTGAATCATTTGTCTTTTTGATGTAATGCTAAGATGAAAACAAATTCACTGAAATAGCATTTTCTTTTCTGACTTCCCCTCCAGTACACATTGCGATGCGACATGCGGCGGTCTCTCTTGGCCAAGGACTTGTCTAAGAGCTGTGAATTCATCGTTCATTCTGCTGTAAGTTCTACTCGGGGTTCTGGGATTTAATAATAGGAATCTTCTGTCAAGTCTGGACTTTTACTCTACTTAAAACTAGTAAGTTAATCTGTTATTATTTGTGGCTGTTGGTAGAAGACATAAATCTCCCGGGTCAGAGAAGAAGGACTTTGTTTCTCATTCACAGCAGGCAGCACAAGAACCAGCATGTATGTTGTTCCCTGGCTCAAGGTGTTAGATGGGCACTACACCCGTAGTGGGTTTGTATCTCAAAAGGGACACTGGGTTTGGGGATTCTGCTTCAAGCCTGCTCTTGGTCCCGGAGGTACACACCACCTCATCCTTCAAGGTTGATCATGACAAATACAGCTGAGGAATGGCCTGGGTAAAGGGGAGTCAAGGCCTTGCATTCTTGGCGTGCCCAGCAAGACTGTGCTGGGATACTCAGGGCCTTGTAGGGATTGTCTCCAGCACCTCCCTGTTCTGCTAATACTGTAGGGCACAAACTGTCCTTAAGAGATTCCTCTCACGTGTGCAAATACAGGAAGCTGCTCCCCCCCTATCTTTGTTGTAGTGACTAGGTAGATTCCTGGCCGAGTGCTCCTCAGCACACATGAAATTCACTTCCTGGCCATGCAAATTGTGACTGTCAGCTCTGCCCAAGGTGTGACACCTGGTGCTAGATGCTCTTGCCCATGGCATTGGTTCCTGTGGTTGTCTGTCAGTTCTGTACCACAGAGAGGCAGTCCTGCCTTGCTCGTTCCCACTCAGCCCCTCCCTTCCCGTGCTATAGCTCTCACACCTTTTCTGGGATTGGATGTAACCCAGCTCTCTTCCTGGACTGGCCTCCTAGGCTCAGCACACTGGTACCTTCCGACATTGGTTTGAGGCTGAGTATGTCACCACCATCATCAATTGCCATAGAGCCAGCTCCAACTCTGGGTGGTCTCGTTTGTAAGTGTAAGCTGTGCTCCTTAGGATTCTCAGTAGCTGATTTTTCAGAAACAGATAGCCAGGCCTTTCTTCCCAAGATGCCTTTGGGTAGACTTGAACCACTAACCCTTCAGTTCTCAGCTAAGTGCATTAACCATCAGTACCACCCAGGAACCCCAATTCAGGAAACCTAGCAAAAAATAAGTTCCTGAAGGAGAGCCTGAAAGTGGTGGGCCTGAGAGATGTGATGGGCAGTTAGGTTCTGAAGACTCAGGAGGTACCCTGTATCCCACCGTAAGTGCGGATTGCGGGGGCTGGAGCAGCATGTCAGGATGTCGCCTAGAGCCAGACAAGCAGTAGGGTCCCAGCTTTTCTTGTCTCACCTGCTCTGTGCTGTGAACAGTATTGAGCAGACCCAGCATCCAGAAGCCCCTCCCACTCAGCAGTCTTCTTCACATGCACTGATAAATGAGAATGACCGTTGATTTTTGTGGCCAGTTTTCCATTATTGTAGTCCTTTTTGGTTATCTTTTGGTGTGGTGCAAACAGTTATGCATTTGACTACTAGTGAAAAGTCTGCCAGTTCAAATCTACCCAGAGGGTCACAGCTGCTGAAAGCCCTGTGGAGCACAGTTGTTCTCTGCACACATGGCACCACCATGAGGCAGAATCCCTTGGATGGCAGCTAACACGACAGCAACCTTTGGTCTTCAATAAATGAGGATGTAAGATTTCAGTCTCTTGAACAGGAGATTTGGTGGATTCACTGCTATCCTTTATTCATCACATTTTTTAACTTTATGACTTATAGATACCCTCATTAAAATTTTGATCATCATTATGGTGTTTGAGTGTCATTTAAATGATAAATCTGTTGTTTACATTTGTGTATAAATAATACAAGTATCTTTTGTTGTGTGGTTTACATGGATATTTTCCTTTTTCCATTGTTGTTGCTGGGTACCATCAAGTCGGTTCCTACTCTTTGCACACCATGTGAGTGAGTAGAATTGCCCCAGGGTGTCTTTAGGCCAGCACTTGCTTTTCTGGAGCTGCTGGATGGGCTCAAACCACTAACCTTTCAGTTAGCAGCCAAGTGCTTAGTTTTTGCACTACCAGCGTTTCCTTTTTCTATACCAGAAAAGATTCACAGTAAAGATTTACAGCATCAGAAACCCTGTGCAGAGTTGCTATGAGTTGGAACCGACTCCACGGCACACCACAATCATCACCATTATGATTAAAATGTTATACCTATGATTCTTCCAGGCAGACAGTTGGATCGTTAAGTGGCTTATATCACTGGCATTGGAATCTGCCTACCTGGTCTGAGTCTTAGCTCAGCCATTTACTTGAGCAAATCATTTAGCCTTGCTATGCTTCACCTTCCTCATATATATCAAGTTGGTTCCGACTCATAGTGACCCTTTATAAAGTCTCCAAGGAGCAGCTGGTAAATTTGAACCACTGACCTTGCAGTTCAAACCAGCCTTGAGGTCCAGCACTTATCCTACAGCCCCGCTGGATCATTGTGCCAAGTTTGTGATGCATAGTAAGTAGACACTCAAATCTTGTTGTTATTAAATGCCTTCAAGTTGGTTCTGACTCACAGCGACCCTGTATAGGGTTTCCAATGCTTTAAATCTTGGCAGGAACAGAAAAACTCATCTTTTTCCCATGGAACAGCTGGTGAGCTCAAACTGCAAACTTTGTAGTTTGAATCTGTTGTTAGATGCCATCAAGTTGGTACCAACTCAAAGCGACCTTATGCACAGCAGAACGAAACACTGACTGATCCTGGGGCACCCTCACTATTGTTGCCACGCTTGAGCCCATTGATGCTGCCGCTTGGCCAGTCCATCTCGCTGGGAGTCTTCCTCTTTTTCTCTGACCCTCCATCCTACCAAACATGATATCCTTCTCTAGTGACTGGTCCCTCTTGACAATATGTCCAAAGTATGAGAGACGAAGTTTGGCCATCCTGGCCTCCAAGGAACACTCTGGCTGTACTTCTTCCAAAACGGATCTATTGGTTCTTTTGGCAGCCCATGGCACTTTCAATATTCTCCTCCAACACTATACTCAAAATCTAGTGCTGATCATGTAGATCCACTGAACTCGTACTCAAATTTTAGTTCTTACTGTATGAGAGAGGTTTACAATAAATATCCTCTCAGTTATACTGCTCTGTTTCTTGGGTTTAATTTTCAGACTCTGGACCTGAAAGGGACCTTAGAGACTAAGACATCTGTTGCCTTATTTTACAAGTGAGGAAACTGAGTCTTGGAAATGAGAACACTTGGCAAAAGACACAACATTGGTTTTTGGCAGACCTGTGTTTGGAACCCAAGTGCCCAGCCTTCTGGCCCCCATTTTTTCTGTTGCCACTTATTTTTTTTAAAGAGGAGTATGGCCTGAAGAACTGATTTCGGTTTTCTTTCCCATTTTAGCCTCAGAAGGGGAAAGTGACTCCAAGTCCCGTGGATTTCACAATCACGCCCGAAACCTTGCAGAATGTCAAAGAGGTAACATGTTTCTTATTCCTAATGTTGTGGATATTTGTTTGCCAATAAGATTCCACTGATAAACTATTGCTCCATCGTTCTTTATTTGGGTATCAAGTCCTTGGGAATTTCCTGGTATTTGTCCCTATCCAAATTAGTCTGTATCTCCCATTTTGATGCATTGTTATTGTTATAAACATATATATAACACATTTGCCTATTTACCATTTTTTAGGTATATAATTTAGTGACATCAATTATATTTACCAAGTTGTGTGACCGTTGTCAATATCGATTGCCAAACTTCCCATCACCATAATTGATGTCTTTTTTAACTCAACCATTATTTAGAAGAATATTTTTTTGAGTTTCTCCTGGAAGGCATGTGTTTATTACTGTTCACTGTCTTCTCCCTGTTTTATTGAGTTTTGGTCAGACCTTATATCACCTCTGTTCCCTTCCTAACTCCTGACACACACACACCATAACCTGCTGTGGGGGCCATGCCTCTTAGTTTCTTGTAGTCATTCACCATGGGAGCTTGGCCCGTGGTCTCCTGTTAGTCTCTGTTGATAAAGTCATTTTCTCCCACCAGCATTCCCATCTGACACAGAACAGTCAGTTTAGTGCTTTTGAAGATTCTTAACAGTTTCCCTCAGCAGTTGATTCCTCCTGGCAGGAGCAGCCAGAGGAGGGCACAGAAGCCCCACAGAGCCCATGGCATCTGGTGTCTAGTGTCCTTCCCACCCTGTGATCCCAGTAGAGCCACAGCTTGCTGCCTGAGTTGTTCAACGGACTTATATGTACATGTTTTTCACACTTATGTGTACATATTTTTCTCAAAGGCATTTAACAACCCTGCCCTTTACTTTTTAAAAAATGATTTCTGTTTTGAAGGAAAGCCATGAATTCCTGAAGGTCTTTCTAGGCATAACTTTTCTTGCTTATTTGAATCCTGCATTTTTCTTTCTGTATCATATCAGTCAGTCAACTTAAGTACCAATGAAAGTAGAAGGAAGACCTGGTAATCTATACACAGACAAAAACACAAATAAATCAGCCCTAGCAAACTCTGTGTAGCTCAACAGTGTTATTCCATTGTGCATGGGATCGCCAGGAGTAGGCCAACTCAGTGACACCCAGTGACAACCAGTGAGGATCAGATGTGTAGGAATTGTTCATGTCCCTTTGGGGTATAACTGACACAGATGTCTACAGTAGGAAGATGTTCAGGAAGATTTAGGAAGGGTTAAATGTAGTACGTTTAACACTACCTCTGTGGGCCAATGAGATTTTTCTCCATCAGGAATTTGAATCTTGCCTATCATTACTGAACATTTTGATCAATGAATGACTAGCCACTGAAAACCTTATGAACAATAACAGATGACTGTCAAATACTGTGCCAGAAGATGAGCCCCTTCGGCTGGAAGGCACTCAGAATTCAACTAGAGAAGAACTGCCTCTTAGAAGTAGAGTTGGCCATTATGATGTGAATGGAGTAAAGCTTTTGGGACCTTCATTTGCTGATGAAGCACAACTCCAAATGAGAAGAAACAGCTATAAACATCCATTAATAATCAGAACATGAAATGTATGAAGTATGGATCTAGGAAAATTAGAAGGTGTCAAAAATGAAATGGAATGCAGAAAGATCGATATCCTTGACATTAGAGAGCTGAGATGGACTGGATTGACCATTTTGAATCAGTCATATGGTTTACTACGTCAGAGCCTCTCTCTCACCTCTGGTAACCATCAAAAGAATTTTTCTTTTAGTTTTCCATCTTCTTTTGATGCTTTCTGCATCATTTAATATTTTGCCCAAGAAACCTTCAGTATTTCAAGTTGATGCTTGAATTTTTTTTTTTTCCATTTCTTTTAGCTTGAGAAATCCTGAGTACATTCTTCCCTTTTGGTTTTCTAACTCCAGGTCTTTGCACATTTCATTGTTGATACTTGACATTGTCTTCTTAAGCTGCCCTTTGGCATTTTTTGTTCAGCTCTTTGACTTCTTCATTTCTTTCATTAGCTTTAGTACCTCTATGCTGGCGAACACATTTCAGAGTCCCTTCTGACATTCATTTTTGTCTTTTCTTTCTTTCCTGTCTTTTTAATGATCTTTTGCTTTCTTTCTACATGATGTCCTTGATGTCATCCTAAAACTTTTCTGGTTTTTGGTTATTAGCGTCAAAATCATCAAATTTGTTCTTGAGGTAGTCTCTAAATACAGGCCAGATATATTTAAGGTCATATTCTGGCTCTTGTTGACTTGCTTTAATTTTCTTCACCTTCAGCCTGAACTTGCAAAAGGGAAGAATGTACTCAGGAGAGGGAACAGTAAGGTACAGGTTAGGGGGTAGACATATCATAGCTTGGGTTATGGGGAAAGCAATATACAAGGAAGGGGAGGACAATACACAAGTGGGTGGTGGAAGAACAAGGAAGATGGGGGGTGGGGAAGAAGATGGAAGGTATACTTAGAGTCACTGTAACAAAAAGAAATGGTCAGTGTTCAGCCATTTCAAGAGGTTACATATGATCAAGAGTTGATGGTACTGAAGGAAGAAGTCCAAGCTGCAATGAAGGCATTGGCTAAAAACAAGGCTGTAAGAATTGATGGAATACCAATTGAAATCTCTCAGCAAACTGATGCAGCACTGGAAGCACTCACTCATCTATGCCAAGAAATTTGGAAGACAACTACCTGGCCAAACAACTGGAAAAAAATCCATTATTTGTGACGATTCTAAAGAGGGTATCCCAGTGGGAATGCAGAAATCATCAAAAATGCCATCATTGCATGCAAGTAAAATTTTGTTGAAGATAATTCAAAAATGGCTGCAATAGTACATCAACAGAAAACTGTCAGAAATTTAAGCCAGATCCAGAAGAGGACATGGAATTAGGGATATTTTTGCTGATGTCAGATGGATCTTGCCTGAAAGCAGAGAATACCAGAAAGATGTTTACCTGTGTTTTATTGACGATGCAAAGGTTTTCAATTGTGTGTATAATGACAACCTAAGGATAGACAAGCTATGGATAACATTGCAAAGAATGGATATTCCAAAACACTTAAATGTGCTCATGCAGAACCTGTATATAGACTAAGAGGCAGTCATTAGGACAGAACAAGGGGATACTGAATGGTTTAAAATCAGGAAAGGGGTGTACCAGGGTTGTATTATTTCCCCATATTATTCATCTATATATGTTGAGAAGCTGGATTATTTAAAACAAACAAACAAAAACTAAACTAAAATGTGGCATCAGGATTGGAGGAAGACTCATTAGCAACCTGCAATATGTAGATGATACAACCTTGGAAGCAAAGAGGATTTAAAATATTTACTGATTAAGATAAAAAAAACTACAGACTTCAGTGTGGATTGTATCCCAATGTAAAGAAAACAAAACTCCTCACCACTGGACCAATAAATAACATCCATATACATGGAGGAAAGATTGAAGTTGTCAAGGACTTCATTTTGTTTGGATCCACTATCAACACTCATGAAAGCAGCAGTCAAGAAATCAAACTACATATTGCATTAGGCAGATCTGCACAAGACCTCTTTAAAGTGTTGTAGAGCAAAAGATGTCAGTTTGAGGACTAAGGTGCGCCTGACCCAACCCTTGGTATTTTCAATAACTTCATATGCATGTGAAAGTTGGACAGTGAATAAGAAGACCATAGAAGAATTGAGGCATTTGAGTTATGGTTTGGGAGGAAAATACTAAAAGTACCATGGACTTCCAGAAGAACAAACAGGTCTGTGTTGGAAGAAGTGTGGCCAGAGTGTGTGAGCCAGCTAATGGAAGGCCTGGTGTGGCACAGTAGGATAGGCACTGGATTAGCACTTCAAACTTACCAGCTGCTTAATGGAACAACAACAGCAACAATCTGTTTTGTCTTCTCTCTTATATCCTCCTTGAAAATTTCCAAGGTCTCCCCATGCCTAATATTCTAAAATTTCACCAGGATTTCCCAGGTGTGAATCTTGTTTTAGTCATTGTGCATGGCATTTGGTGGAATCTTTCATTCTGAATGCATGACGCTTCCTTCAATCTTCTGAACTTTTCTTCGGTTATTTCCCAGATGCCTCATACAAAAATCTATTGGTGTAGTCTTTCACTCACTATCTGCTCTTCAGGTAACATTTGGCCCATTTGATGAAGTGTTTACTCCAACAATAATGTGAAACATTTCTAAGTACTATGTCTTTTTCAAGTTAGCCTCTTTTGTTACTGCTACATTGCCCTTTTATCTCTTCTATTGATTCTGTTTTGTAGTGGTTGGTTCTTCTGTTTGTTCAATGTGTGCTTTTGCTTGCTTTTATTTTCCTCACATGTGTATTGATTGTTGCTTGTCAATTGTAGCCAAGGCTCTGGTTGTATGGTATTGTTACCTAGACTACCTGTGGATCCTGAGCCCACAGGAGAGTTTTCAGATGGTGAACTCTCACTCTGACATGAGGTGCTTTTGCCTTGAGCACTGTGCAGGAGAAGGAGGGGCAATTTGCCCTGTGTTTTCCTGTAGGATGTGTGAGTATAGCTTATCTTTGGACTTGGGGCTCACTCTCATTGTGGCCTGAAATGACTTGGGACACTTGGTCTGCTTTGCCATGAGCCTGCCTTAGGGGTCTCTTGAGTGGGAGATACCCCTTGAGAAAAGCAAATCCTAACTCCATAGGCCTCAAGCTGCAGTGGTTTCACTTCCGTTGATGAAGTGTCCCCAACTGTGTCTTTCCCAAGTCCCCACTGCCTCTTACCTTAGGTCTCAGGGCTTTTCAGGGAGACCTCATTCCCAGAGTCTTCTCCTTCAACCATAAAACTCTGGTCTCCTGCACTGAGCTTCCTTGTCAGTTTAGTTTCCCATCTCAGAACTTGCTTACTGGGCCAGCCTAGGGGTGGCATTCCTCTCAGCTTTTTCAGCAGGGACTGTTGTTGGTTGCCGTTGAATTGGCTCTGACTCACGGTGACCTTAGGTATAACAGAACAACACTTTGCCCAGTCCTTCCTCATCTTCATGAATGTTGCTGTGTTTGAGCTCATTGTTGTGGGTATTGTATCACTCCATCTCCCTGAGGGTTTCCCTGGTTTTTGCTGAGCCTCTATCAAACCTGTTATCTTTTTTAGCACTGGATGTATTTTTATTTGTATATGTTAATATTAGATAAAACAAGTATTTAATCATTATCTTGAGCTGAAAATTGAAAGCTTTTCATTTTTTACCAGTTCCTCAGGAATTTCAAGTGAGCTGCTACTGCTTTTAGTTTTCTAAACAGTGTAAGATTTTAGATCCACTCACAGCTTTGTTGAAGAAAGGCCTGGTGATCTGCTTCAGTAAAGATCATAGCTGAGAATCAAGAGATGTTCTAGAGTTCTGTACTATAGTGAGTAACCTTGGCGGCATAGTGGGTTAAGCATTGGGCTGTTAACTACAAGGTAGGTGGTTCAAACACAGCAGCCATTCCACAGGAGAAAGATGAGGCTTTCTGCTCCTGTAAAGGTTTACGGCCTTGGAGGTCCTATTGCACAGTTCTACTCTGCTGTATGTGGTTGTTGTTGTTATGTGCCGTGGAGTCGGTTCCAACTCCTAGCAATCCTGTACAGGGTTTCCGAGGCTGTAAATCTTTATGGGAGCAGAAAGCCTCATTTTTCTCCCGCAGAACAGCTGGTAGTTTCAAACTGCTGACCTTGAGGTTAACAGCCCCATTCATAACCACTATGCTACCAAAGCTCCTTACTCTGCTGTATAGGGTTATTTTAAGTCAGAATTGACGTGACTGCAGGGTTGGGGCTTATAATACATAGTGACCCCATGTGAGTATTTATGCTTTAGTTCTACACTTGCCTATCCAGTTCAGGACTGCCATCTACATTGGAAACCCTATATAGGGTCGCTGTGGGTCGGAACTGACTTGACGGCATTTAACAACAACAATGAACATTTAGCTCTTGACTCTTGAAACGTGGTGAGTCTGGATTGAGATGTGTTGTCAGTATACAGTAATGACCAGTTTCAGCGACTTAGTACAAGGAGAATGCAAAATAAATCATGCATAATTTTTTATATTGATTGCATGTAGGAATGATAGTATTCTTAATATATTGGTTAATTGCTTGTTTCTTTTTACTTCTTAAAATGTGGCTCCTGGTAAATTTAGAGTTACGTTTGTGGCTCACATTGCGGTGTGTATTATGTTTCTCTCGGACAGTAGAGTCCCTAACTCTGAATTGCCTTCGGTCCCTGGGAGCAGCCAGAGGTTAGGACTGCTAGAGGAGTTGTCACTTGCTCTCGAGCTCTCCTTTTCCCACAAAAACGTCATCAATCACCATTGACCACATCCCTTAATCCTCAGAGTGAGGGTCCTTAGGCTTTCAGTCAAGCATTCAAGAAAACTTTTCTTTAAATGTCCTATAATAAAATATGGAATTAAAAGAAAAAAATATTAAACCTTTAAAAAAATTATTTTAGTGACTAGTTATCCTTCCACCTCTTTGTCAACTACCTACAACATTTTTTTTAAAGTGTTTATGGTGAATTGAGTGATCGTTTCATGGAAGAACATTGGTTTTACATTCATCGTTTCATTGCAATGATTACA
>NW_006408567.1:16942661-16954763 GCF_000296735.1 Chrysochloris asiatica | reverse complement strand
CCTCCATGCATCATCATTCAACAGTATTTGCTTCTATTCCTTCTGGGTTTTTTTTTTTTTTTTTTTGACTGGGGGGGTGGGGAGGGATGTACACAAAAATCCTCAGTAATATATAATAATTTAAACAACCAAAGGGCACATTCTGCAAGCCTGCCTCCTGGCTGCCAGCACACAGCCTTTCTCTTCCATGAGTCTAGAGTCCTCAGCTGCTTTATCTTTCCATGTCATCATCTCTGCCTCCATCTCTGGCATCACCACCTCTCCGGATGGGGTACCACATTCCACTTGTGATCTTCTCCCTTAATGGTCCTAGCGTCCTTTGTTTCTGGAATGAGAGATTACCTACTCCCCCTTTTATGTTACAAAACTTCTACCTTTGCAGTTGTGACAATTGCAATTAGTCATAATAACAATTGTTGTTAGGTGCCATCGAATCGGTGCCGACTCATAGCCACCTTATGCACAGCAGAACGAAACACTACCCGATCCTGGGCCAACCTTACTATTGTTGTCACGTTTGAGCCCATTGATGCTGCCACTTGGCCAGTCCATCTCATTGGGGGTTTTCCTCTATTTTCTTCTGACCCTCCACCTTACCAAACATGATATCCTTCTCCAGCGACTGGCCCCTCCTGACAATATGTACAACGTATGAGAGACGAAGTTTGGCCGTCTTGGTCTCCAAGGAGCGCTCTGGCTGCACTTCTTTCAACACAGATCTGTTGATTCTATGGGTAGCCCATGGCACTTCTTATCCTCCAACACCATAACTCAAATGCATCAATTCTTCTACAGGATTCCTCATTTACTGTCCAACTTTCACATGCATATGAGGTTATTGAAAATACCATGGCGTTGGGTCAGGCACACCTTAGTCCTCAAGCTGACATCTTTGCTCTTCAACACTTTAAAAAGGTCTTGTGCAGCAGATTTGCTTAATGCAATACATTGTTTGATCTCTTGACTGATGCTTCTGTGAGTGTTGACAGTTGATCCAAGAAGAATGAAGTCCTTGACAACTTCAATCTTTTCTCCATTGATAAGAATGTTTTCTATTGGTCCAGTGGTGAGGATTTTTGTTTTCTTTAATTGAGATACAATCCATACCAAAGGCTGTGGTCTTTGATCTTCATCTATTAAATCATAAGACTCTTATCCCCATCTTCTTTCACCAGACCCATCTACACATGATGAAAACTATTCAGGGGGGATTCTAGCTTCCCCTGAACACTCTGAAACTAAACTCCCTCTTGAAAACTTGTAAGCCAGTCACTTCGTGCCTTTATCACACCTCCCCTCCCACCATTTTAAGTAGCCAGTGTCTGAGTTGCTCATCCCTATAAACCCTGTGTACAGAGGGGATGGGAATGATCCTTGTGTGAAGATTCTTTTCCTCTCAGTTGGTACTTTAAGCTACTATTTCCATAACTAAGGAGCTCTGGTAGCGTAGTGGTTACAAGTTGGACTACTAACTTCAAGGTCAGCAATTTGAAACTACCAGCTGTTCCACAGAAGAAAGATGATGCTTTCTGTTCCCATAAAGATTTACAGCCTCGGAAACCCTATATAGGGTCACTGTGAGTGAAAACCAACTCCATGGCACATAACCATCACCACTTCTTGAGTATAGGTCAAGTTCATAAATTTGTAGCAATTTACACTTGTTTCCTTTATCAAAAAAAAAAATTTTTTTTTTTTTTTTAATCTTCTTGTAGTTGAGTTCTAATCATCCAGCCATCGAGGGTAGGTCAAATGGAAACTGTCTGCAAGTTTGGGTCTCCCTCATTTCATATCAGCTGGATTCTTTATTCTCAGCTCTAGCCCTCCATGGCTGTGTCCTTGTCCATGGGCTCAGGAGTCCCCAGGTCTTCCCACACTTTTGGACCAACCAGCCCTTCCTCTTCTCTTTCTCATTTCCAGGTCAATGGGAGTCTATGGACTGTGGTTGAACTCAGCCTATATCTTCATTGCTGCTTTCCCCCTCTTCCACTCACCAGTAGACCAGCATGGTTGCCAGCAAGCTTACATGCCTACTTGTGTATTCTCTTTGAGTTTCAGTCTTGGGAGGGGGTTTATACCTGTGATTTTTTATCTTCTCATTTGATAAGGAGGAGTCTTCCAGGCTGAGTCTAGGCAATTAGCATAGTTCTGTGAGATAGCTGCTCATTCTGGTAGTACCAGTGAGGTGCCTTCATGTATACATGTCATTTGTTGTTAGTCACTGTCATGTTGGCTCCAATTCGTGAGCACCAGCATGCACACAACAGAACAAATTGCTACCCGGTCCTGCTTCACAACTGCTGCTATGCTACAACAAAGTCAGTTGTTGCAGCTAATGTGAATTTTAAAGACCTTCTAAACTAGGACCTCAACTTGCAGCAGTGTATTAGATAATGTTCTGTTGCCTAATTTTGGGACATAGGTTGCCAGGTCTTTTTTCTTAGTCTTTCTTAGACTGGAAGCTCCACTGAAACCTGTCCACCATGCTGGTGTTTGAAATACTGGTGACATAATTTCCAGCATCATAACAATACACAAGCAACCACAGTAAGACAAACTGACAGATGGATGGTGGTATGTCTATCAGGTGGCTTCAGAAAGTTTATGGAAAAATTCCATTATGTTTTCATTCTATTTTTCCATATGCTTTCTGAAACCCCCCTCATGTATAGTATTTGACTAATTCACTGTTAATGTCCAAGTTGAAAAAAGATGTAAAGTAGCAGTGTTCCTTTTTTCTCACTCTGCAAAGCAGTGCCCAAGTAGCTATCAAGTAATTTTTCCTTGCTCCTTCCATCTCTGATGTTTTTGTTTTTCTTTTGTCGTAGAGAGCTTTGTTGCCCAAATTTCTTATTAGAGGACATCTCAACTCAACTAACTGTGTTATAACACAGCCATTGACGGGAGAGCTGGTGATCGAGCACTCAGACGCAGCCATCAAGAGCATAGAGCTACAGCTGGTCCGCGTGGAGACGTGTGGTAGGGCCCCTCTGCCTCAGCTGGTCCGCGTGGAGTCCTGGGGGGTGCTCCCTGTGCCTCAGCTGGTCCATATGGAGACCTTGGGGGTGGGAACTCCCTCTGCTTCAGCTGGTCTGTGTGTGGAGACTGGGGGGGGCTCCCTGTGCCTCAGTTGATCCACGTGGAGAAGACCAGTGCTGAGGAATGCTCTAGTACAGACTTGTCCTCTGGTTCTTGTGTGTTCAGTGATTTAAAATAATATGGGGGCAGCAAAAGTAAGAGCACATATCTCGTCTCTAGTAAATACGAGGGAGCTTCAAAAAGTTCATGGAAAAACTCCACTATCTTTTAATTCCCTATGGGAGTCCCCCTCATGTGTGTTTAAGGGACCTGAAATGTGGAAGGGACTTTCCCAGAGCATGCTGGAGACATGGGTGTGTGTGTATTGCTGTGGATTCTCAGCTCATGTTGATGTTGACTTTTCTCTGAGCTCGTGTTGCCCTCTCCTTCCTCCAGGATGTGCAGAAGGCTATGCACGAGATGCCACAGAGATTCAGAATATCCAGATTGCCGATGGGGACGTTGGCCGCAGCCTCCCAGTGCCCATACACATGGTTTTCCCCAGGCTGTTCACTTGCCCTACACTGGAGACCACCAACTTCAAAGTGGGTAAGCTGACTTCACTTGGCATCCCTCGAAGGCTGCTTGGGAGTCTTTTGGTGAATGGTGTGGCTATAGACAGGCCTCCCTGGGCTGGGACAGACAGGTCGTGCATGGTCTGCTGGGCTCAGCGCCAGCTCAGTCACTCAGCCCAGCTCACTGGGACGCCACTGTGCCAGTGCCAAGGTACAGCACTGAGCAGTCTGCTACAAGCGCCTACTTGGGTGGGCCTCACTGGAAGGCAGGAAGACCCTGTGCTTCTGCAGGATAGGTTGGTGGTGGTGGGAGCTCTGCAGACAATGAACAAGAGTTAAGGTGCTACAGAGCAGAGAAGGGTGGTTACATGGCAGGCCTCTCTGATAGGGGTTATTTGAACAAAGATTAAAACAGGTGAATATCCCCTTGGGAATGTTCATGTCACGACAGCTCTGGGCCCCTCCAATTTAGGTGTCTCTCTTCATTTCTCATCTATATGTATGTGCAATGCATTGATGACCACAAAGTCTGAATCAGAATATACAGTTTTGTATCCTGCTGTTTTCCCATAACATTTATTTCATGCTAAATGAAACCATTTAAAACTACAAGAAATGATTTTAAAGATTCTTGGAATCATGTCTGTGAGCCTAATTGAGAAAAACTTCACACTAGGAAGAAGTGGAGCAAAGATGCCAGGAACACAGGATTTTCCTTACTGATTGAGAGATCACAGAAGGAGTGTTCCCAGGCATTTCTGGGGTGCCCGTCTCAGCCAGGCCTCATGAACATTGTTAAGTATATAGGATACAGGGGTTCCAAAGTTGCTACTGTTACTGAAAAAGTTGATGTCAAATGGATTCTAACTCATGGCAACCACCTGTGCGTCAGAGTAGAACTATGCTCCATGTACGGTTGTTAATGACTGATTTTTCAGTAGGTTACCAAACCTTTCTTCCAAGGTAGATCTGGTGGACTTTGTTTACCAACCTTTTGGTGGGTATCAAGTACATTAACTATTTGCACCACCTAGGAACCTCCCTTCTGCTAGTTTACCTGTATTGAGAAAGGGGAACTTATTCCCAAAGGCTATATATTTTTATTAATGTCATATTCCCCCTAAAACCTTAAATGTGTATAATTAGCCCAGTGATAAAATTTGTTATTATAATAACAATATGATTATCCTTTGACTAGTTTAATATAATTTAAAATATAACTACATACAGTTTCATTGTCAGAGGTTGAGAGAGGGGGTATGCTGCATCTGCCCCTGGTTCACCAAGCAGTCCATGACCTCCCTGTGGGTCTGCTGTGGACCATGAATCCTAGCTCGCGGCTCGCCCAGTGGGGCCACAGCACCAGACAGCATTTGTAGAGTTCCCCGAGGCCTGAATGTGAAATAAATTGTAGTGAGAGCATGTCTGTAACATGGCAACAAGAGACTCGACTGTTCACCAAACACACATGTAAGGAAGGTGAGGCTTGTCAAAAGATGTATAAAAGTCACACCTGACCCAAGATAAGGTATCATGGCTTTCCTTACAAAAACATGTTTACTATAAACCATGGTGTTTTCAATAACCTCACATGCATGCAAAAGCTGGACAGTGAATAAGGAACACCGTAGAAGAGTTGATACATTTGAGTTATGGTGTTGAAGGAGAATATTGAAAGTACCATGGTCTGCCAAAAGAACAAATAGAACTGTGTTGGAAGAAGTGCAGCCAGAGTGCTCCTTAGAGGCCAGGATGGCCAAACTTCATCTCTCATATTTCAGACATATTGTGAGGAGGCACCAGTCGCCAGAGAAGGATAGCATGTGTGGTAAGGTGGAAGGTCAGAGAAAAAAGAGGAAGACCCCCAACGAGATGGAATGGCAAAGTGGCAGCATCAATGGGCTCAAGTGTGTCAACAATTGTGAGGTTGGCCCAGGACCGGGCAGTGTTTCGTTCTGTTGTACATAGGGTCGCTATGAGTTGGTACTGACTCGATGGCACCTAACAACAACATGATTATTAAATAGTTAGTACATGCCCAGAGTCCCCAGGTGGTACACTTAACACACTCAGCTTCTAATCAAAAAGGATTCCAGATAATTTTAATATCTTTTCACTCATCATTTTGAGTGTTCTTACCCATGGAATCCACCCAGAGGTACTTGGAAGAAAGTTCTGGTAATCTACTTCTAATAAAGTGGCCACTGGAAACTCCAGGGAATACAGTTCTACTCTGACACATGAATCAAAGTTAGAACATGTTAAGTATGCCCATAAACTCCAAAGATATCAAAAGGCATAGAGTAAAGAGTGAATGCCCACTCAGCTCAGCTGCTCAGTTTCTACATCCAGCATCGGTGTGTCCTACTGGACCCACCCCACTCGGCAACCACTTTATATATTCAGTAGCGTGCTGTTACACATGCTATTCTGATGGTTGTGGTTTTCCTTCACATTACCTTGGAGGAGGATCTTGGTTATTAATTTCTCAACTTGGTTTTTCTACAAATACTTCAAAAGATACAAAAAGAAAAATTTTTTTCCTACTATGCTATAAATTGTGTGGCACTGCAGGATAAGCACTGGACTGCAAGTCAGTTTGAACCACAAGGTTGGCAGTTCAAACTCAACCAACCACTCCTCAGAAAACCTGTACAGGGTCACTATGAGTCTGAATTGATTCGACAGCACTTAACAACAACCTGCTAAAAATTAAGCACTGATGTCTCTTTGCATGTTATTTTTACCAGAATTTTGCACAGAACACAAATTTCTATAGTAAGTCTCCATGTAACATTTGTGCATTACCTGTGACTGCTACAATAATAATACGTCCTTTATCGTCCAAGATGGCAGTGATGCCCGTGTCCTCCTGCTTGATGTAGACCCTAGTCTGGGTAGGGCCTTGTAAATTGACAGATGTCTTATGCAGGAAGTAGATGACAGTTAATCATTTGAGTGGCCATGACCTTGGAGTTGCTGTTCCCAATGGTGGCGGAAGGAAGTTTGAAGAAAGAACAGCCCTTCCACCCAAGCGTCATTCTGCCCCTTCTGCGCCTGTAAAAAGCGGTGGCGTGGCTGACTGAAAGCCAGGGAGAGGGACCATGGTTCCCAGGGGCACACCGGGCCTCCAGGTGAGGAGGTGGGAGTGAGCTCTGGAAGCTGCAGTGAGAACGGTCTCTGTGCTATGACACTTCACCTTTGTTGGTGCGTGGAGAACAGCAGGGAGCTCCTGTAACTTAAGTGTGGAGTGCCTGGCACAGTGAGGGCCAGCCCCTGATGTGGGCCTCTGTGCTGCTGGGCATCCCCCTGGTCTCTCCCAGGGAAGAACTAGGTGGGGGAGAAACAGTAGAGGAATTGGTGGCTGGAGGGCCCAGAGGAGCCATGTAGTATTGTGATAGTTATCAGAGGCAGGAAGGCAACCAGACAGACACTGTTGGGTGGTACCCGTCCCAGCTGAGGTTTGTGGTAAGGCATTGCCTACATCCAAGACATTGTAGACAGGAGCTAAGCTCAGGCAGCATTGGATGAGGCGGCTTTCTGAAGCTGAGTTCTTGGTGTTGGGTGTTCCCCTCAGTTCACACACAGTGCCTCTCTCCACCTCCCATTTCACATTGGAGAAGGAATTTTCCTCAGGGAGCTAGGTGTCTGTGTTCACACACACCCTTTTATCTTGTGATCAATGAGGCTTCCCATTGTGGCTAAAGAAAAAATCCTGTTGGTTGAAAGGTAAGAGACCAGGTCGAAACAGGTATGTCAGATAAATTCACTGCTATCCAGAGGAGCCCCAAGTACCCTGTGGGCTGTTTCTGAACCTCGTTTCTCACTTGAGACAAGCTGCAAGCCAGTGTGTCAGCTGTGAAATTCCATTAAGAAATGTAAGAATGAAGCACAACGTGTCAGTGAATTGAAAGAATTCTAGAAGATTCTCTATAGCCAAGACAATGGACCAGGTAAGTATAGTCTTAGAAGTCTGATGACTTACTGTTCCAAGGTGAAAAGATAGAAACATATTTAGAGAAAGTTTACCAAAGATGGTCAGATATCAATAGAGTCTTTTTCACTGGTTCTCCTGACAGTGTAGGGTGATGTTGCTTGAGAAACCCAAAGGTGCACTGAGAATTGTCCATTACTTTCTAGAACTTTCTGCTCCTGTAGTTGAATTGACTAATAGTAATTCTATAGGGCAGAGTACAACTGCCCCATAGGGTTTCCTCGGCTGTCATCACTATGGGAAGGAGCCCGGGTGATGCAGTGGGTAAGCACTCAGCTGCAAACAATAAGTCAGTGGCTCCACAGGAGGCAAGACTGTGGCCTAGGAAACTCTATGAGCAGTTCTCTGTCCTGTAGGGTCACTATGAGTCAGAGGTGATTTCAGCGGCATACAACAGCACGGATTTACGGAAGCAGACCGGCTGGTGGTTCAAACCATCTACTTTGCGGTTAGCAGTCAAGCGCCTAACCATCACACCACCAGTGTCATTATGAGTCAGAGTGACTCAAAAAACAACAGATTTTTGGTTTTAGTCTAATTGGTTGGTATTTGGGTGCAAGTGAACATAAAGCGTCTCTCTCTTCTTTTCAGAATTTGAGGTCAACATTGTTGTGCTTCTTCATGCCGATCACCTCATCACAGAGAACTTCCCCCTGAAGCTCTGCAGGACATAGCCCATGAGGGGGTATGGGAGACCAGCGTAGCCGAGCGGAAATCCAGCTGGCTGCCAGACTCGTTAGCGGAGCCGCAGGCTGCGGCATATTCTTGTTTTCTTGGTGATTCTGTATCAGAAATGAAGCTGACTCCTCAGAGTATCGTCTCCTTGCCCTCGTTTCCTCAAGGCTCAGCTTCTCATGGGCGCTCCTGAGATGCAACAGAATTTCTTACTGTCATTTGCAAGATCATTCCACAAGAAACCACACTTGGATTATTTCTGACTTACCTGTTCCTTTTTAGGTAGAGTAAAGCCCTTTCTAACAGCAGTCAGAGCTTTCCTGGACAGTGACACCATGGGGACAGAAAGAAACCACTCCACAGCTTGCTAGTAGAACTCTTGGCAGCAGAGGGCCAGGTGGACTTGTTATTGATGAAGCCTGTAGACAGCCTTCAGGGAGAAGTGTTAGATGGCATCTACTGGAGCTGTGTCGCATTATGTCATCTACTTGTATCCTGTAGTTCTTTTTTATACAGTATTTTCCATGATGACATCACATGTTCAGGGAACTGGGTCAGTGTCTTCCTTACTCTCACAGGAGTTAAGGGTGTGCAGTGAAGACTGGTGGCAGCGGGGTGTTTTCTGAGGTCACAGGAACTGGTGTAACATCTCATGCTTCCATATCCCCAGAAGACATTTAAACCAGGTGTGCAAGAGCACCATGGTGCATGACTGCTACTATATTTGTTGGGTGGGTTCTGAATGGCAGGAGGCTCGCCCCCAACATGGTAAATGAAGCCCTCTACATAGGGGGATGCACAGGAAAATGCCCTTGACTTGATGCACTTGGCTAGTTTCTGGCCTAGCTAAGGCACCTGTGCTTTGAGGCAGGAACTTGGGGCCTGGAGCTGTTCTTACTTTGCCTTCTCTAGTGGTTCTTAGCATGGGTGAGTCTTGCAATATCTTTCTTCCTTCAGATCCAACCCCGTTTCTGTTGGTTCACAAATGATGAGATCGCAAAAACAAGTCATGCTGACTTGCACACTTACTGGCCTTCCTCTGCCTCTCTCCCTAAGCATGTTCCCACTGCCCCTTAACCGTGTGTGGGGTGTGGATACTGAGGACAAATAACCCCGACTCGGGCCCTGCTTTATCTTAGGGTTTTAGCAGTGAAGTTGATAAAACTGTCAACTGCGTCATTTAACAGTTGGTTCCCAGAGCATACATTTCTGGCTTGTAAATCTTTAATTCTCACATGACAATAACAATCTTCCTCCTTTACAAATTTAGAGTAGTAAAAATATAGAGGCCATACTTTATGGGAAATTCTAGGCTAGAAATTTTAGGAAAATGAAAGCTATATGAAAAATTTGAGACAATGTTTAGGATTTCTATTGCTATACAAATCCTTCAGTAAACTAGTTTATGGCTACAAATACGATGAGTGTTCTCCTTGTTGTTGTTGTTGTTATGTGTAGAGTCAGTTCCTTAGACGAGAATGATTATTACCTGCAGAGCTGCCAGCCACCATATACCTTTATCATTTCATTCAACCTGAGAGGCCCAGAGTAGTGCCTCAAGTTGGCCATTCCCTTCCACTTCCTGGCATGACATCTCCGTGTGGAATAGAGTGCTAAAGAGTTAGGCTCCATTGTGCTGACACTGCTCTGGCTGGCTGGAGTGGGGTGTGCCAGTGTACAGGCCAGAGATTGTCAGATAAGAGTCTCCCACTGGTTAGGGCATGAGAGGGAGGGTGAAGGAAAGAGTCTTGAGAACTGAATCTGAAGAAAAAAATGAAAAATGTCTGTTTAGCCAAAAACACATTTTGGCTCTCAGCTCCATAATTATCCCAGCAGAAATGGGATCTAAAATATTTGACAGGGATCAAGAGCATGACTTCTGGATTCAGACTGCCTGGGTTTGAGTCCAGACCACTCTGCTTATAGCCATATGACTCTGGTTAGACTGCTTCACCACAGTACCTCAGTCTCCCTAGGTCTAAACCATAGGTAAGAGATGGGGCCTGCTTCTAAATCCCTGCCGAGTTGTCAGTCTCAAGTGAAATATCAGAAATAAAAAGAGGTAGGAAAAGCCGAAGTATCATTCCTGCCTTCATCCAAACTATAATGGGGACTTTGAAGCCTTCGCCACTGGAACTGCGTAATTCCTGTCTCTTGAGTCTGAATTGCCCTTCCAAAATATATTGGGCTATGATGACCTCCACATGCTGACGGTGCTTTAAAGGCAGTAACAAATTGCCAGTGCCCTCCAAAGTCCTGTTCTGACTCTCCCATCTTTTTTTCTGAAGTAGAATTGTATTTTCAGCCCCTGGCCAACCAGATGGGGGTTTGATTCCCAAAGTCCTTTGCAGTCCCTGGCCAACCAGATGGGGGTTTGATTCCCAAAGTTCTTTGCAGTTGTATGACTGTAGTTTTCCTCTACCATGTGACCAGGAGAGCTTGATCCATGTGGGGCTCAGCCCGTGGACAGTTGGTGGTCTGTGTTCCCATGACCAAATGTGCTATGTACCAGTGGAAAGAGAGGCAGAGAAACCTAGTCAACACTGAATGGGCAAGCAACAGCTTGCTCCCATCCCTGCATGATTACAAGAAATACACTTGTTTTTAAGCCAATACTTGCCTGTTTTCCTTAGTTCCAGTAGTCCAAGCTTCACCCCAGAGCCAGTGAGTATGCACAAGGACCCTACCCTTACTATCCCAGGGCTCCCAGAGAGTGTAGGGCAGACAAGTAGTGCACTTCATCTTTGTGACTACCCCAAGCCAAGACTTGTCTTCAGAAGATTCTGAGAAATCCCGAACTGTGTCCAGGTACCCAGATGGTCTAGAGCAGGATATCATCTGTACTGCTCAACACCTTTTTTGCTCTTCTCACGACACCCAGAACCCACACTAGACCCACCCTCCACCTTAAAACGTCAGTATCTAGACTGGAAGGGGAAAAATACGGCTGTTTCACTGCCATTCACTACGAAGGTGATTAAAAGAATAAGTTATGGTTTTTCCCGAGAGAAGTGTCAACTTAATAGCAAGAGTAAATTCTGTTATGACAACTGTAATCTAGCCTTTTCTTTCTTTCTGCAGTTTGGGAAGGAGAGCTTCAGCAGACTCAGAGGGTGTAAATTATTGGAACTGTGCTGCTATCTAGTGCCAGTTGCCAAAATTTCCTTGTAACTCCCTTAGAAAGTGTTACTTTAGGCCTGGCTAAATTCACTTTTTTGGCTGGCTGAGCTATATGTTGCTTCTACTCAGGGAAGCTGTGTATGTGGATTTTGGTCTAATGATAGAACTCTATGTTACTTATTATTCTCTATCAGACCCTGTTAAGAGGTCTAGGCAAATGTCTTAATTATCAGCAATCCCATGACTAGAAAAGCCTGTTGCTGACCAGTGCATTTCAGTTCATAGAGACTCCATGTGTGTCAGAGAAGTATGCCTAACAGGTGTCTTTGGAGGCAGATCACCAGACTTCCTCCTGAGGCACTTCTGGTGGGATAGAACCACCAACTTTTCTGTTAGCAGCTGAGTGACAGCTTTTGTGCCACCCCTCAAGAGCCCTATAGTTTATGTGGACATAAAGATAGACACACATGTATATATGCATATATGATACAGATTAAAGAAATAGAGCCCAGACAGGAAGTGGGAAGAATATGGTATTACATTGGCGGAATTTTCACCCAAACCTCAAGTTTAAAACAATTTTTTTTTTGTAAGTTTTTATTGTGAATTGACTGGTAGTTTACATGGGAGAACATCAGTTTTACTCTCATCCTATCGTATGTTGTTTCATTGCAATGATTGCAGTCCCCTCCGTGCATAATCATTCAACAGTATTTCCTT